>NC_066580.1:199185067-199501109 GCF_024323335.1 Lathyrus oleraceus | reverse complement strand
ATTTGGCTCCAGATGCTCGAAACAGATGCTCCACTAGCTTCCAAAAGGTGAATGGTGAAGGAAGTTTGGCTCAGGAATGTTTGGTTTTACTCCAATCCAGATCTGCCATGAGAGAGTCCTTTGATGAAACAGTGCTTGCTTTTGCTTACAGTTATGATATCCTTCTTGCAAATGCTTCCAAATGATTGCTGTATCATGAAACAAAACAATCCAGCTCGGGCTCTTTGCAGTTTTTTTTGGCAGAAAATGCAAAATGAGAAAATGGTGTGTTTGAGAGAAATGAGTTTTTTTCTGTTTGTGAATAGTGGCTGCTAGGGTTTGTTTCAGCAGAAAAAATGACATATATACTGTGTTTTAGTGTCCTTAAGCTTGGTTAGTTATGTGGTAATTGGATTTTTGTAATTGGAGGTGTTTTGGTTAATTTGTCAATTTTCACTCAAATGGCAAGGTCTGTGGTTACAGCTGCGAAAGTGGGCCTTGTACACACTCCAAATATGATTTCTTAGCAATTTCAATTGGCAAAATATATTGGAAAAGCTTAAATTGCAAAATCACTTTTTCACCTCACTTGAAATAATTCAAGTCACTTCAACAAGTGCCATTTTGATTGGTGAGTTTTTGGTAAATTGTGATGACATATTTGGAAAGAGGGAATCAAATGTGACTTGTAGCAAAAAACCCCACCCAATTTGGCCAAATGGTTTGGAAGATATGCCACTTTGAAGTTCAAAATGTTTCGAGAATGATTTGATCATAACTTGCCAACCATTCATGGGAATTGAGTGTTCTTGGACTTTTTGAAAATGGGAGAACAAGATGTTCAACTTTCATGTTGGTAAAAAATTCATTTGAAGCTTGTATCATGATGTAATTTTGAGGATCAAGACTTTCCATTTTTGGCAAATTCCAATTACAGGTCAACTTTCTATTTTTGGAAATTTCTTGTTTGACTTCAAATTCTTCCATGATGATGTTTGACATGTTATATGAGGCCTATATGGACATGAATGAACCCCTTCAAACCATTTCCCACCTTGAAATCCATAAAATCAGGCACAGTTGACCACAGTTGACCATGGTTGACTTTTTAGGGTTTCTGGTGAACTGAGCCATGACTGATGACTTCTGGGCATCCAATCTTTGACCAAAACACTTCAAAAGGACCCCTAGGCCATGTGAACATGTTGGACCAACCCTAGGGCCTTGTCTCAATGGAAAATGCACTGACTTGCTTGATTGACTGATCTCCTGACCAGTTTGACCTAATTCTTCTAAATGGCTTGCACTTGGGCAAAAGGGACAATGCAATGCTATGCAGTGGACTATGTTAATGTTAATGACCTAATAATGAAAATGTATGTACAATGATAGGTGCAAATTTGAGGTGCTACACCTAATTTTGACCCTAAGATCCCTCATGGCATCATAACATTGCTCATTTGCATTTGCCTCAAGGATCATAGCATCTTGGTTCCCTACCCTTGGGTTAGGACTTGTGTGAGTTGGTTTGAGACCACCAAGCATGCTTGAATTGTATATTATTGCTTTTCTTATTTTTTTACTAACCAAAAGCACAAAAATATGTCACTAACATCTTTTGTTTTGAAGCTTAAGCAGTCATGTGATCCAAGGCTCCTAGGAGGCCCTTATGCCCATTGAAGTGCCCAGGTGAAAAGGAAAGCAAGCATGACAATGGTTCAAAAAACTCTCAAACATCATATATGTCTCCCAAGTATCTCAATTTGTCAATTTGATCAAGATAAACCAAAGGGCTTCAGGATTCTTTCCCAAGGAAACCTTAATTCAGCTATGCATTGACTGTGCCTTGCTCATGAAGCAACCTCAACCTATGATCAAATTAAATCAAGGGAAGTTATTTCATTCATCATTTTATGCATATATGAGCCTATGTGAGTATCCTCAATCATTCAATTCATCAAGATTTGAAGTTTGGACTTGAGAAGTTGATCAGTCAAGTCATCTAACTAAATTGAAATCCACTAAGACCTAACTTTTGATGTGTTTGTCAAATGATGATGACCCCAAGAGAAAAAACGTTCTTACGAACCATATTAACAACTTTCATGTTCATCAAAAATTCATTTGAAACTTGGAAGGTCATCGTTCATTTCAAAACATTATAGGTCATTTTGACTAAAACCCTAATTTTAGGTCATCTTCCCAAGGACATAACTCCTTCATTTTTTATGATTTTTAGGTGAGACCAAGTGCATGGGAAATTTTAAGATGTCTACTTAAATTGTTATGTTTGACAAAATTTCATAATCCTAAAAGAAATACATGTGATAATACAAAACATTATAGGTCACTTTGGACCAAAGCCATTGAATCTTGAAAAAGTCCAACTTCAAGTGCCCATAACTTTATCATCAAAAATCAAAATGATGCAAAATTTAAGTCCAAATTGATTGTATTGAAACTATATACAACTTTGATGTTGAAGGTTTTGTCATTTGAGGCTTGCATCATTGAAACATAAGGGCTTGAAGTTGGTCCTTTTTAGCAAATTTTTCAAATACATGTTTTGTACCTTAAACTTCATGGCCAGTTTTCACAATTTTCCAAACTCCAAATGGATTTTTGTTCAACATATATTTTTTTTCTTATGTCAAGACCTTTCCAACCATTACTCACATGCCTATGTTTGGATTTTCCAAATGGGACTTTCGAAGAGGTGAACTTTTATGACCAATTATGCATTTCATGTTAAATCTTTATGCACAATCCAATACCATGCAAACTGCACGTCCAAACCATTCCATTATCATTTCAGCTTGCATTTGCATTAGCTTTTGGGCGTCACATGCGCCTGTACTGGCCCATGCATGGAGGACAAAATTTCATGCACACGAGTTTGCTCACACATTCCTTGCAGTTGTAGCTATAAATAGAATGCATTGCCTCACTCAAATCTCAACCTGAAGGCGCCTGAATCCCTGCTGAATTCATTTCCCAACCTCTCACCAAAGGAATTTGAATTTGAATTTCTCTTTTTCAAGTTTGATTTTCAACAACATCAGTTGATTATCAACACTAATTCCTAAGCCTAGCTCTCATATCATACATCAAGATCAATCTGCAAGCAAAGGATTGGTTGGACCGAGCTCATAAAAGCTGCACTTCAAAGGTTTACACCATAACTGTTTTGCTTCGAATCTCTCTGAATATTGTGCAATGCTTGTATTGGTTTGGTTTTCTGAAGTCCTCATGTGAGAGGCAAGCCAATGGTGGCTTTAATTTTGTGAATTGTTGAACTTCAGATTGAACACCTAGATTTTCAACCTCAGATTTCTTCTTCCATAAGGATCTTGAGTGAAAACTAAGGTTACAGGGGTGATGTACATCACCCCAGCTTTAATTTGGTGTATGGATCGTGTGGTTTGGTTAAAGTTGCAAAACCTGCAACTGGTGGCCAGATTTTGGCTTCTCACTGTAGAAGACGGTGGTTTCCACCACCGTCCACACGTGGCTGACCTCATAGCCCTTGGGTCCATTAGCCACAATCTAATCCTGGCCACGCATTATGTTTACCTTTTTAAATACAATGTGTTATGTTGTTGACTAGGGAACAACATGAGCGAGCGCCTGAGAGCCTTTGGATGATCCACGTCAATTAATGAATCTGGATCCAACGCTCCCTGATTTTTCCTATTTTCTTAATTTCTGTTTTATTTTCTTTAATTCTTTTTATTTTCAATAATTCATAACTTCTTTATTTGGAATCACAAAAATATGGGACCAATTGCAAAAAATTTCTCTTAAATTCTAGTTTCATAATATGATTTTTAATTATTTTTGTGATTCCATTTAATATTTTTTGTGAATTATTTAGTTTTTAAGTGTTTTTAATTTATTTAAAATACCTTTTGATATTCAAAAATGCCAAAAATATTTTTTTAATATGTATGAATGATGACAAGTCTATGAAAAATATTCTCATCAATTTCTTAATTGACTTGAGATTTATTTGAGATTTTAGTTCATATATGTTATTTTTTTTCCATTTTTAATTGTTTAAAAATTAGTTTCTGTTTTCAAAAAATATTGAGAAAATTTGTCAAACCTTGTTTGACCATGTTAGACTTATGATGATCCAATTGGACTAATCCAAGTTGATTTGAATTGGATTTGAAGTTTGACCTTAATTTGTTCATTTTATTTTATGTATTATTTTAATTCCAAAAATACCAAAAATATGTTTGACCTTTCTTGACTTCTAATCTTCATTTCACTTCTGTTTACCATTGATTGATATTGATTCCATTCATGTTTGATCAATGTGTTTTGGTTATGTCATTTAAATTTCCATTTGTATATTCTATCTTCATCTCCTTTCTTCATCTTTTTCTTTTGACCAATGAGTTAATGATTTGTTGTTAGCCTTGACATATGAGAAGCTTAACCTTCTTTGATACAAATCAAATTCATCTTGATCAAAGATCAAGTGAATTGCTTTGTGTCCAAGATAGGTTGCTTCTTGGTCAAGCAAAGAAGCTGGAATCCATACAAGGTCATTCTTCTTTTCTTTTGGCATGGCAAGTTATAGGAGCTTGACTTACTAGTCATGATCTCTAACTTGTATTTATTTGCCTATAGTTTTATTGACCGACCTCAGATAGGTGTGACTACTACATTAGTCCACTTACGATTGCTTAACAAAGCGCTAAATTTCCTTATGGCACACTAACACTAACTACTAATTACTAACTTTCAATTCAAGCATTTAATTCTTGCAATTTACTTTAATGCAATTTAATTTCTTGCTCATTTATTCATATTGCCTTTTCCCTTTGCTCATTTGAGCTCATGTTTATGTTTATGCCATTTTCCTTTTGCTCACTTGAGCACATTATTGTTTAAATATACTTTTGCCTTGTGCTTATTTTGTCTTTATTTGTGTGAACCAATGCAAAAGGGAGAAAGGACTTAGAATTAGGACCTTACCTATGCTTAAATGGAGTTCAAGAGCAACTAGGCCTCATGCCTTTAGAATGCTAAATTTGTTGAAGAGCAACTAGGCCTCATGCCTTTAGAATGTTTAAATCTTGAAGTTGACTTGAAAGGACCCCTAATCTAAACCCTCTCTTTGTCCATTTCACCTATTGCAATATGAACTTTTTGATTGTTTGTTCTTGTGTGATAGGGATCCCAAACTTGAGATAGATAGAAGGACCATTGTCATGAGCATCCAAGTTAAGAGGGACAAGCCAATTGGAAGATCCTAGGAGCTTGATTGAATATTTGTTTGATTGCTTGAGTTAATTGCTAAGTCCAAAAGAAAAGGAGCAACTTGGATCATCTTTATGATCTCAAGAAAGGAACTCCAAGGGTTTTATTTCTCTTCTCTCATCTTTGCATGTTTAGAACTAGCCCTTCTCTTCTTCTCTCCACTATAACCCAAGCCAAAATCATTTTGTGCAAACATTGACATTATTTCCAAAACTAGAAACCTAGGCATTATGCCTTTGATTTTTTTTCCAAACTCTTTTCATAATACTTATTTTGAATTGAATCTTAAGTCAACTTTGACTTTATTTTGTGAATACTTCTAATTTGTAAATACAACTCACTCAAATGATTTTTGTGGTTCCAATGGCTATCTTTGCCCAAAGCTTTTCATAAACATTAGCTATTAGGTTTGAGTTATCATAGTGGTTGATATAAACCTCACATGTATCCTTAGTGATTGGACTATAAGTCTTCCATACTTATTATAGGGTGTATCCCTCACTAGTATGTCGAAGCTCTCCTCACATGGTGGATTGTGGTTTAGGTTGAGTTTTCTCCCTTTGATAACAAAAGACCTTAAGGCTTTTGACCAATCAATTCACCAACTTATTTTCAGATTTTTACCCCGAACTACGAGGTTTTGATCATACCCTTGTGATGGTATGTATGCAATGGGTTTATCCATTCAAAACATAAAATTGTAAATAATTTGTATATTCTTTTCTCATCTCCCCAATCATGTTTGCACAAATATTTTCACAAATACCAACCTACCATACAACTTTGCAAAAAGGGCTCTTTTAAAGTACTAAGGATGTTTTGGGTGCTTAAAACCTTCCCATTGCATAACCAACCCCCTTACCCAGATCTCTGACATTTTTATTAGTTTTTGATTTGATAAAACTTCTCGGTTTTTGTTCGCTTTCTAACCTTTCCTTTGGATAAATAGAAGTGCGGTGGCGACTCGAATTGTATGATTTACTTTTGATTTAGTCAATAAATCTAAAGGTAACGAATACCCCGCTTTAGAAAAGTGGCGACTCTGCTGGGGACAAACTGCTTCCTAGTGGGTTTAGCCTACTTTTTGCCTTTGTTGTATTGTATGTTTATATTTATTTTGTGACGTATTTTTTGTGAAAATTTAGGATGATTGTATTGTTTGTAATGTATGAATTGCTTGATATATTCAATTGCTTATTGTAACACCTCAAAATATGCCCTCCTCTTGTATTTCATGTTTTAGGACATTAGGCATTGCATTTTGCATCTCATGTGAATTGAGGAGGTCATCCTCCAAAGTCTTTTCAGAAGATGAAGAAGTTAGGTGATTCAAGCCTGAGGGTCTCTATGAATTGATCATCAACCACCTGAGGGTATGGGCTTCAATTAGGGTTTCTTGATTCTTCAAAGGTCTTGAGCATCATCTTATTTGCAAGGATACGTTACCATCATCATGGTTCTATCATCATCAAGGCATTTCGAGGTCATCTAAGGACCAAAAAGTCAACTGTGCAGTCAACTAAGGGCTATGAGGTGGGGAAATGAGTTGAGACACCTCAATCATGTTCAAATGGGGTCTATTCTTCATTCTAAACATCCATCTTGAATATTCAAAGGTCATGGCAAAAGTTACTAAAAATGGAAAGTGACCTATAATTCAAAGTTTCCAAATTTGGCAGGTTTTGGTCCACTTTCAACTTGACTTTTCAATATAAAAGAAGTTTTAAATGGATTTTTAGTGAACATGAAAGTTGTATATCTTTGTCTCCCCTTTCCAAAAAGTCCTAATTCATGTCCATATGGTGAATGGTTGAGGAGTTATGGTCATTTGATCACAAAGTGTGCATGGAATTTCAAAATGGCATAACTTTTGATACAATGCTCCAAATTGGTTTATTCTTTTTGCAAAATGCTTCTCATGTTCAAGACATCTCAAAATGAGCTTTGCCATGCATGGGAAAAGTGTGTATGTCCATTATTTCACACATGTGCAAATTGGAGAAAATATTCACCATTCATTTTTGGCTTAAGATACAAGCAAAATAACACTTCAATCTTGACCCTTGGATGTCCATAAGTGAATTAGAAGCCATGCATGGGATGTCTCACGTGTATTATGTCCATGAAGTGTTAATGTTCATTTTTTGCAAATGGTTTCATAATTCACTAATCATGTTTAGTGAAAGGATAAATTGGTTTTCAGCATCATTAGCAAATGGAAAAGATGATTAGCATTATCATTAGCAAGAGATATAAATAGCCAAACCCTAATTGTAACTGCCATAACCAACTTTTCAGATCTAGAAATCAAGAACTCCCTCAAATTTTCTCTCTCATCGAATTTCCATTTTCTCCACACAAACCTCAAATATTCTTGCATATTGTTGATCCTCATGCTTCACTGATCAATAATCATCCATCATTTGGTGCAATTCTTCAAGAATTCGAGCAGATCAAAAGCTTTCTCATAGTGAACGGATTTGGAAATTGAAGTAGATTCAAGGAGTTTCATCCAATTCTTTTTGCACAAAGCTTCAACAGAAGTTCATAGGAGTGGATCTGGAGCTTCATAGCTTGTGAGGACGCGATTTCAAGAAGCTTGAATTTCAGGTAGGTCGAATTTCATTTTGATCTTTTGCTGTTTTTAGGTTATAGACTTGTAGATCATGTTGTGTAGATCATGAATATGTATTTAAAATTGAAATTGAGTGAGAATTAAGGACGTATTGTTGACTGGAAGTTTGGATCTAGAAAATGTTTCCCTTCGATTTGCCAAACCTATGAGGAATTAGGAAGAATTGAGTTGATATTTGGAATCAGCATGGAAAGACGGTTCGAATGGTATAGGCCTTGCGAATTTCTGGAATTTTTTTGTGCTGGAGTCGTCGGCGACTCGCCGGAGAAGACGACCGGAGCATGGCTCCGGCGTCTGTGTGTGTTTTAGGGTTTGGTGACGTGTGCGCCATGTATGCTGTGGCGTGGAAGTTTGATTGGTGACTGTGTGCTGAGTCATTTAATGAAGCGCTAAGTTTTGGTGGTTTGAATGGGGACCATTGATCCGATGAGCGCGCCATATCGTGTGGCTGTGGATTTTTCTGGATTTATTTGAATAATTCCATTTCCCTCCATTTTTATATTATATTTCATGTGATTTGCCTATTTTGTTTAAATCATAAAAAATACAAAAATGGTCCAAATGAGTCCCAATATTTTTTCATAGTTTTGTATTGGTGTCTACAATTTTATGATGTTAATTTCATGAATTGTTGATGTCTTGATTTTTATTTGTGAATTTTTGAATTGATGTTGTGTTAAATTGATCTATTGCATTCAATGCATTGTGAAATCCTCATTTTTGAGCCTTCTGATCCAATTTTTTGCATGCATAATATTCATACATGATGTGAATTTTTGGTCACTGGTTTGGATTTTTTCTCATATGTTATCATCACTTTTGACACATAGAGAAAAATGTGACAATTTGTGTCACATTTTTGACATTGGATTGGTGAATTTTTGTTCACATAGCATTTGCATCATTCTGGATTTGATTTTTTGCATGATGATTATTCATGACATGAGGAATTTGTACAAAAAATCTCAAAGTCATTGCATGCATTTCTGATTTGATATGAATTTTCTAAGTTGGAAGTTCATTTTGTGCATATTTTTGGTCATAGGCAATTTGAAGCATTTGATTATTGATTTGATGATGGTCCTTTTGAGGACTTTTTGGGGAGTGTTTGAAGGTGTAATGTGTAGAAGATTGGGTTCTAGTTTGGTTATTTGGTTAGGTTTTGAACCTTGTCTTTGTACTAGGGTTTTGTACATAAACTAACTTGGTCTTTTGTTTCAGGTTTGGACACTTATCATTGATGGTTGGACTTGTTCTCACTTTGTGAGATACAAAATGAATTAAGTTCTGACCTGTTTTTGTTTTGTAGGGTTTTAAGTGATGTGGTGAGCCCATGAGCTTGTTTGAGTGCTTGGGCATTATGCATTGAATTGTGTAACTGTTGGAGAGTTTCACTGTTTGTTTTCTGGTTTTATGACTGAAGTACTAACTGTTTAGTCTTTGTACAGGTACCTTAGTTGCTTGCTTGCTTTAGCTCTTGCTTGAGCATTGGATTATGGTTGACACACCACTCAGGTAGTTAGCTTCTTACTCCATGTAGTCTGGAAGTCCTGTCACCTTTTTGGCAGGCATTTTGCTGGCAAGTCCTCCTTCAGAGGCTTTGTTTGTGTTTGTTTAACATTGTGGCCAAAGACCTCCAAGGAGAGGCATATGTTATATTTGATAAGACCTCCAAGAGAAGAGGCAATTGACGGATAAAAGGGATTAGTAGCCAATCCCCCGTTACTCAGTGTGTCGTTCTTTGTCCAGAGTCTGTCAAGTGGAATAGGATCCCACTTTCTGGATCCCCACGCTTTCTGTGTCATGAGCTCACCCTGGCCAGGGTTAAGAGCTATGAGGTCTCATCCTCATTACCATTTTGATCTGCTCACCCTGACGTTCAATGTTAGTGATTAAGAGCTACAAATTACTCTTACAGTTTGGCTTGTTTGTCGAGGTTGACATGACCCCTCTTGACTAAAGCCTACCCATTGTTTGGGCCTCTTGTATGGATATAGTGTGTGATGCTTGTTCACTTGTGTTGGTGTGTTTATTTGCTTTCCTCTTCTCATCTCCATTTCTGTAGGAGTTGTATGATTGATTTCTGAGGAATTTGAATGCATGTTAGAGACCTCAACTTAGGGATATTAACTGCATGACAACTATTAGGCTCGAGTCTTAGTCTCCCTATTAGTTTGTTGTCTCCCTGATCTCTGGTTAGGAGAGTGTTTTACCCCTGTTAAGGGGAACTACGTCGCCCTGATTCTCATACCAGATGAGATACGTAGGCAGGAGGTTGCGAGCAATCTCTCCGGGCACCCTTTTGTTTTTTGCGTGTGTTCACCCTGTTCTTTGTCTTTGGTGTGAGTACTCGTTTACTCAGCGTGTGTGTCAGTGGTATGTTCATACCTTGGGGGATTTCTTCTGTCATCTTTGGGGTTTATCTTTGGGGTTCATTTATGACGATTGTTATTCATTTGGGGTTCACTTGGGGTTCACCTTTGGGGTTCATTTGTGACGATTGTTATTCATTTAGGGTTCACTTAGGGTTCACCTTTGAGGTTCATTTATGACGATTGTCATTCATATTGGGGTTCATCCTTGGGGTTCATTTGTGACGTTTGTGGTGATTATTCACTTGGGGTTCATCTTTGGGGTTCATCTATGGATATTTGGTTACTTTGTTGGGGTTCATTCTGATAACCTTTTTCTTTTGTGTTCGCTGGTTAGCGATTGTTATTGTTAGGAGTCGGGTGTAAGTCCATGTATTGGCATTCTGTTTCCTTTTGTTTGTTGTGGTTAGGAGTCAGGCGTAAGTCCATGTATTGGCATTTTGTTTCCTGTTGTTTGGTTATTGTCAGGAGTCGGATGTAAGTCCATGTATTGGCATTCTGTTTCCTTTTGGGTGTGTCTTTTGACGTCTCAGCGTCCCTTTTTGGTGTCTTGTTTCAGCGTGCGTTAGCCGAGCTACGAGTGCTCTGATTCTCCTCTGGATAGAGAAGATACGTAGGCATAAGATGCGATGTCTTAGCGAGCATGCCTCCCTTTCCCCGAACTACTTCGACTCTGATGTTTGTTTCTGACAAACTACGTAGGCCCAGGATGCGAAATCCTGCCGAGTCCACTTCCCCCGTCTTCTTTCTTTTCCCTACCTGTTTATCAGTCCAGTTTGTGCAGTTTCTTTGAGCAGTTTATTAGCAACCCATTTCCTTTCCTTTGAGCTATCTTTTGAGCGTGGATCCCGTCGAGTACGGCGGACGTGAGGGGTGCTAACACCTTCCCTTTGCGTAACCGACTCTCGCACCTTGCAATCTCTGGTCGTAAGACCGTTCCTTTCCCTTTCTTAGGTTAGTCCTGCGCTCCCTTTCCGTCATAGGATGAATAGCGTCGGTGGCGGCTCTGTATTTTTTCCGCCGGTTGTTTTTCGCGTTGCGACAGCTGGCGACTCCACTGGGGAACGAAGTTGACCTCTTGCTGGTCCATCTTCCCTAAGCGAGTCAATCCTAGCGCTCTCTAGCGTAGTTTTTAGGGTAGTTTGGGTTGCTTTTACTGCTTATTTATTGCATTTATGATTATTATACTGTTATTGTATATATTTGCATATATGTTTGCATGCATCATATTATCACTGTGCTGGATTCTGGACAGGTGTGGTTCCTCTGATTTAGGGGTGGGTGTTCTGAGTGGGGCTAAAACCCAGGCCCAAGTATACACCTAGGATTAGCGTGGTCTCATGTCTCTGCTTATGTTGGATCAACATGATGTTGAGACGTGACATACCACAGGTGGACGAGGTTCTTCTGAGAAAGCTCTTCCTTGTGGAGTTTCCACTATGGTTGGGTTATCTCTCTTTTGAGCTGTTGACTTCGGTGGCCGTTCTTTCCCGGATCTTTGGTTTAGATGATCTTATGAGAGCTGCACGGCACACCCAAAAGGGCAAACCCGTTGAGTATCTTATCCGATTGTCGAGACCGATTATCCGCCCTAGGATGACCTTATTAGAATTCACCTGTGAGGGGAGGGGTTTGATTCCTACAGATACAGGTTCTGTTGGCGAATTTTTGATGGTGACTTTGGTTTGGTCCGTAATTTGGGTTCTATTTATAAGTTGGATTTATGGATTTATTTCTGAGACGCCGGAGTTCTGTCCGTGGTATTTATGAGCGGGTTCCGTTTATTTCAAATCCCCTGAGTTGGATTTGAGGTTACTTGTTCAAATGATCTGGTTGCTATCCGTTCAGTGACTTTCTTGTGATGATGGTGATGTATCCTCCGGTTCCGTTTATTTCGGATCCCCCGAGTTGGATTTGTGGTTACTTAGTCCCTTGGATGGTTGTAATCAGTTCTGAGACCGGAATTTCAGTACAGTTGGTGTTCAGATGTCTTGGAGGATGGCACTATGCATTGCATTCATGCATCTACATCAGTCACATTTTGCATTTACCCGCATCTAACTCATGTTTATCCATATCCAGGGTACATTCTTGATTGAGATCCTGGTTAAGAGACATCTTCATAACTGTTTGTTTCGTACGGAAAAGCCAGATGATTGATGTCAGAATGTTGCTGTCAAATTATTATCCGTCTCAATGAAGCCAAGATCGAAGGACAGAATGTTCCTCATATGGATAGACATTGCATTCATGCATGAATCATAATAACTTGTCTACTATTTTGCAGGTGTCGGTTTCTAAAGTGTTTGGTTGTTACAGGAATCATTGCTCGCACACGCCGAGTCATCCCTCTGCACGTAACTCGTCCGCACAGATACTTTATTAGATGCAACAAGCCCAAACTGATGGATCCATCCAACGCTGACATTCTCGAGCTGAAAGAGAAGATGAGTGAGTTGATCAACGCCATGCAAGGGTTCGCCTTGGGGCAAAAAGCACTCGCCGATAAAGTGGAGAAGCTTGAGCTGGCTTCGATTGCCAATAGTGGCAATAATCAAGAGGGTACCTCCAACAATGGTCCTGGTGGTTCTAGGGATGGTGGCGATCCCAGAAGGAAGGCAGCTACTGCCAGTGTAGTCCTCAACAATGGTGGTGGTTTTGGTTTTGCTGCAGGCGGTGGACTAGGTCCTGTGGGCAACACTCTGAAGGACACTCAGTTTCCTCCTTTCTTTGGGGTTGTGGAGGATAAGGAAGAGGATCAATTCTCTATGTTGAATGAGCAGTTCGGTCAATATGGTGTTCAACCGCCGAATAAAGAGATTCAGGTACTAGCAGAAAAGATCAGGGCTCTGGAAAGCCATACCTCTCCTGGGACTATTAATATGACAAACATGGGGCTGGTTGAGGGGATTGTGATTCCACAGAAGTTCAAAGTGCCCACGTTTGATAAGTACAATGAGAGTTCTTGCCCGGAAACTCATCTTCAGGCCTTTGTCCGAAAGATATCTGCCTACACCAAGGATCAGAAGCTCTGGATGTACTTCTTCCAGGATAGCTTATCTGGTGGGTCTCTTGAGTGGTACACCAAGTTGAGATCATCAGATATTAAGAGCCGGTAGGATTTGGGGGATGCTTTCTTCAAACAGTACCAATTTAATGCTGACATGGCACTAAGCCGTACCCAGTTGCAGGGTATGTCTCAGAAGCCGAATGAGGGGTTTAAAGAGTATGCACAAAGGTGGAGAGAGTTGGCTGCCAGGGTTCAACCTCCGTTGGTAGATCGGGAGATGTCAGATTTGTTCATGGGTACCCTTCAGGGGACTTTTGCTGAAAGGATGGTGGGATGTCCGGTTACCGGCTTTGCAGATATAGTAGTGGCTGGTGAGAGGATTGAAAGCTGGTTGAGAATGGGGAAAATACAGGGAAATGCTCCGTCTTCTGGAGTAAAGAAGCCCTTTGGTAATGGTCAGCGCAAGAAAGAGGGTGATTCGAGTGTTGTGTATGCCCAGAAAGGACACGGTAGGAATCATTACTACCAGCATACTGCTGCAATAACGATTCCTGCTGGTAATCAATTTGTACAACAGCAACAGCAGCCACCTCCACAGAGAACACAGAGAGCTGGGTACCAAGTGAGAGGAAGGATGGCAGATCGCCTGTTTGATAGGCCACCCGTGACATAAGCCTTTCTGTTGAAGAAGTTGAAGGATCTCGGGTTGGTACAGTTGAGGACGTTGGCTCCGATAAGACCAGATCAGAGGCCTGCAATATGATGAGAATGCTAAGTGCGAATTCCATTCTGGTGCTCCCGGGCATAATATTGAGGATTGTAAAGCCTTTAAACATGTTGTTCAAGAACTGGTGGATTCCAAAGCCATCAATTTTGCACCATCGCCGAATGTTAATGCCAATCCCATGCCGACGCATGGTCAGATAACAGTGAGTGTAATTTCTGAGGATAAGAGTAAAATCTGGGTGACGGAGGTGGATCAGTTGAGGACCCCAATGTCTGTGGGTGAAGAGACTGACAGTGACTGCGAGCTCGACTCGTGGGTAAAACCGTGCGTACCAGGAATGAAGATCCAGAACTAGAAAGCCGAAAATATCATCATTGTCACCCTGCGTGAAGAGTAATATTTCTGTTTGTTAATTCTGTTTGCATGAAAGCCATACGTTTTTCCCGAAACGTAATGGTCCATTGTAAGGGTCACCTCATGTGTTTCATTTTGCAACATTTGCATCATTAATAAACAGATGTTTTTCATTAAAAGTGGTGTTCCCTGTTTTTCATTTATTTTTGCAGTTTAAAAAATAAAATAAAAAAGGCAATGTTTGTTTTCATTTTTCTTCCTTTTAATTTCTCTCGTCCCGACTCTAAAGCAATGCATGAATCAACATTCATGCAGATGCGATCATTCTCCGGATCTCATTGATAACAATTATGTTACACCCCTATATGACTTTGACAACCCGATCTATCATGCCGAAGAATAAGGCGAAGAAGATTGTGAACTGCCAGAAGAGTTAGCCAGGTTGTTGAAACAAGAGGAGAAGGTGATTCAGCCGCACGAGGAGCAAGTTGAGGTTGTCAATCTGGGCACCGAGGAGGTCAGAAAGGAAGTGAAAATTGGGGCCGCTTTGGAGATGAATGTCAAGAGCAGAATGGTAGCACTGTTGAAAGAGTATGTTGATATCTTCGCCTGGTCTTATTAAGATATGCCAGGGTTGGATACCAATATTGTTGTACACAAGTTGCCATTGAGAGAAGATTGTCCTCCAGTAAAGCAGAAGTTGCGCAGAACTTGACCCGAGATGGCCATGAAAATCAAATAGGAGGTGCAGAAGCAGTTCGATGCTGGTTTCCTAGCTGTCACTAATTATCCGCCTTGGGTCACGAACATTGTGCCGGTGCCGAAGAAGGATGGAAAGGTGAGGATGTGTGTGGACTACCGGGATTTGAACAGAGCTAGCCCGAAAGATGATTTCCCGTTACCTCACATCGATGTGTTGGTAGATAATACAGCTCAATTCTCGGTGTTTTCCTTCATGGATGGATTTTCTGGCTATAATCAAATTAAAATGTCGCCAGATGATATGGAGAAAACAACGTTCATCACACCATGGGGAACTTTTTGTTATAAGGTGATGCCATTCGGTCTCAAGAACGCTGGTGCCATGTATCAAAGGGCTATGGTGACTTCGTTTCATGATATGATTCATCATGAGATCGAATGCTATGTTGATGACATGATAGCGAAGTCCCAAACAGAAGAGGGGCATTTGGTAGACTTGGCCAAGTTGTTTGACCGGTTGAGACAATTCAAATTGAGGTTGAATCCGAATAAGTGCACTTTTGGAGTGCGGTCTGGTAAGTTGCTGGGGTTTATTGTGAGTGAACGAGGAGTCGAGGTTAATCCTGCTAAAGTAAAAGCGATACAAGAAATGCCTGAACCGAGAACAGAAAAGGAGGTTCGTGGTTTCTTAGGTAGATTGAACTACATTTCACGGTTCATATCTCATCTAACAGCCACGTGTGAACCCATATTCAAGTTGTTGAGAAAAGATCAAACGGTCAGGTGGAATGATGATTGCCAAGCGGCATTTGAAAAAATAAAAGAATATTTGCAGGAGCCTCCGATTCTGATGCCTCCTGTGGAGGGGCGACCGCTAATCCTGTACTTGATAGTCCTCGAGGGGTCTATGGGGTGTGTATTGGGGCAGCATGACGAGTCTGGTCGAAAAGAGCATGCAATTTACTACCTTAGCAAAAAGTTTACCGACTGTGAAACAAGATATTCACTGCTCGAGAAAACTTGTTGCGCTTTGGCATGGGTTGCTCGCCGACTGAGACAGTATATGCTGGTTCGTACCACTTTGTTGATTTCCAAAATGGATCCGATCAAGTATATATTTGAGAAGCCAACATTGACCGGACGGGTTGCGAGATGGCAAACGATTTTGACTGAATACGATATCCAGTACACTTCTCAAAAAGCAATAAAGGGGAGTGTATTGTCTGATTACCTCGCCCAACAACCCATTGAGGATTATCAACCGATGAAATTTGAGTTCCCTGATGAGGACATCATGTTTCTCAAATCAAAAGATTGTGAGGAACCTATCCCGGAGGAGGGGCCTGACCCTGAATCCGAATGGATTCTGATGTTTGATGGGGCCGTTAACATGAATGGTAGTGGAGTTGGTGTTGTTTTGGTTATGCTGAAGGGATCCCACATTCCTTTTGCTGCCCGGCTAACATTTGAATGCACCAACAATGTGGCAGAATACGAAGCTTGTATCTTGGGTGTCGAAGAGGCGATTGATTTGCGAATCAAGAACCTGGTTATTTATGGAGATTCAGCTTTGGTTGTGAACCAGGTTAATGGGAAATGGCTTACGCATCAATCTCACTTAATTCCATATCGGGATTATACGAGGAGATTGTTGACGTTCTTCACCAAGGTGGAACTACACCATGTGCCGAGAGAAGAAAATCCTTTGGCAAATGCTTTGGCTACTCTGGCCGCTTTGATTAAAGTGCAGTGGTGGAATCAATTTCCTAGTGTTGAGGTGAGACGGCTGGATAGACCGGCTTATGTGTTTGTTGTCGAAACAGTGCCTGATGATGAAAAGCCGTGGTATTATGACATCAAGCATTATCTAGAGACCCAAGAGTATCCTGAGGGAGCGTCTAAAAAGGACCGAAAGACTCTAAGGAGGTTGGCCATGGCGTTCTATCTGAACAAAGATGGAGTTTTGTACAAGAGGAATTTTGATTGGGTTTTGCTTAGATGTGTCGATGACAAAGAAGCAAGCCAATTGATGAAAGAGGTGCACGAGGGGTCGTCTGGTACCCACGCCAGCGGTAATGCGATGGTTAAAAAGTTGCTAAGGGCTGGATATTACTGGATGACAATGGAGGCTCAGTGTTTCAACTTCGTGCGGAAATGTCATAAATGCCAGATTTATGCTGACAAGGTGCATGTGCCTCCGAATCCATTGAGTTTGATGTCGTCTCCGTGGCCGTTTGCTATGTGGGGCATGATATGATTGGAAAGATCGAGCGTACGACTTCGAATGGACACCGGTTCATATTAGTGGCTATTGATTACTTCACCAAGTGGGTGGAAGCGGCGTCTTATGCAAATGTGAGGAAACAGGTCGTGGCCAGGTTCTTGAAAAGGGATATCATTTGCAGATATGGGGTTCCCGAAAGAATCATTACTGATAATGGTTCTAATCTCAACAACAAGATGATGGTAGAACTGTGCCGGGAGTTCAAGATCGAGCATCACAATTCTTCTCCTTATCGTCCGAAGATGAATGGGGAGGTCGAGGCGGCTAATAAGAATATTAAGAAGATTGTGCAAACAATGGTCGTGACCTATAAGGATTGGCACGAGATGTTGTCATTTGCATTGCATGGGTATCGAACCTCAGTGCGTACGTCTACTGGGGCAACGCCTTTCTCGCTGGTGTATGGGATGGAAGTTGTGCTACCAATTGAGGTCCAGATTCCGTCATTGAGAGTCCTGATGGATGTGAAATTGGAAGAGGCTGAGTGGGTAAGGGCTCAGTATGAAGAGTTGAGCCTGATTGAGGAAAAGAGGTTGGCGGCCATTTGTCATGGGCAGTTGTACCAGCAACGAATGAAGCGTGATTTTGACCGAAGGGTGCGACCTCGTGTGTACCATGTGGGAGATATTGTGTTGAAAAGGATCCTTCCTCCTCAGAACGATCGTAGAGGCAAGTGGACACCCAATTATGAAGGTCCATTCGTGGTCAAGAAGGTTTTCTCTGGCGGAGCCTTGATGTTGATGACCATGGATGGCGAGGATTTTCCATCCCCTGTGAATGCGGACGCAGTTAAAAAATACTTCGTATAAGAGATCCGCTGGACGGAAAGAATAAAAAATAGTCCAGGAAAAAATGGGCATCCCGACGAACCAAAAAAAAAATGAAATGAAAAAGGTTCGGGCAAAAATTAGGGATGAAAAGAGAAAAAAATGTACACCCGACAAGTCGAAAACCCCACAAGGGCGACTTGGGCAAAAAAGGGTATCCTGGTGGACTGAAAACCCGAAAGGGTGGTCCAGGCAAAAGAGGGAATGAAACGAACAATTGCGTCTAGCATGGTCGTTTGTACGTTGGATATGACACATGGATAATCTAAAAGCGGAGATCGGTCGGAAGCGTCTTGTTTCGGAAGGCAGAAAGCGCGGAGAGTCTTGAGGACATGTGGGTTGTAACCGGGTTGGAACTCGATGAGATCACGGGTTCCCATTGCCATTAGGATAGATTTTCCTTTTGTGTGTAATTACCTCTTTTCAGGGATTGCTTCCTGTGTACTGCTCAGTTACGAGCCACTTTTTTCCAATCGATAAAATGCATATTCAGTCAAATAATTTTGTTTTTGTTTTCATTACCGCTTTGATTGCAAAAACATCCGGTTATTTTTGATAAGAATTATTGCATTTTGAGACGTGGGGGTCTCTTCCAATGCATGTTTATAGGATTAAAACTTGAAATCTTATTCGGAAGGTTGAGTGACCTTGGTGTTGAAATTTTGGCAAGCCTGGGGCACGTTTTATCTAACGATCTCTTTTGCAGGTGCTGTTGGTTATTTTCACTCACTTGCAGGTTGTGGTGCGAAACGTTTCTTTTTGACAAAAGATTCCTTTGAGGTCCAATCAGGGACGAGGAAGTGAAGAATGGTGTGGAGTCGGCAAAAGGATGATGACGATCCTAGAGGGTTAATCAAGAAGACTCTTCAAAGTCTGAGGACTTGAAGTATGGAGAAGTCGAGAATACAAGATGGTGAATCGAAAAGACCGGATGAGTCCGGGAACTCTCAAAAGTGGAAGGTTGACACTGTGGTTGGATGGTGAATACCAGTGTTCAACGAGTTGACGGGTGTTCCGTGTCAAATATTCCGTATCTCCCTAGCGGGTTCAAGGTCGGTGTTTCCTCAGCAGCCAGGCCTGAAGGTTGTGGTTCCCCCGGCAGAGGTGTGCGTTGGTGGTTATTCCCCAGCGAAGTCCCCAAGCAGATCGAGTTCAGTGGAGGTCGTCCCCAGTGAGGAATATCCTTTCCCCAGCGGCAGTGTTATCCCAAGCAGGGTTGGAGATTGGAGCGATATCGAGTTCCTCAACAGAGTTGCTCGTGTTGTCCCCTAAGGGGGATACTTTTTATGCATTCATCATTTAGAGAAGAATAGCATATTGCATAACTAATCGCGTAGCATTTCCATTTTCATGGAGCATTACGCCATCGAAAATTGAAACATACGCATGTAAAACATAAAACCTTCTCGGTATTCCAAGTGATAAACCAGAAGCTTGTTTCCAGTACTCAGAATGAGGGTCGGTCATGACTTATTATCCCCGGCATAGGTCGTTCGCCCACGTGCCGCCTCAATTATCATTTTCCCTATTTCTGCCGATACTGACAGGCATAAAAATTTCCCGGTGTTCAGCCCAAAGTGGCATTCCGGCCAATTTTCCGGTGTTCAGACCGAAGTGGCATTCAGGCCAAGTTTCCGGTGTTTAGACCGAAGTGGCATTCAGGCCAAGTTTCCGGTATTCAGACCGAAGTGGCATTCAGGCCAGTTTCCGGTATTCAGACCGAAGTGGCATTCAGGCCAGTTGTCCGATGTTCAGATCGAAGAAGTTTCCGACATTCAGGTTGATGCAACTTGTGGCATTCAGGCCAATTTTCCGGTGTTCAGACCGAAGTGGCATTCAGGCCAATTTTACGATGTTTAGATCGAAGAAGTTTCCGACATTCAGGTTGATGCAACTTGTGGCTTTCAGGCCAATTTTCCGGTGTTCAGACCGAAGTGGCATTCAGGCTAATTTTCCGATGTTCAGATCGAAGAAGTTTCTGACATTCAGGTCGATGCAACTTGTGGCATTCATGCCAGTTTCCGGTATTCAGACCGATATTAATAATCTCATATCTTCCGATGCTCAGTATTTAGACTGATGAGCGACATTCAAGCCATGGCTATTTCTGTGTTATCATTTATTTTGGTATCCAGGTTAACATTCTTTTTCGGTATTCAGACCGACTCTCACCGTACCAGACAGATTCTTCTTTCAAGACCACCTCTTTGCCGATTCTGACAGGCATTGTTACTTCACTTCACTTAAGTGTAAATTTTCAGGCTTTTATTGTATTCTTTCAAGAGTGGTGTTTGGTGCTATTTCCAACGTTGCCAACGGAATTAGCACGGGAGAATGGAGAACGGGGTTCATTGTTTGGTAGCAAGAGTGACATGAAGTTGTCGGGGTTCAAATGCGGTAATCAGGGATCATCCGCGCGGAAGAGAAAATAGTTGTGTAAGGGGTCCAAAGAAAAACTTTCTTGGGGTTCAAGAAAAGCAAAAATAATAATAATAATTCCCAACGGAGCGCAAATTGTTCGTCTGTTCTTGGTATTCAACCACTCTTCACCCTGATCATCTGAAAGCCGGGGCTATTCACATCGACAGGTTCACAGTGGATTGAATAGGGGCAGCTGTAACACCTCAAAATTTGCCCTCCTCTTCTTGAGACTGGTTTAGGCATTGCATTTCATGTTTTAGGACATTAGGCATTGCATTTTGCATCTCATGTGAATTGAGGAGGTCATCCTCCAAAGTCTTTTCAGAAGATGAATAAGTTAGGTGATTCAAGCTTGAGGGTCTCTATGAATTGATCATCAAACACCTGAGGGTATGGGCTTCAATTAGGGTTTCTTGATTCTTAAAAGGTCTTGAGCATCATCTTATTTGCAAGGATACGTTACCATCATCATGGTTCTATCATCATCAAGGCATTTCAAGGTCATCTGAGGACCAAAAAGTCAACTGTGCAGTCAACTGAGGGCTATGAGGTGGGGAAATGAGTTGAGACACCTCAATCATGTTCAAATGGGGTCTATTCTTCATTCTAAACATCCATCTTGAAGATTCAAAGGTCATGGCAAAAGTTACTAAAAATGGAAAGTGACCTATAATTCAAAGTTTCCAAATTTGGCAAGTTTTTGGTCCACTTTCAACTTGACTTTTCAATATCAAAGAAGTTTCAAATGGATTTTTGGTGAACATTAAAGTTGTAGATATTTGTCTCCCCTTTACAAAAAGTCCTAATTCATGTCCATTTGGTGAATGGTTGAGGAGTTATGGTCATTTGATCACAAAGTGTGCATGGAATTTCAAAATGGCATAACTTTTGATACAATGCTCCAAATTGGTTCATTCTTTTTGCAAAATGCTTCTCATGTGCAAGACATCTCAAAATGAGCTTTGCCATGCATGGGAAAAGCGTGTATGTCCATTATTTCACACATGTGCAAATTGGAGAAAATATTCACCATTCATTTTTGGCTTAAGATACAAGCAAAATAACACTTCAATCTTGACCCTTGGATGTCCATAAGTGAATTAGAAGCCATGCATGGGATGTCTCACGTGTATTATGGCCATGAAGTGTTAATGTTCATTTTTTGCAAATGGTTTCATAATTCACTAATCATGTTTAGTGAAAGGCTAAATTGGTTTTCAGCATCATTAGCAAATGGAAAAGATGATTAGCATTGTCATTAGCAAGAGATATAAATAGCCAAACCCTAATTGTAACTGCCATAACCAACTTTTCAGATCTAGAAATCAAGAACTCCCTTAAATTTTCTCTCTCTTCGAATTTCCATTTTCTCCACACAAACCTCAAATATTCTTGCATATTCTTGATCCTCGTGCTTCATTGATCAAGAATCATCCATCATTTGGTGCAATTCTTCAAGAATTCGAGCAGATCAAAAGCTTTCTCATAGTGAACGGATTTGGAAATTGAAGTAGATTCAAGGAGTTTCATCCAATTCTTTTTGCACAAAGCTTCAACAGAAGTTCATAGGAGTGGATCTGGAGCTTCATAGCTTGTGAGGACGCGATTTCAAGAAGCTTCAATTTCAGGTAGGTCGAATTTCATTTTGATCTTTTGCTGTTTTTAGGTTATAGCTTGTAGATCATATTGTGTAGATCATGAATATGTATTTAGAATTGAAATTGAGTGAGAATTGAGGACGTATTGTTGACTGGAAGTTTGGATCTAGAAAATGTTTCCCTTCGATTTGCCAAACCTAGGAGGAATTAGGAAGAATTGAGTTGATATTTGGAATCAGCATGGAAAGACGGTTCGAATGGTATAGGCCTTGCGAATTTCTGGATTTTTTTTGTGCTGGAGTCGTCGGCGACTCGCCGGAGAAGACGACCCGAGCATGGCTCCGGCGTCTGTGTGTGTTTTAGGGTTTGGTGACGTGTGTGCCATGTATGTTGTGGCGTGGAAGTTTGATTGGTTATGAATGCCTTGAACAAAGCCACGCGTGTAGTTGACTGGTGACTGTGTGCTGAGTCATTTAATGAAGCGCTGCGTTTTGGTGGTTTGAAGGGGGACCATTGATCTGATGAGCGCGTCATATCGTGTGGCTGTGGATTTTTCTGGATTTATTTGAATAATTCCATTTCCCTCCATTTTTATATTATATTTCATGTGATTTGCCTATTTTGTTTAAATCATAAAAAATACAAAAATGGTCCAAATGAGTCCCAATTTTTTTTCATAGTTTTGTATTGGTGTCTACGATTTTATGATGTTAATTTCATGAATTGTTGATGTCTTGATTTTTATTTGTGAATTTTTGAATTGATGTTGTGTTAAATTGATCTATTGCATTCAATGCATTGTGAAATCCTCATTTTTGAGCCTTCTGATCCAATTTTTTGCATGCATAATATTCATACATGATGTGAATTTTTGGTCACTGGTTTGGATCTTTTCTCATATGTTATCATCACTTTTGACACATAGAGAAAAATGTGACAATTTGTGTCACATTTTTGACATTGGATTGGTGAATTTTTGTTCACATAGCATTTGCATCATTCTGGATTTAAGTTTTTGCATGATGATTATTCATGACATGAGGAATTTGTACAAAAAATCTCAAACTCATTGCATGCATTTCTGATTTGATATGAATTTTCTAAGTTGGAAGTTCATTTTGTGCATATTTTTGGTCATTGCATGGCATAGGCAATTTGAGGAATTTGATTATTGATTTGATGATGGTCCTTTTGAGGACATTTTGGGGAGTGTTTGAAGGTGTAATGTGTAGAAGATTGGGTTCTGGTTTGGTTATTTGGTTAGGTTTTGAACCTTGTCTTTGTACTAGGGTTTTTTACATAAACTAACTTGGTCTTTTATTTCAGGTTTGGACACTTATCATTGATGGTTGGACTTGTTCTGACTTTGTGAGATACAAAATGAATTGTGTTCTGACTTGTTTTTGTTTTGTAGGGTTTTAAGTGATGTGGTGAGCCTATGAGCTTGTTTGAGTGCTTGGGCATTATGCATTGAATTGTGTAACTGTTGGAGAGTTTCACTGTTTGTTTTCTGGTTTTATGACTGAAGTACTAACTGTTTAGTCTTTGTACAGGTACCTTAGTTGCTTGCTTGCTTTAGCTCTTGATTGAGCATTGGATTATGGTTGACACACCACTTAGGTAGTTAGCTTCTTACTTCATGTAGTCTGGAAGTCCTGTCACCTTTTTGGCAGGCATTTTGCTGGCAAGTCCTCCTTCAGAGGCTCTGTTTGTGTTTGTTTAACATTGTGCCCAAAGACCTCCAAGGAGAGGCATATGTTATACTTGATAAGACCTCCAAGAGAAGTGGCAATTGACGGATAAAAGGGATTAGTAGCCAATCCCCCGTTATTCAGTGTGTCGTTCTTTGTGCTCGCACTACGTGCTGATGCTTCTGAACATGTACCCCAGATCTTTGTCCAGAGTCTATCAAGTGGAATAGGATCCCACTTTCTGGATCCCCACGCTTTCTGTGTCATGAGCTCACCCTAGCCAGGGTTAAGAGCTATGAGGTCTCATCCTCATTACCATTTTGATCTGCTCACCCTGACGTTCAATGTTAGTGGTTAAGAGCTACAGATTACCCCTTACAGTTTGGCTTGTTTGTCGAGGTTGACATGACCCCTCTTGACTAAAGCCTACCCATTGTTTGGGCCTCTTGTATGGATATAGTGTGTGATGCTTGTTCACTTGTGTTGGTGTGTTTATTTGCTTTCCTTTTCTCATCTCCATTTTTGTAGGAGTTGTATGATTGATTTCTGAGGAAGTTGAATGCATGTTAGAGACCTCAACTTAGGGATATTGACTGCATGACAACTATTAGGCTTGAGTCTTAGTCTCCCTATTAGTTTGTTGTCTCCCTGGTCTCTGGTTAGGAGAGTGTTTTACCCCTGTTAAGGGGAACTACGTCGCCCTGATTCTCATACCAGATTAGGCAGGAGGTTGCGAGCAATCTCTCCGGGCACCCTTTTGTTTTTTGCGTGTCTTCACCCTGTTCTTTGTCTTTGGTGTGAGTACCCATTTGCTCATCGTGCGTGTGAGTGGTATGTTCATACCTTGGGGGATTTCTTCTGTCATCTTTGGGGTTCATTTATGACGATTGTTATTCATTTGGGGTTCACTTGGGGTTCACCTTTGGGGTCCATTTGTGAGGATTGTTATTCATTTGGGGTTCACTCGGGGTTCACCTTTGGGGTTCATTTATGACGATTGTCATTCATATTGGGGTTCATATTGGGGTTCATCCTTGGGGTTCATTTGTGACGTTTATGGTGATTATTCACTTGGGGTTCATCTTTAGGGTTCATCTTTGGATATTTGGTTACTTTGTGGGGGTTCATTCTGATAACCTTTTTCTTTTGTGTTCGTTGGTTAGCGATTGTTATTGTTAGGAGTCGGGTGTAAGTCCATGTATTGGCATTCTGTTTCCTTTTGTTTGTTGTGGTTAGGAGTCAGGCGTAAGTCCATGTATTGGCATTCTGGTTCCTTTTGTTTGGTTATTGTCAGGAGTTGGATGTAAGTCCATGTATTCGCATTCTGTTTCCTTTTGGGTGTGTCTTTTGACGTCTCAGCGTCCCTTTTTGGTGTCTTGTTTCGGCGTGCGTTAGCCGAGCTACGAGTGCTCTAATTCTCCTCTGGATAGAGAAGATCTATAGGCATAAGACGCTATGTCTTAGCGAGCATGCCTCCCTTTCCCCGAACTACGTCGACTCTGATGTTTGTTTCTGACAAACTACGTAGGCCCAGGATGCGACATCCTGCCGAGTCCACTTCCCTCATCTTCTTTCTTTTCCCCACCTGTTTATCAGTCCAGTTTGTGCAGTTTCTTTGAGCAGTTTATTAGCAACCCATTTCCTTTCCTTTGAGCTATCTTTTGAGCGTGGATCCTGTCGAGTACGGCGGACGTGAGGGGTGCTAACACCTTCCCTCTGCGTAACCGACTCTCGTACCTTGCAATCTCTGGCCGTAAGACCGTTCCTTTCCCTTTCTTAGGTTAGTCCTGCGCTCCCTTTCCGTCATAGGATGAATAGCATCGGTTGTTTTTCGCGTTGCGACACTTGTGTGCTTGGTGTTCTCTTGTGAGATGAGTTCTATACCTGAACTCGAGTGCACTTATTATAGGAGAATGGCATAGTCTTGTTGACTTGTGTGGAGTTATTCCTTAGAAAGTTGACTTGCAAGCCCATTCACTTGGTGGAGGTTATGTTGGGATCAATAATGTCACATGAGTAGTCGTGGTTAGGCATTACTCTTTCCAATATAGACCTCAGAAGCAAAGGACCTTAGATTACCTAGCCCATCTTGGCCTATTTTAGGGCGTAGTGCGAAGATCGTTCAAGTGTAAGATTTGATACGATTGTTACGCGATACTTCACTCATAAGAGTCTCTCATGAGAATATTTTTGGAATACGAGTAGTCGTTTATTTGATAATATTCGAAAGATGGGATGATGACTATGGGATCCTCTTGTAGAACATGATTGTCAGGTTTAACCATAGTACACTCCCTTTGGGTGGTTCCTAACCGAGACTCCATGTTCGTGACTTGCAACAAACCCTTGATTCGCGGTTGATCCGTTCTCGTATATCCTTAATATCAATGGAACTTGGGTGTTGATAAGGTGAAAACCATAATCCACCAAAATGGATGATTGATATTAAGGTTGACTTGGTCCATCCCGTGACCTTTGTGTGGCTTGACTTGCTTGATCCTTGAGTGTGATTGTTGGATCCATGCATTCATTTGCATCCATATCGTCAACAATGAGAAAAATTTCAAGGAACTTAAGAGGTCTATTTGCAAATTTTCAGACATGGATAAACCAAGAAGGAATACGAAGAAGTACAGTTTCAGACAACCCGACTTGAAAGAGTTAAGGAGTTTGACATCCTATGTATTAGATCCCTTGGAATTCAAGGCTCATCATGGGAAGCTTCTATATATTCTTGCTACTCAGGTGGATGAAGGTCTAATGAGTGTGTTGGTGCAGTTCTATGATCCCTTGTACCGTTGCTTCACTTTTCCGGATTTCCAGCTTTTGCCTACGCTTGAGGAGTATGCCCATCTTGTGGGTATACCTATCTTAGATCAGTTGCCATTCAGTGGCTTAGAGAGAGTTCCTTCTTCCCAAGAGATTATTGATCTGTTGCACATAAATGTATATGATATTGGTGCTCATATAACTACCAAAGGTGGAATTCAAGGTCTCCCATCTGATTTCCTCATCGCTCAAGCTACTCTACTTGGGAAGGCCATGAGTGAGGATGCCTTTGAAGCCATATTTGTACTTCTCATCTATGGGCTAGTGTTATTCCCCAACATCGACAATTTTGTGGATGTGAACGCTATTAGGATTTTCTCTACTCTTAATCCCGTTCCTACTATGTTGGGTGACACTTATTTCTCTTTGCATATGAGGAACACAAAGGGTGGTGGTACCATTGTGTGTTGTTTTCCTTTGTTGTACAAGTGGTTTATTTCGCAGTTGCCACAGACGCTCGCCTTCAAGGAGAACAAAGGATGTCTACGGTGGTCCACGAGACTTATGTCTCTCACTAGTGATGATATCTTTTGGTATAACCGTGTATATGATGGTGTCCAGATTATTGATTCTTGTGGTGATTTCTCAAATGTGCCTCTTCTTGGTATATGTGGTGGAATTAACTACAACCCTATTTTGGCTCGCCGTCAGCTTGGGTTCCCCTTAAAGGATAAATCTAATAACATTTTGTTAGAAGGTGTGTTCTTTTAAGATGGTAAAGATCCCTAAAACTTGAAGGGCATGATGGTCCGCGCTTGGCGCAAGATTCATAGGAAGGGAAGGAAAGAGTTTGGTCCGATGAATTGTATTGCTTTGGAACCCTACACCTCTTGGGTGAGGAGGAGAGCTTCTGAGTACCGCATGCCCTATGATTACTCGATACCTACACCTATGGTTATGGTTGCGCCTTCAACCCTCCCTAACCAAGGAGTAGAGGAGTTGAGAGATGAAGATCGTTCGCGTGCTTGGGTCCGTGAGCGAGAGGAGCTACTTCAGTAACACAGAGATAAAGATGTTGTGATAGAATTTCTAGAGCATCAGATTATTGATGAGCCAGATGACGTGGTGACTTCTCTTCTTCCTCAGTCTTCTATGTTTTGGAAGAGAAAGTATGATCGACTTGCCAAGGAGAAGGCAGATATGGAGGCAATCTATGAGAGAGAGGTGAAGAGGCTTCGTGCAACTTATCTTCCGGTCTCGAGAGCTTTAGACGATTGTTTCTAGGGTTCCATAGGATGCTCATTTTCCTTCTCTCTTATATTGCATTTGGTTACCAAGACTGTACTTCTTTGGTGTAAAAATTTTCCCAAATATTATGAATATTCCCCTATATGTCTAAAAATAATATTTCCAAGTATTTGCAAATAGATCTCTAAAAGTTCCTCTGAATAAAAATAAATCATATGCACAAACATTGCATGCATCATATGTATAAGCAAGTTTTGTTCAAGGCTTCTTGATCAGTGGTATAACTCTGTTTTCTTCATTTATTTTGAAAACAAGTTGACGCACCAGTACAACACCAGAGTGAATTCTTCAAAGCTAATGGATCACCTTGATCAAGAGAATAGAGAACTTAAGGAGGAGGTAGCTAGGTTGACTGCCCTGATGGAGTCGTTCCTGGCCTCCCAAAGTCAGTCTTCTTCAACGCCTGCAACTCCTCCCCAGAGGACGGTCATCTCAGAGGTAGTTTCCTCTATAGTGCCTGCCGCCAATGCTCATTTCTCTCCGTCTGCTATGCCATCCGGGTTTCCCTGGGGGATGCCCGCGAATTTTGTGCCAGAAGGTCTCGCTTCGACCTTTGCTTCTATGTCAGCATCTAGCCCGGTCCTTACTGTGCCACCTCCAGTTGTGCATACGTTACCGAGAGTTGACGACACCATTTATCACTCTGAGCTATCTGAGGGACCAAATGTCTATGAGAAAATGGATGCTATGAATGCACAATTCCTTGAGCTGCACAAGGAACTAAAGACTCTAAGAGGAAAAGAACTCTTTGGTAAATCTGCTACTGAGTTGTGCCTCGTGCCAAACGTCAAGATTCCTATCAAGTTCAAAGTGCCTGACTTTGAAAAGTATAAAGGAAACACTTGCCCCGTCAGCCATCTTGTGATGTACGCACGCAAGATGTCAACTTAGACTGACAATGATCAACTCCTCATCCACTATTTCCAGGACAGCCTGTCCGGTGCCGCATTGAGATGGTATATGGGTATGGATAGTGCGAACATCCGCTCCTTCAACGACCTTGGCATAACTTTCGTCAAGCAGTACAAATACAACATTGACGTGACTCCCGATAGGGACCAGCTGAGGGCTATGTCCCAGAAGGAGAAGGAAACGTTCAAGGAGTATGCCCAGAGGTGGCGTGAATTGGCCGCACAGATTGTGCCCCCGCTCGAAGAGAAAGAAATGACGAAGATATTTCTAAAGACTTTAAGCTCTTTCTACTACGAGCGGATGATAGCTAGTGCTCCCTCAGACTTCACCGAAATAGTGAACATGGGGATGAGGCTAGAAGAAGGAGTCCGTGAAGGACGTCTGGCCAGAGATGAAGGCTCTTCTGCAACACATTATGGGGCATTTGCGAAGAAAAAGGAGGGAGAGGCACATGTTGTGTCCTTCCATGTTAAGAGAATACCCTCTGTGAAGAGGAAGATTGTGCGCCCTGCTAGTAACCAGCACCATATAGCACCTGCCTTCAGGGAAACTCAACATTATCAGCATCAGCAACAACAACATCAACAATATCAACAACAACAGCATCGTCCGCAACAGCAGGCCTACCAGTCTCAAAACAACAACAATACCAACACTAGCTGTGATAGGAAGAGGGCCACTTTTGATCCAATTCCAATGACCTACGCTAAATTATATCCTTCATTAATTGAAAGGAAACTGATTACTCCACGTGACCCACATGCTGTACCGACCAACCCTTAGTGGTGGTACAAGCCCGAGTTTCATTGTGTTTATCATTCCGGTGCTTCCGGACATGATGTGGAGAACTGTTATCCCCTGAAGACCAATGTTCAAGTCCTTGTGAGGAGCAGGATTTTGTTTTTCGAGGACGTATGTCCTAATGTAAAGAAGAACCCATTGCCCGAGCATGGGAAGGCTGCAGTTAATATGGTTCAGGGTTGCCCTAGCAAGTACAAAGTCTCGTATGTCAGTCATATCAGGCAGTCGTTGGTCGAGATGCAAAGACTGTTATGTGGATACAGTCATTACGAGCATGACCATGATAGATGCCGAGTGTGCACTGTCAACGAGAGAGGATGTCGCCAAGTCAGGAAGGACATCCAAGAGATGCTGGATCAGGGTGTGATCGAGATACTTCAGAATCGTGATGAGGATAAAGTTAATGTTATATAACCTGTATTCAGAATACCCGAGCTTGTTGTTGTCAGATATGATGGCAGCAAGAAGAAGGTTTCTCCCTCTCTTATCATTAAGCCAGCGGGTCCTATTTCGTACTCTTCGGATAGAGTTGTTCCCTACCGATATAACGCAGTTGCGTTGGAAGATGAGAAAGAGGTGTCGTTGCCCTCCACTTCTGTTACAAGTATATCGGATGCCAGTGGTGTGACCTGCAGTGGTCGTGTTTTCTCGGCGTCACCGAAACCCCAAGATGACATAAGAAGAGGTATTGTTGATAATTCTGCCACCCTAGTGGGTACCTCTTCTTCTTCTCCGAATTCGGTACTTGTTGTTGATAAATCTACTAAAGCTCTTGTCCTTGTTGGCCAGCATGGCATATTGAAAGAGGACTGTGATGAGATGCTGAGGCTCTTCAAAAGGAGCGAGTATAATATTGTTGATCAAATGCTACAAACTCCATCAAAGATATCTGTCTTATCTTTGTTGATGAATTCAGAGCCACACCGTGAAGCTTTGCAGAGGGTCTTAAACGTGGCATACGTGGATCACGATGTCACCATTGAACAGTTTGATAGTATTGTTTCAAACATAACTGCTTGTAACAATTTGAGCTTTTGCGATGCTGATCTTCTCGAGGAGGCAAAATACCATAATTTGGCTCTACACATTTCCATGAACTGCAAGGATGATGCCTTGTCTAATGTGCTGGTAGACAACGGATCATCACTAAATGTGTTGCCAAAATCCACTCTGGCGAAACTTTCATATCAGGGGCCTCCCATGAGGCAGAGTGGAGTGGTAGTCAAAGCTTTTGATGGATCCAGGAAAATTGTGATTCACGAGGTTGAGCTCCCAATCAAGATCGAACCTAGTGATTTCCAGATCACTTTCCAGGTCATGGATATTCACCCATCATATAGCTGCTTGCTTGGCAGACCATGGATTCACGAGGAAGGCGCCGTGACATCCATCCTACACCAAAAGTTGAAATTCGTTAAGAATAAGAAGTTGGTGGTGATATGGGGAGAGAAGGCTCTCTTGGTAAGCCATTTGTCTTCCTTTTCTTAATAGACGCTAAGGATGAGGTTGGGACGCCGTTCCAAGCCTCATCTATTACTGAGCCTTTAAGGAAAGGAACTTCTTCATTTGCGTCCTACAATGATGCGAAGTTGGTCATTGAGCATGGCGCAACTACTGGTTTAGGACAAAGATTAAGCTGGAAGACAATAAATCCCGAGCTGGCATAGGGTATTCTTCAGGCGCTTTCAATGAGCGTGGGCTGTTTCAGAGTGGAGGTTTCATCCACACGGTCGAAGACCAAGAGGCTGCTGCTATAATGGAAGATGATGCAGAGGAAGATTCTGGTAACTTTGTCATCCCTGGAGGAGTCTGCAATAATTGGGTCGCTGTTGATGTTCCAACAGTTGTCCATAAGTCCACGTAATATGTTCGCTTTTGTTTAAAAACCCTTCTCCCATGCCAAAAGGAGAAGTGATGACATTGGTGGCACATTAATACAATGATATTCATTCAATAATTACATGTTAAATGTTTGTTTTTCCAAATTATTTTCCCTTTTTTCTTTTTTGCATGAAATTGGTGATCACTAAAAAACCTAAAAAGAGAATAAAATCAATCTTTTCATCTGCATAATGATTTGATTTGTTTGAAATCTGAAATCTCTTTTATATCCAAAATCATTATGTAGGTTGATCAAACCCATTGAACATAATGATACAACACCATCTCCCAACTTTGAGTTCCCTGTATTTGAGGCCGAAGAAGATGATGTTGAAGAGATTCCTGATGAGATTACCCGTCTACTTGAGCACGAGGAGAAGATCATTCAGCCGCATCTTGAGAATCTGGAAACAATCAACTTGGGGTCTGAAGATTGTGTTCGTGAAGTGAAGATTGGGGCACTCTTGGAAGAGTCTGTGAAGAAGGGGTTGATTGAGTTGCTACGAGAATATGTCGACGTCTTTGCCTGGTCATATGAAGACATGCATGGTCTAGATACTGATATCGTGCAACATTTCCTGCCTTTGAAGCCTGAGTGCGTGCCTATGAAGCAGAAGCTTAGAAGAACTCATCCTTATATGACAATGAAGATTAAAGATGAAGTTCAGAAGCAAATTGATGCGGGGTTTCTGGTGACTTCTACATATCCTTAATGGGTGGCCAATTTTGTGCCCGTGCCTAAGAAAGATTGAAAAGTACGAATGTGCACGGAATATAGAGACTTGAATAAAGCTAGTCCGAAAGATGTTTTTCCTCTACCACACATTGATATGTTGGTAGACAATACGGCTAAATTCAATGTCTTCTCATTTATGGATGGATTTTATGGTTATAATCAGATCAAAATGGCGTTCGAGGATATGGAGAAGACAACATTCATCACACCTTGGGGAACATTCTGTTATCGAGTGATGCCCTTCAGTTTGAAGAACGTCGGAGCCACGTATCAACGAGCTATGACTACCTTGTTTCATGATATGATGCACAAGGAGATCGAGGTATATGTTGATGATATGATTGCGAAGTCGAGAACGGAAGTCGAACATGTAGAACACTTGTTGAAGCTTTTTCAGCGTTTGAGGAAGTACAAACTCCGCCTGAATCCGAACAAGTGTACATTTGGAGTCCGCTCCGGCAAGTTATTGGGCTTCATTGTTAGTGAAAGAGGTATTGAAGTTGATCCTGCCAAGGTCAAAGCAATACAAGAAATGCCTGCGCCCAAAACTGAGAAGCAAGTCCGAGGTTTTCTTGGCCGCTTGAATTATATTTCCAGATTTATATCCCACATGACTGCCACATGTGCGCCAATATTCAAGCTCCTCCGGAAATATCAGCGTCATGATTGGATCGAGGATTGCCATAAGGCCTTTGACAGTATCAAAGAGTATCTGTCTGAGCCTCCGGTCCTGTCCCCTCCTGTTGATGGGAGACCATTGATTATGTACTTGACCGTGCTTGAAGACTCTATGGGTTGTGTATTGGGTCAGCAAGATGAGTCAGGGAAGAATGAGTATGCTATATACTATCTGAATAAGAAGTTCACTGATTGTGAGTCTCGATAATCAATGCTTGAGAAGACATGTTGTGCTTTGGCTTGGGCTGCTAAGCGCTTACGCCAGTATATATGTTGAACCATACGACTTGGTTGATATCCAAAATGGATCCGATTAAGTATATCTTTGAGAAGCCTGCTTTAACTGGGAGGATCGCCCGTTGGCAGATCCTGTTGTCTGAGTATGATATTGAGTATCGAGCTCAGAAAGCTATTAAAGGTAGTATCTCGGCTGACCACAGGGCACACGAATAATATGGAGGAGTATGAGGCATGTATTATGGGTTTGGAAGAGTGTATTGATCTTAGGATCAAGCATCTTGATGTTTATGGTGATTCGGCCCTAGTTGTTAATCAGATTAAGGGTGAATGGGAGACGAATCAGTCTGGCCTCATCCCATACAGAGATTATGGGAGGAGGATTTCGACTTTCTTTACTGAGGTTTTGTAGCGGGGTATTCGTTACCATTAGAGATATTGACTAAATACAAGGTAAACCATACAAGTCGAGTCGCCACCACATTTCTATTTATCCAAAGGAATGGTTAGAAAGCGAACAAAAACCTAAAAGTTTTATCGAATAAAAAACTAGTCAAAATGTCAAAGATCTGGGTAAGGGGGTTGGTTATGCAATGGGAAGGTTTTAAGCACCCAAAACATCCTAGGTACTCCTAGGGAGCCCTTTTCATACTTGTTGTAAGGTTGGTGTTTTTGTGAAAATTTATTTGTGAAAACAAGATTGAAGAGATGAGAAGAGAATATACAATTTTATTTACATTTTGTGTTTGGATGGATGAACCCATTGCCTACGTACCATCTTTAAAAAGATTAGGATCAAAACCTTGTAGTTCGGGGTAAAAATCTCAAAAATGGGTTGGTGAATTGATTGGTCCAAAAGCCTTAAGGTCTTTTGTTATCCAAGGGAGAAAACTCAACCTAAAACCACAAATCCACCATGTGAGGATAGCTTCAACATGCTAGTGAGGGGTTAACCCTATAATAAGCATGGAAGACTCATTGTCCATCACTAAGGATATAGGTGAGTATTACATCTACCTCAAGGATAACTCAAACCTAATAGCTAAAGGTTATGAAAAGTTTGTTTAAGAAAGTGGCCATTGAAACCACAAAAAGAATATTTGAATGGGTTATATTTACCAATGAAAAGTGTTTGCAAAACATGGTCAAAGTTGATTTAAAAGTTCAATTCAAAATAAGTGTTATGAAAAGAGAGTTTGAAAATCAAAAGCATAAGGCTTAGGTTTCTAATGTTTAAAACAAGTGTCAAATGTTTGCACAAAAGTTTTGGCTTGGGTTAGAGTAGAGGGAAGAAGAAGAATGGCTAAAGTCCTAAACAAGAGATAAGGGATAAGAGAACAAGACCACAAATGGAGTTACTCCCTTGAGATCATATTGATGATCCAAGTAGCTCCCATCCTTTGGAACATGCAAGCAAAATAATAGTAAGCTCAAGCAACAATCAAACAAGCCTCTTAAGAGATCCTCAATGCATCTTGTGTCTTTCACTTTGGATGAACATGACAGTGGTCCTTCAATTTGAGCTCTTATAGAATTCCCTAGCACCAAAACACACACATCAAAGAGTTTTATGAAGCAAAATCAAGAATGGACAAGAGTGAGTTTAGAGGTTTGGTCCTTATAATCCATCTTCAACATTAGGGTCCTTTTACTCCAATTTGCATAGGGAAAATCCTAGAAACTAAGTCCATTTGTCCATTTCTTTGCATTTTGGTCCACAATAATCAAAACAAAAGCACAAGCACAATAATATAAACACAATTATGTGCTCAAGTGAGCAAAAGGCAAATTGCATTAACATAAACATGTGCTCAAGTGAGCAAAGGGAAAAGCAAATGAATAATATGTACAAGAAGAGGAAATTGCATAAATGTAAAGTACAAAAAGTAAATGTTAATGGTTAATGATTAGTGTTAGTAGTTAGTGTGCCATAAGGCAAATTTAGCGCTATGTTAAGCAATCGTAATTGGACTTATGTAGAAGTCACAACTATCTGAGGTCGGTCAATAATAATGCAGGCAACAACACAAGTTAGAAGTCTTGATTAGTGAATCAAGTTCCAACAACTTGCCAGGCCAAAAGAAAAAGAGAATTGATCTTGTATTGGTTTAAGTCCTTTGCATGATTTAGCAAGCAACCTATCCTTAATACAAAGCCATTCACTAGATCATTTGATCAAGATGAATTAGATTTAGATTGAGGAAGATTAAACCTTCATAATCAATACTAACTTATCAACCTTTAACTCATTGATCAAAAGGAAAAATAAAGAAGAAGAAGGAGATGAATAATCGAAATGGAAATAAAAAGAACAAAGTGCATTAAATGAAATAGAATGTACCAATCAACAAGTGTTGACAAATGACATTGAGGATCATGGTCAAACACTCAAAAACAGAAGTGAGATGAAGATTGGAAGTCAAGAAATGAATAAAAATATTTTTGGCATTTTTAATATTCAAAATAAACTTGAATTAAAATATTAAAGAAAGGTCAAACTTCAAAATCACTTCAAATCAACTTTGAAAAGTCCAAGTGATTTATCCTAAGTTCAACAAGGTCAAACAAAGTTTGACAAAAAAATTCAGCATTTTTAAAAGTCAGAAACTATTTTTAATCAATTAAAAATGAATAAAAATAACCTAATTGAACTAAAATCTCAAATAAATCTCAAATCAATTAATAAATTGATGAGAATATTTTTCATAGATTCATCATCATTCAAATAGGTTGAGAAAATATTTTTGTATTTTTTGAATATCAAAAACTATTTAAAATGAATTAAAAATAACCAGAAAAGAGAAAATTCACAAAAAATATCAAATGATAAAATTAAAAAATTAAAAATCATTTTTAGAAAATTAAAAAGAGAAATAATGCAATTGGTCCCATATTTTTTGGAATTAAAATGAAAGAGTTATGATTTTTTGAAGTTTAATGGAATAAAAGAAATAAAATGGAAATTAAGAAAAATCAGAAAAAAGGAGAGGCGTCTGATCAAGCATCATTAATTGACGTGACTGATCAGACGCTCCACATGCGCGCACCCATGGTAGGCCTTAGTCAACTGAGTAACATGTGGAATTAAAAAAAGTCATAACAACTGGTGGCCACGATTTGATCTGGAAAACGCATTTGATGGCTCAGATTTGATCTGGCAAAGAGACGGTGGTGTACACCACCGTCTTCTCTGGCGAGCTTGCGTTTTCCGGTGACATTTGCAGGTTCAAAAATCTTAATAAAAATGGGCGATCCTCATATCATTGGAAAGATGGGGTGATGTACATCAACCCTATACCATTAGTTTCTCTTCTAGATCCCTATAATAAGAGAAATCAGAAGGAGAAAAATATGGTGTTCATGCTGAACTTCATGGATTTCAAAAATTGAGCATATAGCAATGATGCCTCTATAGAGAGGACTTCAGACAACACAATATCAAAGCCAATAGATCAAGGAGTAAGGAGTTTCGAAGAAAAAACCAGTTGATGCACACCTTTGAATTGTGGAGCTTTGAGTCTCTTTCCTTGCTTCCTTTTGCCAAACAGAACTTCAATAGACTAGATGATGAAGGTTTAGAAACTTTAGATCTGAAGATTCAACCAAATTCAATTGAATTTCAGATCTGAAATTTTGAAGAAATGTGAACTTAGTTCCTTTGGTATGGTTGGGAATTGATTTCTGCTGAGCTTTAGGCGCCTTTAGGTTAGTTCATAATGAAGCATGAGCTGAGGTTGCTTCATTAGCAAGGCATTCTGGGTGATCAGATGAATTAGGGTTTCCTTGAGGAACAAACCTCAAACCCTTTGACTTGCTTTGATCAAAATGATGAATTGAGATGCTAGGGAGGAATATTTGATGGATGAGAGCTTTGGGAACAATTGCCATGCTTGCCTTCACCTTCTCTTGGCTATATCTTTGCACTAATGATCTCCTAGGAGCTTTGGAACCTCGTGATTGCTCAGGCTACAAAACAAATGTTAGTGACATATTTTTGTGCTTTTGGTTAGTAAACAAAAATGAGAAAAGCAATGATATACAATCCAAGCATGCTTGGTGATCTCAAACCACTCACAAGAGGTCCCACCCAAAGGTAAAAGGAACCAAGATGCTTATGATCCTTGAGGCTTTGCAAATGCAACGTTATGATGCCATGAGGGATCTTAGGGTCAAAATTGGGGTCTTACAGGTTTACTTCCACGATATTTCTCGAGATGAGAATCGGATGGTAGATGCTCTTGCTATGCTTGCTTCGCTTGCATCACAGTAATATTGGGAACTTCATTCCAGAATTTCACCACAATCATCGAAGCAAGCGTAGCAAGAGCATCTGCCATCCGATTCTCATCTCAAGGAATATCGTGGAAGTAAACCTGTAAGACCCTAATTTTGACCCTAAGATCCGTCATGGCATCATAACATTGCTCATTTGCATTTGCCTCAAGGATCATAGCATCTTGGTTCCCTACCCTTGGGTTTGGACTTGTGTGAGTTGGTTTGAGACCACCAAGCATGCTTGAATTGTATATTATTGCTTTTCTTATTTTTGTTTACTAACCAAAAGCACAAAAATATGTCACTAACATCTTTTGTTTTGAAGCTTAAGCAGTCATGTGATCCAAGGCTCCTAGGAGCCCCCTATGCCCATTGAAGTGGCCAGGTGAAAAGGAAAGCAAGCATGAAAATGGTTCACAAAACTCTCAAATATCATATATGTCTCCAAAATATCTCAATTTGTCAATTTGATCAAGATAAACCAAAGGTCTTGAGGATTCTTTCCCAAGGAAACCCTAATTCAGCTATGCATTGACTGTGCCTTGCTCATGAAGTAACCTCAACCTATGATCAAATTCAATCAAGATAAGTTATTTAATTAATCATTTTATGCATATATTAGCCTATGTGAGTATCCTCAATCATTCAATTCATCAAGATTTGAAGTTTGGACTTGAGAAGTTGATCAGTCAAGTCATCTGACTAAATTGAAATCCACTAAGACCTAACTTTTGATGTGTTTGTCAAATGATGATGACCCCAAGAGAACAAATGTTCTTAAGAACCATATGAACAACTTTCATGTTTATCCAAAATTCATTTGAAACTTGGAAGATCATCATTCAATTCAAAACATTATAGGTCATTTTGACTTATAGGTGATTTCAAAACATTATAGTCCAACTTCAAGTGCCCATAACTTTCTCATCAAAAATCCAAATGATGCAAAATTCAAGCCCAAATTTATAGTCTTGAAAATATCTACAACTTTTATGTTGAATGTTTTGTAATTTGGCAAATTTTTCAAATACATGTTTTGTACCTTAAACTTCCTGGCCAGTTTTCATAATTTTCCAAATTCCAAATGGATTTTTGTTCAACATAACTTTTGTTCCTTATGCCAAGACCTTTCCAACCATTACTCACATGCCTATGTTTGGATTTTCCAAATGGGACTTTAGAAGAGGTGAACTTTTATGACCATTTTTGCATTTCATGTCAAATCTTTATGCACAATCCAATGCCATGCAAACTGCACGTCCAAACCATTCCATTATCATTTCAGCTTGCATTTTCATTAGCTTTTGGGCCTCACATGCGCCTGTACAGGCCCATGCATGGAGGACCCAATTTCATGCACACGAGTTTGCTCACACATTCCTTGTAGTTGTAGCTATAAATAGAATGCATTTCCTCACTCAAATCTCAATCTGAAGGCGCCTGAATCCCTACTGAATTCATTTCCCAACCTCTCACCAAAGGAATTTGAATTTGAATTTCTCTTTTTCAAGTTTGATTTTCAACAACATCAGTTGATTATCAACACTAATTCCTAAGCCTAGCTCTCATATCATACATCAAGATCAAGCTGCAAGCAAAGGATTGGTTGGATGGAGCTCATAAAAGCTGCACTTCAAAGGTTTACACCATAACTGTTTTGCTTCGAATCTCTCTGAATATTGTGCATTGCTTGTGTTGGTTTGGTTTTCTGAAGTCCTTATGTGAGAGGCAAGCCAATGGTGGCTTCAATTTTGTGAATTGTTGAACTTCAGATTGAACACCTAGATTTTCAACCTCAGATTTCTTCTTCCATAAGGATCTTGAGTGAAAACTAAGGTTACAGGGGTGATGTACATCACCCCAACTTTAATTTGGTGTATGGATCGTGTGGTTTGGTTAAAGTTGCAAAACCTGCAACTGGTGGCCGGATTTTGGCTTCTCACCGGAGAAGACGGTGGTTTCCACCACCGTCCACACGTGGCTGACCTCATAGCCCTTGGATCCATTAGCCATGATCTAATCTTGGCCATGCGTTATGTTTACCTTTTTAAATACAATGTGTTATGTTGTTGACTAGGGAACATCATGAACGCGCGCCTGAGAGCCTTTGGATGATCCACGTCAATTAATGAATCTGGATCCAACACTCCCTGATTTTTCCTATTTTCTTAATTTCTGTTTTATTTTCTTTAATTCTTTTTATTTTCAAAAATTCATAACTTCTTTATTTGAAATCACAAAAATATGGGACCAATTGCAAAAAATTTCTTTTAAATTCTAGTTTTATAATATGATTTTTAATTATTTTTGTGATTCCATTTAATATTTTTTGTGAATTATTTTGTTTTTAAGTGTTTTTAATTCATTTAAAATACCTTTTGATATTCAAAAATGCCAAAAATATTTTCTTAATATGCATGAAGGATGATAAGTCTATGAAAAGTATTCTTATCAATTTCTTAATTGACTTGAGATTTATTTGAGATTTTAGTTCATATATGTTATTTTTCTCCACTTTTAATTGTTTAAAAATTAGTTTTTGTTTTCAAAAAAATGTTGAGAAAATTTGTCAAACCTTGTTTGACCATGTTAGACTTATGATGATCCAATTGGACTAATCCAAGTTGATTTGAATTGGACTTGAAGTTTGACCTTAATTTGTTCATTTTATTTTATGTATTATTTTAATTCCAAAAATACCAAAAATATGTTTGACCTTTCTTGACTTCTAATCTTCATTTCACTTCTGTTTACCATTGATTGATGTTGATTCCATTCATGTTTGATCAATGTGTTTTGGTTATGTCATTTAAATTTCCATTTGTATATTCTATCTTCATCTCCTTTCTTCATCTTTTTCTTTTGACCAATGAGTTAATGATTTGTGGTTAGCCTTGACATATGAGAGGCTTAACCTTCTTTGATACAAATCAAATTAATCTTGATCAAAGATCAAGTGAATTGCTTTGTGTCTAAGATAGGTTGCTTCTTTGTCAAGCAAAGAACCTGGAATCCATACAAGGTCATTTTGCTTTTCTTTTGGCATGGCAAGTTGTAGGAGCTTGGCTTACTAGTCATGATCTCTAACTTGTGTTTATTTGCCTATAGTTTTATTGGCCGACCTCAGATAGGTATGACTACTATATTAGTCCACTTACGATTGCGTAACATGGCGCTAAATTGCCTTATGGCACACTAACACTAACTACTAATTACTAACTTTCAATTCAAGCATTTAATTCTTGCAATTTACTTTAATGCAATTTAATTTCTTGCTCATTTATTCATATTGCCTTTGCCATTTGCTCATTTGATCTCATGTTTATGTTTATGCCATTTGCCTTTTGCTTACTTGCGCACATTATTGTGTAAATATACTTTTGCCTTGTGCTTGTTTTGTCTTTGTTTGTGTGAACCAATGCAAAAGGGAGAAATGACTTAGAATTAGGACCTTACATATGATTAAATGGAGTTCAAAAGAAACTAGGCCTCATGCCTTTAGAATGCTTAATTTGTTGAAGAGAAACTAGGCCTCATGCCTTTAGAATGTTTAAATCTTGAAGTTGACTTGAAAGGACCCCTAATCTAAACCCTCTCTTTGTCCATTTCACTTATTGCATTATGAACTTTTTGATTGTTTGTTATTGTGTGATAGGGATCCCAAACTTGAGATAGATAGAAGGACCATTGTCATGAGCATCCCAGTTAAGAGGGACAAGCCAATTTGAAGATCCTAGGAGCTTGATTGAATATTTGTTTGATTGCTTGAGTTAATTGCTAAGTCCAAAGGAAAGGAGAAACTTGGATCATCTTTATGATCTCAAGAAAGGAACTCAAGGGTTTTATTTCTCTTCTCTCATCTTTGCATGTTTAGGACTAGCCTTTCTCTTCTTCTCTCCACTCTAACCCAAGCCAAACTCATTTTGTGCAAGCATTGACATTATTTCCAAAACTAGAAACCTAGGCATTATGCCTTTGATTTTTTTTCCAAATTCTTTTCATAATACTTATTTTGAATTGAATCTTAAGTCAACTTTGCCTTTATTTTGTGAATACTTCTAATTTGAAAATACAACTCACTCAAATGATTTTTGTGGTTCCAATGGCCATCTTTGCCCAAAGCTTTTCATAAACATTAGCTATTAGGTTTGAGTTATCATAGTGGTCGATATAAACCTCACCTGTATCCTTAGTGATTGGACTATAAGTCTTCCATACTTATTATAGTGTGGATCCCTCACTAGTATGTCGAAGCTCTCCTCACATGGTGGATTATGGTTTAGGTTGAGTTTTCTCCCTTTGATAACAAAAGACGTTATGGCTTTTGACCAATCAATTCACCAAGTTATTTTGAGATTTTTACCCCGAACTACGAGGTTTTGATCCTACCCTTGTGATGGTACGCAGGCAATGGGTTTATCCATTCAAACCACAAAATGGTAAATAATTTGTATATTCTTTTCTCATCTCCCCAATCATCTTTGCACAAATAATTTCACAAATACCTACCTACCATATAACTTTGCAAAAAGGGCTCCCTTAGAGTACTAAGGATGTTTTGGGTGCTTAAAACCTTCCCATTGCATAACCAACCCCCTTACCCAGATATCTGACATTTTTATTAGTTTTTGATTTGATAAAACTTCTCGATTTTTGTTCGCTTTCTAACCTTTCCTTTGGATAAATAGAAGTGCGGTGGCGACTCGAATTATATGATTTACTTTTGATTTAGTCAATAAAACTAAAGGTAACGAATACCCCGCTACAGACACCATGATTTTCTCCTTCATCTTTCTCTCAATATAGGAAGAATGAAGGAAATCCAATGGTACAGTGATGATCTACATCACATGAGCTTCATTTCCATGTCCTTGTTTTTCGTTTTTGATAAGATTCATTTCTCTACAAATATGGCCGGAATTTGTTTGTTGGCCGGAGAAGAAGGTGGTTTCAACCACCTCCACCACGTGCGCACACTTATGGCCCTTGGATCTCTCTCTCACGATCTAATCTCATGCGTCCGTTTTAATTACTTGATTTAATGCATTATGTGGCGCTGTTGACTTGAGTGTATCGTGTGTCCTCAGATCCAAGTCGTACACCTCTGCCACATCAATTAATGAATTGGATCTAGTGGCCCAACATTTTTCGCTTATTTCATTTTCTTTTTATTTTCTGTTAATTCATTCTATTTTCAAAAATTCATTAAAAATTCATATGAAGTCAGAAAAATATGAGACCAACTCTAAAAATTTTCTTGAAAAATCTAGTTTCATATTATGATTTTTAATTATTTTTGGGACCTTAGTTGATATTTTTCAGGAATTATTTGATTTTTAATGATTTTAATTCATTTTAAAATGCTTTCTAACTTTTAAAAAATACAAAAATATTTTCATAGCATTTATGGATCATGATAAGTCAATGAAAAATAGTCTCAACAATTTCTTATTTGTTTTGAGAATATTTGAGATTTTAATTCATATTATGCTATTTTTGGCTATTTTTAATTGATTTTAATTACTTTCTGACTTTAAAAATTTGTGAGAAAATTAGTCAAAGTTTGTTTGACTATGTTGAACCTATGAGAATTTAATTGGACTTTTTGAAGTTGCTTTGAATTGAATTTGAGGTTCAACATTGTTTGTTTATTTTTTATTTGTATTTTCTTTTAATTAAAAAATTACCAAAAATATATTGTGGACTTCTTGACTTGTTATATTCATTTCTCTTCTATTTGATGTTGATCAAGGTTGAATTGACTCAACTTTGATCAAATTCATTGGATCTTGTGGTTTGAGAATCCTTAAGGATCATCACCTAGAAAGATGAATGAATTTGATCAAGGATGAGTTATCCCTTGATCAATTGGGATTAGTTGCTGACTTCTTACCCCTCCCTTTCATCTTCATCCCTTTCTTTCCCTCAATGGTCAATGAGTTAAAGTCTTGAGGTTGGTCTTGACAAATAGAATTTTAATCTTCTTTGATCCAAACCAAACTCAACTTGATCCATGATCAAGTGAGTTATTTTGTGTCAAATATAGGTTACTTCTTGGTCAAGCAAATAACCAAAAGTCAATACAAGGCCCTTCCCCTTTTGTTTGGCATGACAAGTTTATGGAGCTTGGCTTACTAGTTATGACCTCTAACTTGTGTTCTTTGCCTATATTCTTATTGATCGGCCTCAGATAGGTGTGGCTACTATATTAGTCCACTTACGATTGCTTAACATAGCGCTACATTGTCTTATGACAAGCTAACATAACTCCACTAACTACTAAGTTTAATTTGAGCTTTTAAATTCTTGTCATTTACTTTTAATTTCATTTATTTCTTGCTTATTATTCATCTTGATTTTCATTTTGCTCACTTGAGCACATATTTTATGTTTATGTCATTTTTCTTTTGCTCATTTGAGCCCATTCTTGTATATAAATATATTGCTATTTTGTGTTGTTTGTGTTTGTTTTGATGTGAGCCAAAATTCAAAAGGAGAAAGGACTTAGAATTAGGATTTACCCATGCTTAAAGGAGTTCAAGAGCAACTAGGCCTCATGCTTTTAGAATGCAAAATTTGTTGAAGAGCAACTAGGCCTCATGCCTTTAGAATGCTAAAATTCAAAGTTGACCTCAAAGGACTTCTATTCAAACCTATTCTTTGTCCATTCCCTTTATTATGTTGTAAGCTTTTTGATGTGTGCTTTTGTGTGATAGGAACCTCATCTTAAGATTGTGAAAAGAGGGCCATTGTCATGAGTAGCCAAGTTAAGAGCCAAGCCAATTGGAGATCCTAGGAGCTTGAATTCAAATTATTGATTGCTTGTTTGTGTGCTAAATCCAAAGGAAAGAAGCATCTTGAGTCATCTCTATATGATTCCAAGAAAAGGAACTCCAAGGGTTATCTTTCCCCTCTTATCTTTGTATGCTTTAGGAATAGCCTTTCTCTCTTCTCCCCACTCTAACCAAGCCAAAAATAATTTTCAAAACTTTGACTTTATTTCAAATTAGAAACCTGGGCCTTAGGCCTTTGACTTTTTAAAACCATTTTCATAAATACTCATCGTAAATAAACTTTAATCCAACTTTGACCTCATTTTGTAAATAAATCTAACTTGTAAATATAACCCATTTCAAGTTATTTTTGTGGTTCCAAAGACCACTTGTTAAAATCTTTTCAAAAACATTAGTCATAGGTTTGAGTTATCATAGTGGTTGATGTAAATATCACCTCATCCTTAGTGTTGGATTATAAGCCTTCCATGTTTATTATAGGGTTAACCCCTCACTAGCATGTTGAAGCCTTCCTCACATGGTGGATTGTTGGTTTAGGTTGAGTCTTCTCCCTTTGATAACAAAAGACCTTAAGGCTTTTGATTAAAATCAATTCACCAACCTTTAAAAATTTTACCCCGAACTACGAGGTTTTGATCCACCTTTGTGATGGTACGTAGGCAATAGGTTCATCCATTCAAACAACAAAATTTGTAAATATAATTTATTCTCTTCTCATCCCTCAAATCTTTTGCACACATCTTTTCACAAATACCAACCTACAACACATATTTGCAAAAAGAGGTTCCCTTAGGTACTAAGGATGTTTTGGGTGCGTAAAACCTTCCCATTTCATAACCAACCCCTTACCTAGATCTCTGACATATTTATTAGTTTTTGATTTGAAAAACTTCTTACTTGGCTTTTGTTCACTTTTTAGCCTTTCCTTTGGACAAATAAAAGTGCGGTGGCGACTCAAATTGTATGTTGACTTTTGGTTTAGTTAATAAACCTAAAGGTAACGAAGACCCCACTACAGAAAAGTGGCGACTCTGTTGGGGAAGAAAGAGCCTCGTGGGTTTAGCCTACCTTTTGCTTGTATGAGTTGTATGTTTATATTTATTTGTGGCATATTTTTGTGCAAATTTGGGATGAATGTATTGTTTGTAATGTATGAATTGCTTGATATATATTGCTTGTATGCTTGGTGGTTTCTTGTGAGATGATTTATATACCCGAACTCGAGTGCACTTATGATAAGAGAATGGCATAGTCTTGTTGACTTGTGTGGAGTTAGTCCTTAACAAGTTAACTTGCAAGCCCATTCACTTGGTGGAGGTTTTATTGGGATCACTAATGTCATACGAGTAGTCGTGGTTAGGCATTACTCTTTCCAATAGGAACCCTAGAAACCAAGGACCTTAGATACCTAGCCCATCTTGGCCTATTATAGGATGTAGTGCGAAGGTCGTTCAAGTGTAAGACTTGATGCGATTGTTACGCGATACTACACTCATAAGAGTCTCTCTTGAGAATATTTTTGGAGGACGAGTAGTCGTTTTATCCGATAATATCCAAAAGATGGGATGATGACTATGGGAACCTTTTAGAACATGATTGTCAGGTTTAACCATAGTACACTCCCGTTGGTTGGTTCTTAACCGAGACTCCATGCTCGTGACTCACAACAAACCCGTGATTCGCGGTCGATACGTTCTCGTATATCCTCAAAATCAATGGAACTTGGGTGTTGATAAGGTGTAAACCATAGTCCACCAAAATGGATGATTGATATTGACGATGACTTGAGCCATCCCGTGACCTTTGTGTGGTTTGACTTGATTGATCCTTGAGTGTGTTTGTTGCATCCATGCATCCATGCATTCATCTGCATTCATGTCATCAACAATAAGATTTTTACAAAGGAACTTAAAAGGTCTAATTGCAAATTTTCAGACATGGATAAGCAAAGAAGGAATACGAAGAAGTACAGTTTCAGACAACCCGAATTGAGAGAGTTAAGGCGTCTGACATCTTATGTATTAGAGCCCTTGGAGTTCAAAGCTCGCCATGGGAAGCTTCTATTTATTCTCTCTACCAAGGTGGATGAGGGTCTGATGAGTGTGTTGGTGCAGTTCTACAATCCTCTGTATCAGTGCTTCACTTTTTCGGATTTCCAACTTTTGCCTACACTGGAGGAGTATGCTTATCATGTGGGTATACCTATTCTTGACCAATTGTCGTTCAGTGGTTTGGAGAAGATTTTGTCCTCTCAAGAGATTGCTGACATGCTTCACGTGGAAGTATCCGACATTGTTGCCAATATGACTACCAAGGGTGGAATTCAAGGTATCTCGTCTGATTTTCTGATTGCCAAAGCTACCTTATTTGGGAAGGCCATGAGTAAGGAAGCTTTTGAAGCCATATTTGTACTCCTCATCTATGGGCTAGTGTTATTTCTCATCATCGACAACTTCGTGGATGTGAACGCTATTAGGATTCTCTCTTCTCTTAATCCCGTTCCGACTCTGTTGGGTGACACTTATTTCTCTTTGCATATGAGGAATGCAAAGGGTGGTGGTTCCATTGTATGTTGTTTGCCTCTGTTGTACAAGTGGTTTATTTCCCACTTGCCTCAGACGCTTGCCTTCAAGGAGAACAAGGGATGTCTACGGTGTCTCACGAGACTTATGTCTCTCACTAATGATGATATCTCTTGGTATAATTGTGTTTATGATGGCATTAAGATTATTGATTCTTGTGGTGAATTCTCCAATGTACCTCTTCTTGGTACATGTGGTGGAATTAACTACAATACTGCTTTGGCTCTCCGTTAGCTTGGGTTCCCCTTAAAGGATAAACCTAACAACATTTCGTTGGAAGGCTTATTCTTTCAAGAGGGTAAATATCCCCAAAACCTGAAGGATAGGATGGTTCGCGCCTGGCGCAAGGTTCATAGGAAAGGGAGGAATGAGCTTGGTTCGAGGAATTGTGTTACTTTGGAGCCTTACACCTCTTGGGTGAGGAAGAGTGCCCTCGAGTACCACATGCCATATGAGTATTCGAGACCTACCCCTATGGTTATGGTTGGGCCTTCAACCCTCCCTAATCAAGGAGTAGAGGAGTTGAGATACGAAGAGTGTTCGCGTGCTTAGGTTCGTGAGCGTGAGGAGCTTCTTCAGCAGCTCAATGATAAGGATGCAATGATCGAGTTTCTAGAGCATCAGGTTATTGATGAGCCCGATGATGTGGTTACTTATCTCTTGCCTCACTCGTCTAGGTTTTGGAAGAAGAGACATGATCAGCTCTCCAAGGAGAAGGCCAACATGGAAGCAGCTTATGAAAGAGAGGTGAAGCGGCTTCGTGCGACGTATCTTCTGATCTCGAAGGCTTTAGACGACTGCTTCTAGGGCTCCATAGGATGTTTATTCTCCTTTCCTCTTGTACTATATTTGGTTACCGAGATTGTACTACTTCTTTGGTGTAAAAAGTTTCCAAATATTATATTTCTATGAGTATTCCACATATGTCTCAAAAAGTTCAATATTTCCAAAACATTTGCAAATAGATCTTTATAAAGTTACTCCGATAAAAAACAAATCAAATGCACGAGCATTGCATGCATCATATGCATAAGCAGGTTTTGGTTCCGAGCTCTTGATATAGTGGTCTAACTCTTTGCTCTTCATTTATTTTGAAGACAAGCTGACGCACCGGTACAACACTCGAGCCAATCGTTCAAAGATCATGGAACACCTTGAGCAAGAGAACCGAGATTTGAAAGAGGAGATTGCCCGACTGACTGCCATGATGGAGTCAGTTCTTCCTACTCAGAGCCTAGCTTCTCCAACTCCTGCAACTCCTCCCGCGAGGACTGTCATTTCTTAAGTGGTTACCTCTACAGTGCCTACTACCACCGCTCACTTCGCTCTGAATCTGCCTGCTGGATTCCCTTGGGGAATGCCACCCAATTTTGTGCCAGAGGGTTTCGCTCCCACTTTTGCTTCTATGTCGGCATCTAGCCCGGTCATGCCCGTGCCACCTCCCGTTATGCACACTTTGTTGCGTGTAGAAGACACCATCTATCACTCCGAGCCATCTGAAGGCCCGGACGTTTATGAGAAGATGGATGAGATGAAGGACCAATTCCTTGAGCTGCGCAAGGAACTGAAAATGTTGAGAGGCAAAGATCTATTTGGGAAGAGTGTTGTTGAACTGTGCTTAGTGCCCAATGTGAAAATCCCAATCAAATTCAAAGTGCCTGACTTTGAGAAGTATAAGGGAAACTCGTGTCCACCTAGTCATCTTGTGATGTATTCCAGCAAGATGTCGACCTAGACAGATAATGATCAACTACTGATTCACTATTTCTAGGATAGCCTGACAAGTGCTGCGCTCCGTTGGTATATGGGGATAGATAGTGCAAGCATCCACACTTTCAATGATCTAGGAGAGGCTTTTGTGAAAAAGTACAAATATAACATGGATATGGCTCCGGACAGAGATCAACTGAGGGCGATGTCCCAAAGAGATAAGGAAACCTTCAAGGAATATGCCCAGAGGTGAAGGGAATTGGCAGCTCAGATAGTCCCACCCTTGGAGGAGAAGGAGATGACAAATATCTTTCTGAAGACTTTGAGCTCTTTCTATTATGCGCGCATGATTGCTAGTTCTCCCTCGGACTTTACCGAAATGGTAAATATGGGGATGAGGCTAGAAGAGGGAGTCTGTGAAGGACGTCTGTCCCGTGATAATTCTTCGGCAAAGAAGTATGAAGGATTTTCCAGGAAGAAGGAAGGGGAGACTCATGTTGTTTCTTCCCATAGCAAAAGAAGACCCCCTGTGAGGAGGGAGGAAGTTCGTCCAGCCGTCAACCAACACCAGGTGGCTCATATAGCACCTGCACTCAGAGAAGCTCAACAACCACAACAACAATCTCGTCAACAACAACAGGTTTACCAACCTCGTGGCAACAATAACAACAACAAAACCAACAATCATGAGAGGAAGAGGGTGACTTTTGACCCGATTCCTATGACCTATGATGAACTGTACGCTTCCTTGATTGATAAGAAGTTGATAACTCCACGTGATCCTCCTGCTATGCCAGCCAATCCTCAATGGTGGTACAAGCCTGAACTTCATTGTGTGTATCATTCCGGCGCGCCCGGACATGATGTGGAGAACTGTTTTCCATTGAAGACCAAGGTGCAAGACCTTGTGAGAAGTGGGATACTATTCTTTGAGGATGTAGGCCCTAATGTTAAGAAGAACCCATTGCCCGAGCATCGGAAGGCAGCTGTCAACATGGTTCAAGGTTTCCCTGGCAAGTATAAAGTCCTTTTTGTGAATGATATAAGGCAGTCCCTGGTGGAAATGCATAGGCTGTTGTGTGAACACAGTCACTATGAGCACGATCACGATAGGTGCCATATGTGCACTGTCAATGAAAGAGGATTCCGCAAGATAAGAAGGGACATCCAAGAGATGCTAGATCAAGGGATGATCGAGATACTTCAAAATCGTGATGAGGATGAAGTTGATGTTATCACTCCCGTGTTCAATATTCCTGATCCTGTTGTCATCAAGTATGATGGCAACAAAAAGAAGGTGGTGCCAACTCTTGTGATAAAGCCAGCGGGCCCTGTCCCGTATGTGTCAGATAAAGCGGTCACGTATCGTTACAATGCTGTTATGCTGGAAGATGGGAAGGAGGTGCCGTTACCCTCAACCTCTGTTGTAAGCATATCCAATGTTAGTGGAGTGACCCGTAGTGGTCGTGTTAGCTCAGCCAAATCCCATGAAAATGTCGTGAAGAAGGATGTTGTCAATCATGCCGGTCCCGTGGGGACTTCTTCTTCAAATCATTCCATTCTTGCTGTGAAGGGTGTTGACCATGTTGTTGTCAAAGCTGATAAAGCTCCTATCCTAGTTGGCCAGTCTGGCATATTGAGAGAGGATGGTGATGAGATGTTGAGGCTCATCAAGAGGAGCGAGTACAGCGTTGTGCAGCAGTTGCTTCAAACTCCATCAAAGATATATATCCTATCTTTGTTGTTGAATTCAGAGCCACACCGCGAAGCGTTGCAAAGGGTGTTGGACGTGGCATATGTGGATCACGATGTCACAATTCAACAGTTTGATAGCATTGTTGCAAACATAACTGCCTGCAACAATTTGAGCTTCTGTGATGATGATCTTCCCGAGGAGGGAAAAGACCATAATTTGGCCTTACATATCTCTATGAACTGCAAAGACGATGCCCTGTCCAATGTGTTGGTGGACACAGGGTCATCACTTAATGTATTGCCAAAGTCCATTCTTGCCAAACTTTCATATCAGGGACCTCCCATGAGGCAGAGTAGAGTGGTAGTAAAAGCTTTTGATGGATCGCGTAAGACCGTGATCGGTGAATTAGACCTCCAGATCAAAATTGGACCTAGTGATTTCCAGATCATTTTCCATGTTATGGACATACATCCGTCATACAGTTGTTTACTTGGTAGACCATGGATTCACGAGGCAGGTGCCGTGACATCCACCCTGCACTAAAAGTTGAAGTTCGTCAAGAACAAGAAGTTGGTGGTGATAGGGGGAGAGAAGGCTCTCTTGGTCAGCCATTTATCTTCCTTTTCCTACATTGATGTTGAGGATGAGGTTGGAACTCCATTCTAAGCCTTGTCTATTGCTGAGCCTTCTAGGAAAGGACTTTCTTCATTTGTCTCCTACAATGACGCGAAGTTGGCCATCGAGCATGGCGCAACTAATGGTTTGGGGAAAATGATAAAGATGGAAGATAATAAATATCGGGCTGGCATAGGGTATTCTTCCGGTGTTTCTAATGATCTTGGGCTGTTTCAGAGTGGAGGTTTCATCCACACCAATGGAGATTAAGAAGTTGCTGCCATCATTGAAGAAGATGAAGAGGAAGACCTCGGCAACTTTGTCATACCTGGAGGGATCTGCAATAATTGGGTCGTTGTTGATGTTCCAACAGTTATCTATAAGTCAACGTAATATGTTCATTCCTGTTTAAAAACCCTTCTCCCATGCCAAAAGGAGAAGAGAAGACATTGTTGGCATAATTGATTAATACAATGATATTCATTTAATAATCGCATGTTAAATGTTTGCTTTCCAAATTATTCTTCATTTTTGCTTTTCACATGAAATTGGGGATCACCATAAAACCCTAAAAAGAGAATAAAATCAATTTTCATCTGCATAATGATTTGCCTTGTTTGAATTCTGAAATCTCTTTTATATTCAAAATCATTATGCAGGTTGATCAAACCCATTGAACATAATGATCCCACACCATCTCCCAACTTTGAGTTCCCTGTATTTGAGGTAGAAGAAGATGATGTTGAAGAGATTCCTGATGAGATTACTCGTCTGCTTGAGTACGAGGAGAAGATCATTCTGCCACATCTTGAGAATCTGGAAACAGTCAACTTGGGGTCTGAAGACTGCATTTATGAAGTAAAGATTGGGGCACTCCTTGAAGAGTCTGTTAAGAAGGGGTTGATTGAGTTGCTACGAGAATATGTCGCCGTCTTCTCATTTATGGATGGATTTTCCGGTTATAATCAGATTAAAATGGCACCCGAGGATATGGAGAATACAACATTCATCACACCTTGGGGAACATTCTATTATCGAGTGATGCCCTTCGGTTTGAAGAACGCCGGAGCCACGTATCAACGTGCTATGACTACCTTGTTTCATGACATGATGCACAAGGAGATCGAGGTGTATGTCGATGATATAATTGCAAAGTCGAAAACGGATATTGAGCATGTAGAACACTTTTTGAAGCTTTTCCAGCGTTTGAGGAGGTACAAACTCCGCTTGAATCCGAACAAGTGTACATTTGGAGTCCGTTCCGGCAAGTTATTGGGCTTTATTGTCAGCGAGAGGGGTATTGAAGTTGATCCTGCTAAGGTCAAAGCAATACAAGAGATAACTACGCCCAAAACTGAGAAGCAAGTCCGAGGTTTTCTTGGCCGCTTGAATTACATTTCGAGGTTTATATCCCACATGTGTGCCTATATTCAAGCTCCTCCGGAAAGATCAGCGTCATGATTGGACCGAGGATTGCCAAAAGGCCTTTGACAATATCAAAGAGTGTCTGTCCGAGCCTCCGATTTTGTCTCCACCTGTTGAAGGGAGACTATTAATTATGTACTTAATTGTGCTTGATGATTCCATGGGTTGTGTCCTTGGTCAGTAAGATGAATTAGGAAAGAAAGAGTATGCAATATACTACTTGAGTAAGAAGTTCACTGACTATGAGTCTCGGTACTCAATGCTTGAGAAGACATGTTGTGCTTTGGCTTGGGCTACCAAGCGTTTACGCCAGTATATGTTCAATCATACAACTTGGTTGATATCCAAAATGGACCCGATCAAGTATATCTTTGAGAAGCCTGCTTTAACTGGGAGAATTGCCCGTTGGCAGATGCTGTTATCTGAGTATGATATTGAGTATCGAGCTCAAAAAGCCATTAAAGGTAGTATCTTGGCTGACCATTTGGCGCATCAACCAATTGAAGATTATCAGTCTGTGCAATACGACTTCCCTAATGAGGAGATTCTATATTTGAAAATGAAAGATTGTGATGAACCATTGCTTGAGGAAGGGCCAGAGCCTGGTTCCCAATGGGGTATGGTGTTCGATGGCGCTGTCAATCAGTATGGAAATGGTATTGGGGCAGTGATTATTACTTCTCAAGGCACACATTTTCCTTTTACGGCAAGGCTAACTTTCAAATGCACAAATAATATGCCAGAGTATATGGCCTGTATTGTGGGTTTGGAAGAATGTGTTGATCTTAGGATCAAACATCTTGATGTTTATGGCGATTCGGCCCTTGTTGTTAATCAGATTAAGGGTGAATCGGAGACGAATCAACCTGGTCTCATCCCATATAGAGATTATGCGAGGAGGATTTCAACTTTCTTTACTAAAGTTAACTTCCATCATATTCCTCGAGATGAGAATCGGACGACGGATGCTCTCGTTACGCTTGCTTCAATGATTGTTGTCAATTATTGGAATGAAGTCCCAAAGATTACTGTGATGCGCTTGGATAGACCAACTCACGTGTTTGCAGTTGTAGCGGGGTATTCGTTACCTTTAGATTTATTGACTAAATCAAAAGTAAATCATACAATTCGAGTCTCCACCACACTTCTATTTATCCAAAGGAAAGGTTAGAAAGCGAACAAAAACCGAGAAGTTTTATCATGTCAGAGATCTGGGTAAGGGGGTTGGTTATGTAATGGGAAGGTTTTAAGCACCCAAAACATCCTTAGTACTCTAAGGGAGCCCTTTTTGCAAATGTTGTATGGTAGGTTGGTATTTGTGAAAATATTTGTGCAAACATGATTGGGGAGACGAGAAAAGAATATACAAGTTATTTACAATTTTGTTTGAATGGATAAACCTATTGCCTACGTACCATCACAAAGGTAGGATCAAAACCTCATAGTTCGCGGTAAAAAATCTCAAAAGAAGTTGGTGAATTGATTGGTCAAAAGCCTTAAGGTCTTTTGTTATCAAAGGGAGAAAACTCAACCTAAAAACCACAATCCACCATGTGAGGATAGCTTCAACATACTAGTGAGGGATCCACCCTATAATAAGTATGGAAGACTTATAGTCCAATCACTAAGGATACAGTTGAGGTTTATATCAACCACTATGATAACTCAAACCTAATAGCTAATGTTTATGAAAAGCTTTGGCAAAGCTGGCCATTGGAACCATAAAAACATTTGAGTGAGTTGTATTTACAAATTAAAAGTATCCACAAAGTAAAGTCAAAGTTGACTTAGAGTTCAATTCAAAATAAGTATTATGAAAAAAGTTTGGAAAATCAAAGACATAATGCCTAGGTTTCTAGTTTTGAAAACAATACCAATGTTTGCACAAAAATGAGTTTGGCTTGGGTTAGAGTGGAGAGAAGAAGAGAAGGGCTAGTTCTAAACATGCAAAGATGAGAGAAGAGAAATAAAACCCTCAGAGTTCCTTTCTTGAGATCATAAAGATAATCCAAGATGCTCCTTTCCTTTGGACTTAGCAATTAACTCAAGCAATCAAACAAATACTCAATCAAGCTCTTAGGATCTTCCAATTGGCTTGTCTTTCTCTTAACTTGGATGTTCATGACAATGGTCCTTCTAATTAGCTCAAGTTTGGGATCCCTATCACAAGAGCAAACAATCAAAAAGTTCCACAATGCAATAAAAAGAATGGACAAGAGTGAGTTTAGACTAGGGGTCCTTTCAAGTCATCTTCAAGATTAAGCATTCTAAAGGCATGAGGCCTAGTTGCTCTTCAACATATTTAGCATTCTAAAGGCATGAGGCCTAGTTGCTCTTGAAACTCCATTAAGCATAGGTAAGGTTCTAATTCTAAGTCCTTTCTCCTTTTTGCATTGGGTTCACACAAACAAACAAAACAAGCACAAAGCAAAAGTATATTTACACAATAATGTGCTCAAGTGAGCAAAAGGGAAATGACATAAACATAAACATGAGCTCAAGTGAGCAAAGGGCAAAGGCAATATGAATAAATGAGCAATAAATTAAATTGCATTAAAGTAAATTGCAAGAATTAAATATTTGAATTAAAAGTTAGTCATTAGTAGTTAGTGTTAGTGTGCCATAAGGCAATTTAGCGCTATGTTAAGCAATCGTAAGTGGACTAATGTAGTAGTCACACCTATATGAGGCTGGTCAATAAAACTATAGAAAAATAAACACAAGTTAGAGATCATGGCCAGTAAGCCAAGCTCCAACAACTTGTCATGCCAAAAGAAAAGAAGGATGACCTTGTATGGATTTTAGGTTTTTTGCTTGACCAAGAAGCAACCTATCTTGGACACAAACCAATTCACTTGATATTTGATCAAGATGAATTTGATTTGTATCAAAGAAGGTTAAGCCTATCATATGTCAAGGCTAACCACAAATCATTAACTCATTGGTCAAAAGAAAAAGAAGAAGATGAAGATGGAAATGAAATGTACATAATGAAAATTCAAAAGACATAACCAAAGCACATTGATCAAACATGAATGGAATCATCATTAGTCAATGGTAAACTGAAGTGAAATGAAGATTAGAAGTCAAGAAAGGTCAAACATATTTTTTGTATTTTTGGAATTAAAATAATGCATAAAATAAAGTGAACAAATAAAGGTCAAACTTCAAATCCAATTCAAATCAACTTGGACAAGTCCAATTGGATCATCATAAGTCTAACATGGTCAAACAAGGTTTGACAAATTTTCTCAACATTTTTTGAAACCAGAAACTAATTTTAAACAATTAAAAATAAAGAAAAATAACATAATTTGACTAAAATCTCAAACAAATCTCAAATCAATTAAGATATTGATGAGAATATTTTTCATAGATTCATCATCATCCAAAGATGTTAAGAAAATATTTTTGGCAATTTTGAATATCAAATGGTATTTTAAATAAATTAAAAACAATCAGAAAAGAAATAATTCACAAAAAATATTAAATGGAATCACAAAAATGATTAAAAATCATTTTATGAAATTAGAATTTAAGAGAAAAAAATTGCAATTGGTCCCATATTTTTGTGGTTCCAAATAAATAAGTTATGAATTTTGAAAAATAAATGGAATAAAAGAAATTAAAACAGAAATTAATAAAATAGAAAAAGCCTGAGGCGTTAGATCCAATCTCATTAATTGACGTGGCTCATCAGACAACTCTCAAGCACATGCTTACCATGTACATGAGTCAAGCGCGTGGTAGGAAGCATTAAATGAAGTTATAACATTGCAAGACCAGGATTAGATCTGAGACTCATCATCCAATGGCCAGGGTTTGGACGCGTGGGGACGGTGGTGGAAACCACCGTCTTTTCCGGTGAGAAGGCCAAATCCGGCCACCAGTTGCAGGTTTTACAACCTCAACTAAAACACGCGATCCATATACCAAATGAAAGTTGGGGTGATGTACATCACCCCTATGACCTTAGTTTTTGCTCAAGATCCTTATAGAAGAAGAAATCTGAGGTTGAAAAACTAGGTGTTCAATCTGAAGTTCACCAATTCACAAAATTAAAACCACCAATCAATTGCCTCTCACATGAGGACTTCAGAAATGCAAACCAACACAAGCAGTGCACAATAATCAGTGAGATTCGAAGAAAAATAGATGAGGTATAAACCTTTGTAGAGCAGCTTTTGTGAGCACAATTCAACCAATCCTTTGCTTGCAGCTTGATCCTGATGCTTGGTATGAGAGATAAGCTTAGGAATTAGTGATGATAATCAACTGATGTTGTTGAAAATCACACTTGAAAATGAAAAGTGAAAATGTAAATTCCTTTGGTGAGAGGTGGGGAATCAATTCAGCAGGGGTTCAGGCCCCTTTAGGTTACCATTTGAGTGAGGCAAGCATGTCTATTTATAGCCACAACTAATGCAAAGTGTGATCAAACTTGTGTGCATGAACTTGGGTCCTCCATGCATGGGCCTGTACAGGCGCATGTGAGGTCCAAAACTAATTGCAAATGCTAGCTGAAATGATTATGGAATGGTTTGGACAATCAGATTGTATGGCATTAGCTTGTGCATGAATATTTAACATCAAATGCATAATTGATCATATTTGTTCATCTCTTCGAAAATCACATTTGGAAAATCCAAACATAAGCATGTAAGTAATTGTTGGAAAGGTCTTGGCATAAGGAACAAACGCTATGTTGAACAAAAGTTCATTTGGAGTTTGGAAAATTGTGAAAACTGGCCATGAAGTTCAAGGTACAGAACATGTATTTAATTTTTTTTCCAAAATGGACCAATTTCAAGCCTTTCTGTTTCAATGGTGCAAGCCTCAAATGGAAACACCTTCAACATAAAAGTTGTATATATTTTCAAGACAATCAATCTGGACTTAAATTTTGCATCATTTGGAGTTTTGATGAGAAAGTTATGGGCACTTGAAGTTGGACTTTTTCAAGATTCAATGGTTTTGGTCCAAAATGACCTATAATGTTTTGTATTATCACATGTACTTATTTTAGGATTATGAAATTTTGTCCAACATAAAATTTGAAGTATACATATTAAACTTTCCAATGCACTTGGTCTCACCTCAAAATCATAAAAATGAAGGAGTTATCTCCTTGGGAAGTTGACCCAAAATTAGGGTTTCAGTCAAAATGACCTATAATGTTTTGAAATGAATGATGACCTTCCAAGTTTCAAATGAATTTTTGATGAACATGAAAGTTGTTCATATTGTTCTTAATAATAATTTTTCTCTTGCGGTAATCTTCATTTTACAAACACATCAAAAGTTAGGTCTCAGTGGATTTCAAAATAGTCAGATGAATTGACTGATCAACTTCTCAAAGCCAAACTTCAAATCTTAATGAATGAATGATTGAGGACACTCACATAGGCTCATATATGCATAAAATTATGAATTAAAGAACTTCCCTTGGTTAAATTTGATCATTGGTTGAGGTTGCTTCATGAGCAAGGCACAGTCAATGCACAGTTGAATTAGGGTTTCCTTGGGAAACAATCCTTAGGCCCTTTGGTTTATCTTGATCAAATTGACAAATTGAGATACTTGGGAGGCATATATGATGATTGAGAGCTTTGGGAACCATTTTCATGCTTGCTTCCATCTTCATCTGGCCATATCAATGAGCAAAGGGGCCTCCTAGGAGCCTTGGATCACATGACTGCTCAAGCTTCAAAACAAAAGAGGTTAGTGACATATTTTTGTGCTTTTGGTTAGTAAAAAAAATAAGAAAAGAAATAATATACAATAGAAGCATTCTTGGTGATCTCAAACCAACTCACACAAGTATCAGCCCAAGGGTTAACGAGCCAAGAGGCTATGATCCTTGAGGCAAATGCAAATGAGCAATGTTATGATGCCCTGAGGGGTCTTAGGGTCAAAATTAGGGTCTGATAGATGCCCCTATTTAAGGTCATTCTAGCCGTAGATATGAAGGTTAAAATCTTCGTCTCGGCGAGGTAGAATGGGCTTAAATAATAACAAAGAGACGAAATTTGGTCCCTAAGAGACCTCATGATGCAAGTGCATGTATGCAAAAATTAATACTCTGTGGGGATATGTGTCCATAAAGAAATCAGGAGAAACTGAAAATCCATAAGAGTAATACACTCATAAATGGGACAAAGACTCTGGGGGGAATAACAGGGAATGAAATGCTTGAGCAGGTCACGACTTGAAACTTGCTGGGACACACGAATGGATTCCATGAAAATAAATCAATAGAAAGACTCGAGCTGACGTAAAATTGCATGTATTAGGGAATATGCCAATACAGTAAAACTATCCACAAAGGATACTTCGGATAAAAATCCGGACTCAGGCTGGGAACGTCCACAAAGGACTTAGCTGAGGAAGAATGCACGCATTGGGGAATATGCCAATATAACAAGATTATCCACAAGGATACTTCGGATAAAAATCCGGACTCAGCCGGGGAAATCCATGAAGGACTCGTCTCGGGAGAAAAAATAACGAGATATCACCGACTACTGGGTAATAAACTCAAGGAGGAGACATGTTATCACTACACCGGTATAAGGGTGAGAGAATAACGCGCTCGGGGAGAAAGAATATCTAAGACCGGTATAAGGGTGAGAGATATCAATCATCCAAAACATCTGAGGAAGACCAAAAAGGTATATTTCAACTCAGGAAAATCTGACTCCACAGGGGACAAAAAAGTCATAATAGGGAGCAGAAAGGAAGGAACACCATAGATATCGGTTACTGGGCATATAATAGGTGACCAACCAGGCGTGAATTGGGGAATATTTCCAAGACACTCGTCATCCAAAAGGAGGGCTGAAAAAGCAAACTCGATTACAGGATGGATATTCGATTCCATAAGGAAATACGAGTCTTACTCGACCGGGGAAGAAAAGACTTCGACTAAAGAGCGCATGAGATATTTTATCTATTACCGTCAGAACGTAGATAATATACTTGCATGGAAGATTATCCACAACTGGTTACTAGGTTAATGAAGGATAAATCGGCCGAAAAGAAAGGACATCGGGATACGGTTACTGGGTATAAAATGATGACCAATCAAGGGGAGTAACAATCATTACCAAACAAAGGGTAAATGAAAGATGACTCGCTGGGGATAAATTTCTTGATCAGAGCAATTATCCAAGAGATATATCACCGGTTACTGGGAGATAAACTCAAAACAAAGGAATATAGATACCGAATATTGGATAAAGATAACCAACAAATAGGGGATTACATCTACCAGATACAAGATAGAAAACCAAAGGCGAGAGTATCCGTCATCGGTTAGGATGAACAAAATCAAGGATTAACTCTGCAAGGGGACAAAATGGAGTTTACAACTACCGGTTACTAGGTAGAAAACCACAGAAATAGGACTTACAACTACCGGTTACTGGGTAGAAGGCCACAGAAATAGGACTTACAACTACCAGTTACTGGGTAGAAAGCCACAACATCCGCTGGGAACAGAATGAACAATTACTGTTTACTGAGCAATTGAACAACTAAACCACAGGGAATTGCAGTGGAAATAACAAGAAAGGAGTCAATCTAGGAACAAATTAGAGAGACACAATGAAACAAGACTCAACCCAATGAGGATATAACTCAGGGGAGTAATTCCATCCCAATGCATATTTTTGGGGGAAAATGAAACAATAATCATCCACGAGTACATAACTCAGTGGGGAATATGGAAGAAAAGATAGACACTTTCTGCCTAAGGGGATGACTCTATATGGAGAGATCAGACACAAACATCTGCTTGGGGAAGAAAATTTCTCCAACAGCAGGAGATAACAAGCAACGATGCAACATGAATATCTGAATGCTATAATTATGCATGTATATGCGTGGTTTATGTATGATTAATGCTGACAAACAGACATATCTAACATAAACAGGTCCAAGGATCCACGGACAGACATCCGGTACAACATCTCAAAAGAGAAAGCTAGGCCCACAGGAGAAATCCAATCTGGTGGGGGACAACAAAAACCGGGAAACACCAATCACTGCTGAGGAATAAGAAGAGTTGCTGTCGGGGACCAAAACTACTGCTAGGGGAAAAAAGCAGAATTACCGGGGATCAGAGACAGCTGTTGGGGATCAAAAGCTAGGGATCTTCCAACAGTTCTCGGGAACTTGCAGAGATGCGGATAAGATCAGCCAAAGAAGAAGTCTACCGGGAATCTTATCAGGCAATAATATGAAATTCTGTGGGGAACAACCACCAAACAGAAGCACATCAATCGAACATTCACTTCTAACTACTGAAGGAACATCTCTACTACGGAGAAAGAACCAGTCACTCCGCTGGGAAGTTAACAACACCCCCTCCTCGAAGTTCCATCGTCAAACTAGGATCAAGTAAAGTCTCAGTTGGGGAAGCTACAGAGCCATCGCCAGGGATTTGCTGCCGAACAGACAAAAGATCCGATGCATAGGAAAACTCTACCAGGGAGCACAACACGGATAAGATCCATCGTAGAAGAAACTCTAATGGGGAACTTATCAAGGAAGTATATGAAACTCTGTGGGGAACAACCACCAAACAGAAGTTCCAAAAATCAACAAATTTTCTCATATCTGTTGGAGAAACATTTCTACCAAGGAGAGAAACAATGCTCCACTGGGGAAGGAAATAAACATCTTCAACACCAGCTCTGCCAGGGGAAACTATCCAATAAGGAGAGAAGAACAGATATATCATGCTTTGAACAGGAAACTCCATTGGGGAAATACTACTGGCAATCATACTGGGATAACCTGTAGGCGACCCAACTAGGGGAAGGCTAACATGGGCAACCCTACTGAGGATGAACGGTAAGTAAACTTGCTGGGAATTCCTGCTCACTCTGCTGGAGATTTCTAATCACAATGAGGGAAGACCAACTTCCGCAAGAAAAGATAGCATATCAATTTTTATCAATCTATAAGGGATTTTAGGTCATTCCACATGAAGGGATGATAACCATATATTTGATAAAAACACAGATGCTAGACTCAAACTCACTGGGGAGTTGAGAATGTTAGAAGCCCAAGACCAAAACTCCAGACTCTCTGAGGGATTTGGTGGCGTATCACCTTTCTCTGCACTTGCTGAGGAAACAACCTAAAAGATGATGAAGAGGATACAAATATGCTAGGAATATGAACAAATGTATTACCCTTTTGGAGATCATACTATCCTTGGGAGAGCACTGAAGATGTTCCATATATCCTTTCAGTTATTGTGAATGTTCACTTTGTTTAAAAACAATTTTACAAAAAACTTTATTTGTTTAAAAAAATGATATTTATCAATTAAAACATGCAAACATTTGTTAACAAAAACAAATAAGAGTGCAAAGAATTGGATAAAGGCTCAAATTTATTTGATGGAATGGTAGTCTGTAAATGGCAAGACTCCATGGATCTTTACAAATTTGAAATTGGTTATATATATATATATATATATATATATATATATATATATATATATATTGGGAAAAGGGCTACATTGAACATAATGACCATTTCTCCACCAACTCTGAATCCAATGTATTTGAAGCTTCAGTTGACGATGTCTGAGCGAGAATCTTTGACAAATGACAGCTTGTAGAACAAAGTCTTGTCAGGATGCAGTTACTTGCCAAATCCCTAATTTTTGCCTAGATTTCCCCAAGGTGAGGTACTCAATCTAGCGGAATATATATATTTATTTTTTCATGTCTCTAAATTTTTCCTGGATCGCCCTTTCGGGTTTTCAATCCACCGAGATGCTCATTTTTGCCTAAGTCGCCCTTTCGGGTTTTCAACTTAGCGAGCTATTCTGTTTTTATTTTAGGAAAAGTATTTCTTCATTGCATCTGAATTCATAGGACGAGTGAAATCCATAGTTGTAAGTACCAAAGCACCGCCTGAAAAGGCTCTCTTAACAACATATGAACCTTCAGAGTTTGGAGTCCACTTGCCCCTGGAATCGGGCGCGAAAGATAAAACTTTCTTGAGCACGAGGTCACCTTCTCGAAACACACGAGGCTTGACCTTCTTATCAAAGGCTTTCTTCATCCTTTTCTATTATAACTGACCATGGCACATGGCAGTTAACCTCTTCTCTTCTATCAAATTCAGCTGGTCATAACGACTCTGAACCCATTCAGCCTCAGTCAACTTGGCTTCCATCAAGACTCTCATTGATGGCATCTCAACTTGCATGGGGAGCACAGCCTCCATGCCATATACAAGGGAGAAAGGGGTTGCCCCTGTTGAAGTGTGGACAGATGTATGATAGCCATGCAAAGCAAATGGCAGCATCTCATGCCAATCTTTGTACGTAACAACCATCTTCTGGATAATCTTCTTGATGTTCTTATTAGCAGCTTCAACAGCCCCATTCATCTTGGGTCTATAAGGAGAAGAATTATGATGTGCAATCTTGAACTCGCTACTGTAGCGGGATATTCGTTACCATTAGAGATATTGACTAAATCCAAGGTAAATCATACAAGTCGAGTCGCCACCGCACTTCTATTTATCCAAAGGAATGGTTAGAAAGCGAACAAAAACCTAAAAGTTTTATCGAATCAAAAACTAGTAAAAAAGACAGAGATCTGGGTAAGGGGGTTGGTTATGTAATGGGAAGGTGTTAGGCACCCAAAACATCCTAGGTACTCCTAGGGAGCCCTTTTCACACTTTTTGTAAAGGTTGTTGTCTTGTGAAAAAATTTGTTTGTGCAAACATGATTGAAGAGATGGGAGGAGAATATACAAGTTTATTTACATTTTGTGTTTGGATGGATAAACCCATTGCCTACGTACCATCTTGAAAAAGATTAAGATCAAAACCTCGTAGTTCGGGGTAAAAATCTCAAAATGAGTTGGTGAATTGATTGGCCCAAAAGCCTTAAGGTCTTTTGTTATCCAAGGGAGAAAACTCAACCAAACCACAAATCCACCATGTGAGGATAGCTTCAACATGCTAGTGAAGGGTTAACCCTATAATAAGCATGGAAGACTCATTGTCCATCACTAAGGATATAGGTGAGTATTACATCTACCACAAGGATAAATCAAACCTAATAGCTAAAGGTTATGAAAAAATTGATTAAGAAAGTGGCCATTGAAACCACAAAAAGACATTTGAATGGGTTATATTTACCAATGAAAAGTATTTACAAAATATGGTCAAGGTTGACTTAAAGGTTCAATTCAAAATAAGTGTTATGAAAAGAAAGTTTGAAAATCAAAAGCCTAAGGCTTAGGTTTCTAATGTTGAAAACAAATGGTTAAATGTTTGCACAAAAGGTTTTGGCTTGGTTTAGAGTGGAGAGAAGAAGAATGGCTAAGTCCTAAGTAAAGCAAAAGGTGAGGGATAAAGAAACAAAACCACAATGGATTTCCTCTCTTGAGATCATATTGATGATCCAAGTAGCTCCCATCCTTTAGAATAAGCAATCACAATAATAGTAAGCTCAAGCAATCAATCAAGTCTCTTAAGAGATCCTCAATGTATCTTGTGTCTTTCACTTTGGATGAACATGGCCATGGTCCTTCAATTAAGCTTAAGTGGGAACCCCTAGGACAAGAACACACACATCAAAGAGTTTTATGAAACAAATCAAGAATGGACAAGAGTGAGTTCATAGATTTGGTCCACATTCATCATTAAGGTCTTTTTACTCCAATTTTGCATAGGGAATGTTCTAGAAACTAAGTCCATTTCTCCATTCTTTGCATAGGGAGAATTCCTAAGGTCTAAGTCCACTTCTTTGCATTTGGCCCACAACAATCAAAAACAAAAACACAAGCACAATAGTATATACACAATTATGTGCTCAAGTGAGCAAAAGGCAAATGGCATTAACATAAACATGTGCTCAAGTGAGCAAAGAGAAAAGCAAATGGATAATATGTGCAAGAATAGTAAATTGCATAAAAGTAAAGAGCAAAAAAGTAAATGTTAATTGTTAATGGTTAGTGTTAGTAATTAGTGCGCCATAAGGCAAATTTAGCGCTATGTTAAGCAATCGTAATTGGATTTATGTAGAAGTCACAACTATCTGAGGCCGGTCAATAATAATGTAGGCAACAACACAAGTTAGAAGTCTTGATTAGTGAACCAAGTTCCAACAACTTGCCATGCCAAAAAAAGGAAAAGAGAATTGATCTTGTATTGGTTTAAGCCTTTTGCATGATTTAGAAAACAACCTATCCTTAATGCAAAGCCATTCACTTGATCAATTGATCAAGATAAATTAGATTTGGATCAAGGAAGATTAAGTCTCCCTAATCAATGCTAACTTATCAACCTTCAACTCATTGATCAAAAAGAAAGAAGAACAAAGAAGAAGGAGATGAAGGATGGATAATGAAAATGGGAAGATCAAAATGCATAAAGTGGAATAAGATGTACCAATCCATATGTATTGACCAAATGCCATTGAAAGTCAAAGTCAAACAATAAGAAATCAGAAATGGGATGAAGATTGGAGATCAAACAAATTGCATAATATTTTTGGCATTTTCAATATTAAAATAAACTTGAATTAAAAATAAAAGAAGGGTCAAACTTCAAAATCACTTCAAATCAACCTTGAAAGGTCCAAGTAATTTATCCCAAGTTCAACAAGGTCAAACTAAGTTTGACAAAAAATTTCAGCATTTTTAAAAGTCAGAAACTATTTTTAATCAATTAAAAATGAATAAAAATAACCTAATTGAACTAAAATCTCAAATAAATCTCAAACCAATTAAAAAATTGATGAGAATATTTTTCATAGATCCATCATCATTCAAATAGGTTAGGAAAATATTTTTGTATTTTTTGAATATCAAAAACTATTTTAAATGAATTAAAACTAACCAGAAAAGAGAAAATTCACAAAAAATATCAAATGATGAAATAAAAAATATTAAAAATCAGAAATAGAAACTAGAAGTTATTTGGAGAAGAATGCAATTGGTCCCATAATTTTTGGACCAATAATAAAAGAGATATGAATTTTTGAAATAAAAGGAAATAAAGAAAATAAAATCAGAAATTGGAAAATATGGAAAATCCACACGCGTTGGATCTAAGCTCATTAATTGAGCTAGATTATCAAACGGCTGTGGTATGCGCGCGCACCAAACACTCCAGTCAAATGAGCCACACGGATATGATATTAAATAAAAGTCATAACATTGGAGCGTTAGGATCAAATCTAGAAAACGCATCGTGTGGCTCACAATCAATCTGGAAAAGAGACGGCCACCGGAGCCACCTTCTTCTCCGGTGAGAAGCCAGAATCCGGTGACATTTGCAGGATTTCAGACCTTCATCATTTTGCACGATCTTTATATCAAAATAAAGCTGGGGTGATGTACATCACCCCTGTAACCTTGAATCACACTCAGGATTCCTATAGAGTAAGAAATCCGAGATGGAAGATTCAGGTATGAAAATTGCAGTTCAAGGAAACACAAAATTGAAGCTACCACTAGCTTGCCTCTCAAGTGAGGACTTCAGAAAACACAATGGCCAGGCAAATAGATCAATACATAATGAGTTTCGAAGAAAAAACCAGTTGCATAACAACCTTGAATTCTGGAAACTTGAGCTTGATTCCTTGCTTCCTTTGCCAAAACAGAAGATCAATGGAGTAAAGGATGAAGGTCTAGAAGCTTTAGATCCAAGGATTCAACCAGATGTAGTTGAATTTTGGATCTGAAAAATTTGAAGAAAATTGAAATAGCTTCTTTGGTGAGGTTGGGGAATCACTTCAGCAGGGTTTCAGGCGCCTTTAGGTTGGTTTTGGATGAAGGTATGCACCTCTATTTATAGTAAAACCTGATGCAAGCAAGGTGAATTTTGTGTGCATGAAAGTTGAAGGCCTCCATGCATGGGCCTGTACAGGCGCATGGAGGGCCCAAAAGCAAATGCAAATGGATGCTGAAATGATTTGGAGAAGGTTTGGACGTGTGGTTTGCACTCCAATTGCTTGCATATGAAGTTTCACCATGTTATGCATAATTGAACCAAAAACTTCCCCTCTTCGAAAATACCAATTGCCAAATCCAAACATGATCATGTGAGTAATGGTTAGAAAGGTTTTGATGTAAGGAACAATTGTTATGTTGGGAAAAAATCCATTTGAGGTGTGGAAATTGGTGAAATTGGAGTTTAAAGTGCAAGGTGCAAAACATGTAAAGGCAAAGTTTCTAAATTTGGCCAATGTTCAAGCCCTTCTGTTTTGATGATGCAAGCCTCAAATGAAAAAACCTCCAACATCAAAGTTGTAGATCTTTTCAAGACAATCAAAATGGACTTAAATTGTTTCATCATTTGGATTTTTGATGAAAGAGTTATGGGCACTTGAAGTTGGACTTTTTTGCCTTTCAATGCATTTGACCCAAAAGGACCTATAATGTCTTGCATTATCACATGTATTTCCTTTGAGATTTCGAAATTTTGTCCAACATAAAACTTGAAGTAGACATCTTAAGATTTCCAATTCATTTGATCCCACCTCAAAATCATAAAAAAAGAATGAGTTATGTCCTTGTGAATTTGACCCAAAATTAGGGTTTCAGTCAAAATGACCTATAATGTCTTGGAATGGGAGATGACCTTCCAAGCTTCAAATCAATTTTTGATGAACATGAAAGTTGTTCATATTGTCCTTAATAACATTATTTATTTTGGGATCATTTCCATTTGACCAACACATAAAACGTTAGGTGTCAGTGCATTTCAAAATAGTTAGATGAATTGACTGATCAACTTCTCAAGTCCATGACTCATATCTTGATGAATTGATGATTGAGGACACTCAAATAAGTTCAAATATGCATGAAATGATGAGTTAAAGAACTTCCCTTGATTGCATTTGATCATGGGCTGAGGTTGCTTCATGAGCAAGGCATTATGGTGCATAGATGAATTAGGGTTTCCCTGAGGAACCAAACTCAAACCCTTTGACTTGCTTTGATCAAAATGATGAATTGAGATACTAGGGAGACACATTTGATGGATGAGAGATTTGGGAACCATTACCATGCTTGCTATCATCTCCTCTTGACCATATTTTTGTACCAATGATCTCCTTGAAGCTTTTGACCTTGTGATTGCTCAAGCTACAAACAAAAGATGTTAGTGACATATTTTTGTGCTTTTGGTTAGTAAACAAAATAAGAAAAGCAATAATATACAATTCAAACATGCTTGGTGATCTTAAACCACTCACAAGAGGTCCCACTCAAAGGCAAAGGGAACCAAGATGCCTATGATCCTTGAGGCTTTGCAAATGCAATGTTATGATGCCATGAGGGATCTTAGGGACAAAATTGGGGTCTTACAGCTACACAGCTCTTTCATCTTCTTGTTGTTCAAGTTAGATCCATTATCAGTAATGATCTTGTCTGGCACACCATAACGACATATGAGTTGATTCTTGATAAACTTCACAACCACCTACCTGGTCACATTTGCATATGATGTAGCTTCAACCCACTTGGTGAAGTAATCAATTGCTACGAGAATAAATCTGTGACCGTTCGACGCCTTTGGCTCTATCATGCCAATCATGTTAATTCCCCACATGGAGAAAGGCCATGGTGAGGAAATAACATTCAGAAGTGTCAGGGGAATATGAATCTTATCCGCATAAATCTGACACTTATGGCATTTCTTCACATATTTGCAACAATCAGACTCCATTGTCAACCAATAGTAGCCTGCTTTCAACATCTTCTTTGCCATGGCATGTCCATTGGAATGAGTACCAAATGAACCCTCATGCACTTTAGTCATTAACAGGTCTGCTTCGTGTCTATCCACACATCTGAGCAAAACCATGTCAAAATTTCTCTTATAAAGCACTGTAAGACCCCAATTTTGCCCCTAAGACCCCTCATGGCATCATAACATTGCACTTGCATTGCCTCAAGGATCATTAGCGTCTTGGTTCCCTTTGCCCTTGGGTAGGATCTCTTGTGAGTGGTTTGAGATCACCAAGCATGCTTGAATTGTATATCATTGCTTTTCTTATTGTATTTACTAACCAAAAGCACAAAAAATATGTCACTAACATCTTTTGTTTGTAGCTTAAGCAATCACCAGGTCAAAGCTTCTAAGAGATCATCTGTGCAATGACATGACCAAGGGAAGATATAGCAAGCATGGTAATGGTTCCCAAAGCCCTCATCCATAAAATTTTCCTCCCTAGAATATCAATCTATCATTTTGATCAAAGCAAGTCAAAGGGTTTGAGTTTGGTCCCCCAAAGAAACCCTAATTCATCTATGCACCACAATGCCTTGCTCTTGAAGTAACCTCAGCCCATGATCAAATACAATCAAGGGAAGTTCTTTAACTCATCATTTCATGAATATTTGAACTTATTTGAGTGTCCTCAATCATCAATTCATCAAGATATGACTCATGGACTTAAGAAGCTGATCAGTCAATTCATCTGACTATTTTGAAATGCCTTGATACCTAACATTTTATGTGTTGGTCAAATGGAGATGGTTCCAAAAGTAAAAATGTTCTTAACGACAATATGAACAACTTTCATGTTCGTAAAAAATTGATTTGAAGCTTGGAAGGCCATCTCCCATTCCAATACATTATAGGTCATTTTGACTGAAACCCTAATTTTGGGTCAACTTCCCAAGGACATAACTCATTCATTTTTTATGATTTAGAGGTGGGATCAAATGCATTGGAAAGCTTAAGATTTCTACTTAAAATTTTATGTTGAACAAAATTTCAAAGTCTCAAAGGAAATACATGTGATAATGCAAGATATTATAGGTCCTTTTGGACCAAATGAATTGAAAGGCAAAAAAGTCCAACTTCAAGTGCCCATAACGTCTTCATCAAAAATCCAAATGACGCGAAATATAATTTCATTTTGATTGCGTTAAAAAGATCTACAACTTTGATGTTGGAGATTTTTTCATTTTAGGCTTGCATCATCAAAACAGAAGGGCTTGAACATTGGCCAAATTTGGAAACCTTGCATTGACATGTTTTTGCACATTACACTTTAAAATCAAAATTCACCAATTTCTACACTTCAAATAGATTTTTTCCCAACATAACAATTGTTCCTTACATCAAGACCTTTCCAACCATTACCCACATGCTTATGTTTGGATTTTCTAATTGGCATTTTCGAAGAGGTGAATGTTTAGGTTCAAATATGGAATTCACATGAAATTTTGATACACAAGTAAATGCCATTCAAACTACACGTCCAATTCAACTTGGTTTGTGTTCAGCATGCGTTTACATCAGCTTTTGGGCTTTGCCCGCGCCTGTACAGGCCCATGCATGAAGAGTCCAAGTTCCATGCACACGAGTAATGCCTTGCATTGCTTCAAGCTCAGCTATAAATACATGCTCCTCTTCATTCAATTCTCAACCTAATGGCGCCTAAGATGCTGCATAATTGAATCCATAACCATTACCAAAGAAGTTAGTTCATTTTTCTCCAAATTTTTCAGATCCAAAATTCAACTACATCTGGTTGAATCCTTGGATCTAAAGCTTCTAAACCTTCATCCTGCATCTCATTGATCTTCTGTTTTGAAAAAGAAAGCAAGGAGTCAAGCTCAAGTTTCCAGAATTCAAGTTTGTTCTTCAACTTGTATTTTCTTCGAACCTCTCATCTCTTCAATCATGTTTGCACAAACAAATTTTTCACAAGACAACAACCTTTACAACAAGTGTGAAAAGGGCTCCCTAGGAGTACCTAGGATGTTTTGGGTGCCTAACACCTTCCCATTACATAACCAACCCCCTTACCCAGATCTTTGTTTCTCTTTTACTAGTTTTTGTTAAAACTATTAGGTTTTTGTTCGCTTTCTAACCATTCCTTTGGATAAATAGAAGTGCGGTGGCGACTCGACTTGTATGATTTACCTTGGATTTAGTCAATATCTCTAATGGCAACGAATACCCCGCTACAAGCACATCGCCATTGAGGTAGAAACTGCCAGATAATCTCCTCAAAGTCTTCTTATCTTTAACAGATGCCCCAGGCGGGTAAATCTGTCTCTGAAGAATACATTTGATATCATAATACCATGGCTTATCATCCTTCACTTCTTCAACTGCAAATACATGAGCTGGTCTATCCAAGCGCATCATAGTGATATTGGTGACTTCATTCTAGAATTTCACCACAATCATCGAAGGAAGCGTAGCAAGAGCGTCTGCCATCCGATTCTCATCTCGAGGAATATGATGGAAGTCAACCTCAGTAAAGAAAGTTGAAATCCTACTCCCATAATCTCTGTATGGGATGAGGCCAGACTGATTCGTCTCCCATTCACCCTTAATCTGATTAACAACAAGGGTCAAATCACCATAAACATCAAGATGCTTGATCCTAAGATCAATACACTCTTCTAAACCCATAATACAGGCCTTATACTCCACCATGTTATTCGTGTGCCCTGTGGTCAGCCAAGATACTACCTTTAATAGCTTTCTGAGCTCGATACTCAATATCATACTCAGACAACAGGATCTGCCAACGGGCGATCCTCCCAGTTAAATCAGGCTTCTCAAAGATATACTTAATCGGATCCATTTTGGATATCAACCAAGTCCTATGGTTCAACATATACTGGCGTAAGCGCTTAGAAGCCCAAGCCAAAGCACAACATGTCTTCTCAAGCATTGATTATCGAGACTCACAATCAGTGAACTTCTTATTTAGATAGTATATAGCATACTCATTCTTCCCTGACCCAATACACAACCCATAGAGTCTTCAAGCACGGTCAAGTACATAATCAATGGTCTCCCATCAACAGGAGGGGACAGGATCGGAGGCTCAGACAGATACTCTTTGATACTTTCAAAGGCCTTCTGGAAATCCTCGGTCCAATCATGACGCTGATCTTTCCAGAGGAGCTTGAATATTGGCGCACATGTGGCAGTCATGTGGGATATAAATCTGGAAATATAATTCAAGCGGCCAAGAAAACCTCGAACTTGCTTCTCAGTTTTGGGCGCAGGCATTTCTTGTATTGCCTTGACCTTGGCAGGATCAACTTCAATACCTCTTTCACTAACAATGAAGCCCAATAACTTGCCGGAACGAACTCCAAATGTACACTTGTTCGGATTCAGGCAGAGTTTGTACTTCCTCAAACGCTAAAAAAGCTTCAACAAGTGTTCTACATGTTCAACTTCCGTTCTCGACTTCGCAATCATATCATCAACATATACCTCGATCTCCTTGTGCATCATATCATGAAACAAGGTAGTCATAGCTCGTTGATATGTGGCTCCGACGTTCTTCAAACTGAAGGGCGTCACTCGATAACAGAATGTTCCCCAAATCAAATCATTATGCAGATGAAAAGATTGATTTTATTCTCTTTTTAGGTTTTTTAGTGATCACCAATTTCATGCAAAAAAGCAAAAAGGGAAAATAATTTGGAAAAACAAACATTTAACATGTAATTATTGAATGAATATCATTGTATTAATGTGCCACCAATGTCATCACTTCTCCTTTTGGCATGGGAGAAGGGTTTTTAAACAAAAGCGAACACATTACGTGGACTTATGGACAACTGTTGGAACATCAACAGCGACCTAATTATTGCAGACTCCTCCAGGGATGACAAAGTTGCCAGAATCTTCCTCTACATCATCTTCCACTACAGCAGCAGCCTTTTGGTCTTCGACCGTGTGGATGAAGCCTCCATTCTGAAATAGCCCATGCTCATTGAAAGTTCCTGAAGAGTACCCTATGCCAGCCCGGGATTTATTGTCTTCCAGCTTAATCATTTTTACTAAACCAGTAGTTGTGCCATGCTCAATGGCCAACTTCGCATCATTGTAGGATGCAAATGAAGAAGATCCTTTCCTTAAAGGCTCAGCAATAGATAAGGCTTGGAACGGCGTCCCATCCTCATCCTCAGCATCTATGTAATAAAAGGAAGACAAATGGCTTACCAAGAGAGCCTTCTCTCCCCCTATTACCACCAACTTCTTATTCTTAACGAATTTCAACTTTTGGTGTAGGGTGGATGTCACGGCGCCTGCCTCGTGAATTCATGGTCTGCCAAGCAAGCAGCTATATCATGGGTGGATATCCATGACCTAGAAAGTGATCTGGAAATCACTAGGTTCAATCTGTATTGGGAGCTCAACCTTGCAAATCACAATTTATCTGGATCCATCAAAAGCCTTGACTACCACTCCACTCTGGCTCATGGGAGGCCCCTGGTATGAAAGTTTCACCAGAGAGGATTTTGGCAACACATTCAGTGATGATCCTGTGTCTACCAGCACATTAGACAAGGCATCATCCTTGCAGTTCATGGAAATGTGTAGAGCCAAATTGTGGTTTTTTCCCTCCTCGGGAAGATCAGCATCGCAAAAGCTCAAATTGTTACAACCAGTAATGTTTGCAACAATGCTATCAAACTGTTCAACAGTGACATCATGATCCACGTATGCTACGTCCAACACCCTCTGCAAAGCTTCACGGTGTGGCTCAGAATTCATCAATAAAGACAGCACAGATATCATTGATGGAGTTTGAAGCAGCTGATCTACAACGTTATACTCGCTCCTTTTGATGAGCCTCAGCATCTCATCATAGTCCTCTCTCAATATGCCATTCTGGCCAACATAGACGGGAGCTTTAGCAACGACGACAGGTTTATCAACAACAAGTGCCGGATTTGGAGAAGAAGAAGAAGTCCCTACAGGACTGGCAGAATTATCAACAACGTCAATTCTTCTCGAGATGTCTACATGGGGTTTCGGAGGCGCCGAGAAAACACGACCACTGCAGGTCACACCACTAACATCTGATATACTTGTAACAAAAGTGGAAGGCAACAACACCTCCTTCCCATCTTCTAATGCGATCACATTATATCGGTAGGGAACAACTTTGTCTGAAGAGTACGGAACAGGGCCCGCTGGCTTGATAATAAGAGATGGAGAGGCCTTCTTCTTGCTGCCATCATATCTGACAATAACAGGTTCAAGAATTCTGAAAACAGGTGTAGCGGGGTATTCGTTGCCATTAGAGATATTGACTAAATCCAAGGTAAACCATACAAGTCGAGTCGCCACCGCACTTCTATTTATCCAAAGGAATGGTTAGAAAGCGAACAAAAACCTAAAAGTTTTATCGAATCAAAAACTAGTAAAAATGTCAGAGATCGGGGTAAGGGGGTTGGTTATGCAATGGGAAGGTTTTAAGCACCCAAAACATCCTAGGTACTCCTAGGGAGCCCTTTTCACATTTGTTGTAAGGTTGGTATTTTTGTGAAAATTTGTTTGTGCAAACATGATTGAAGAGATGAGAAGAGAATGTACAAGTTATTTATATTTTTATGTTTGGATGGATAAACCCATTGCCTACGTATCATCTTAAAAAATATTAGGATCAAAACCTCGTAGTTCGGGGTAAAAATCTCAAAACAAGTTGGTGAATTGATTGGTCCAAAAGCCTAAAGGTCTTTTGTTATCCAAGGGAGAAAACTCAACTTAAAAACCACAAATCCACCATGTGAGGATAGCTTCAATATGCTAGTGAGGGGTTAACCCTATAATAAGCATGGAAGACTCATTGTCCATCACTAAGGATATATGTGAGTATTACATCTACCTCAAGGATAACTCAAACCTAATAGCGAAAGGTTGTGAAAAGTTTTTGATTAAGAGAGTGGCCATTGAAATCACAAAAGTAATTGAATGAGTTATATTTACCAATGAAAAGTATTTACAAAATATGGTCAAATTTGATTTAAAGGTTCAATTCAAAATAAGTGTTATGAAAAGAAAGTTTGAAAATCAAAAGCATAAGGCTTAGGTTTCTAATGTTTGAAAAGAAGTGTTAAATGTTTTCACAAAAGTTTTGGCTTGGGTTAGAGTGGAGGGAAGAAGAAGAAGGGATAAGTCCTAAACATACAAGAGATAAAGGGATAAGAAACAAGACCACAAATGGAGTTCCTCTCTTGAGATCATATTGATGATCCAAGTAGCTCCCATCCTTTGGAATAAGCAAAATAAGTGTAAGCTCAAGCAATCAACACAATCAACAAGTTCTTAGAAGATCCCCCAATGGCTCTTGTATCTTTCACTTTGGATGAACATGGCAATGGTTCTTCAATTGGAGCTCACATAGGATTCCCTAGCACAAAAGAACACACACATCAAAGAGTCTTATGAATCAAATCAAGAATGGACAAGAGTGAGTTTAGAGGTTTGGTCCTTCTAATCCATCTTCAACATTAAGGTCCTTTTACTCCAATTTTGCATAGGGAATGTCCTAGAAACTAAGTTCATTTGTCCATTTCTTTGCATTTGGTCAATAACAATCAAAACGAAACACAAGCACAATAATATACACAATTATGTGCTCAAGTGAGCAAAAGGCAAATTGCATTAACATAAACATGTGCTCAAATGAGCAAAGGGGAAAAGCAAATGAATAATATGTACAAGAATAGTAAATTTGCATAAATGTAAAGAGCAAGAAGTAAATGTTAATGGTTAATGGTTAGTGTTAGTAGTTAGTGTGCCATAAGACAAATTTAGCGCTATGTTAAGCAATCGTAATTGGACTTATGTAGAAGTCACAACTATCTGAGGTCGGTCAATAATAATGTAGGCAACAACACAAGTTAGAGGTCTTGATTAGTGAATCAAACTCCAACAACTTGTCATGCCAAAAGGAAGAAGAGAAATGATCTTGTATTGATTTAGGTCCTTTGCATGATCTAGGAAGCAATATATCCTTAATGCAAAGTCATTCACTTGATCCATGATCAAGATGAATTAGATTTGAATCAAGGAAGATTAAACCTCCTTAATCAATACTAACCACCAATCTTTAACTCATTGATCAAATAAGAAAAAGAAGAAGGAGAAGAAGAAGAAGAATATTAAAGTGCATTAAATGAAATGGAATGAGATAATCCACAAGCTATGATCACAGATAGAGAAGATCAAGGTCAAACAATAGAAAACAAAAGCAAAAATGAAGAATAGAAGTCAAGAAATAAACAAAATATTTTTGGCATTTTTAATGTTTAAAATAAAACTTGAATTAAAATAAAAAAGAAAGGTCAAACTTCAAATTCACTTCAAATCAACTTTGGAAAGTCCAAGTGAATTATCCCAAATTCAACAAGGTCAAACAAAGTTTGACAAAAAATTTCAGCATTTTAAAAGTCAGAAACTATTTTTAATCAATTAAAAATGTATAAAAATAACCTAATTGAACTAAAATCTCAAATAAATCTCAAATCAATTAATAAATTGATGAGAATATTTTTCATAAATCTATCATCATTCAAAGAGATTGAGAATATATTTTTGTATTTTTTTAATATAAAAAACTATTTAAAATGAATTAAAAATAACCAGAAAAGAGAAAATTACTAAAAAATAGCAAATGATAAAATAAAAAATATTAAAAATCATTTTTAGAAACTAGAAATTAAAAGAGAAATAATGCAATTGGTCCCATAATTTTTTGACCAATAATGAAAGAGATATGGATTTTAGAAATAAAATGGAATTAAAAGAAATAAAAGAAAATAGAAATCAGAAATTAAAAATTAGAAAAAAGGATAGGCGTTGGATGATGGCTCATTAATTGAGTTGGCATATCACATGGCTCTCAAGCGCGCATGCACCATACATCCAAGTCAATGCAAAACACGTTGTTTATTAAAAGGTCGTAACAATGAGAGGCCTAGATCAAATCTGGAAATGCATTTGGACGGCTACGATTGGATCTGGAGACCAGACGGTGGCCAGTGCCACCGTCTTCTCCGGCTAGCTCCGGTGAGAGCTCAAATTTGAAGAAGAACAAACGTGCACCAAAACACACGATCCAGATACCAAATGAAAGATGGAGTGATGTACATCACTCTTATGCCACTCAATTCCACTCTAGATCCCTATTGAGAGAGAAATCAGAGATGGAACTTTGGGTGTGTTCAACTGAACTTGTTTGATTTCAAAAATTAAGAACACAACAATGATGCCTCTATGCAGAGGACTTCAGATCACACAAAATCAAGGCAAAATGCAGTTGAGCAAAGCCTTTGAATTGTGAAGAATTGAGTCACTATCTTTGAGTTCTTTTGCAAACAGAAGCTTTTATGGATCAAATGAAGAAGGTTTAGGAACTATGGATCTTAAAAATCAATCGATGCAATTGAATTTCAGATCTGAAATTTTTGAAAGAAAGAGAAAAGTTCCTTTGGTGAGGGTTGGGTTTTGAGTTCAGCAGAGGTTTAGGCGCCTTTAGGTTGAAGAATTGTGAAGATATGGCATGGTATTTATAGATGGAGATGGCTAAATGCATGAGCTAACTCGTGTGCATGGGAGAAGAGGGCCTCCATGCATGGGCCTGTACAGGCACATGGAGGGCCGAATTCTGAATGGAATTGCAAGATATACATCACCAAATAAGAATTGGACGTGCAGATTGGATGTTAATGGATCAAGCATGGCAATTGGAATGATATTCATAAAATGCACTATTTCATTGAAGCTTTCGAAAATGCCATGTCCAAAATCCAAATGCAACCTTATGAGTAATGGTTGGAAAGCTTATTGCATAAGGAACGAATGTCATGTTGATCAAAAATTCATTTGGGCCTTGGAAATTAATGAAATTTGAACTTGAAGTGTAGGGTGCAAAATATGCGTATGTGAAATTTCCAAAATTGGCCAATGTTCAAGCCCCTCTGTTATAGATCTTTCCAAGACAATCAATTTGGACTTAAATTTTGCATCATTTGGATTTTTGATGAAGAAGTTATGGGCACTTGAAGTTGGACTTTTTCACATTTCAATGCATTTGGCCCAAAGTGACCTATAATGTTTTGCATTATCACATGTATTTATTTTGAGATTTCGTAATTTTGCTCAACATAACATTTGAAGTAGACACATTAAGATTTCCAATTCATTAAGTCTGACCTCATAATCAAGAAAAATGAATGAGTTATGTTCTTTGGAAGTTGACCTAAAATTAGGGTTTTAGTCAAAATGACCTAAAATGTCTTGGAATGGAGGATGACCTTCCAAGCTTCAAATCAATTTTTGATAAACATGAAAGTTGTTCATATTGTCCTTAAGAACATTTTTGCTCTTGGGGTCATCTTCATTTGACCAACACATAAAAGTTAGGTCTCAGTGTATTTCAAAATGGTCAAATGAATTTACTGATCAACTTCTCAAGTCCACACCTCATATCTTGATGAATGGATGATTGAGGGAACTCAAATAAGTTCAAATATGAATGAAATGATGAATTAAACAACTTACTTGGATTGTATTTGACCACGGGTTGAGCTTGCTTCATGAGCAAGGCACAGTTGATGAACAAATGAATTTGGGTTTCCTTAGGAGACAAGCCTCAAACCCCCTTGACTTGCTTGATCAAAATGATTAATTGAGATACTTGGGAGGCATTTTTGATGGATGAGAGCTTTGGGAACCATTACCATGCTTGCTTTCATCTTCTCTTGACCATATCAATGCATATAGGATCACCTAGACGCTTTGGATCTTGTGACTGCTCAAGCTACAATCAAAAGATGTTAGTGACATATTTTTTGTCCTTTTGGTTAGTAAATAAAATGAGAAAAGCAATAATATATAATTCAAGCATGCTTGGTGATCTCAAACCACTCACAAGAGATCCCACCCAAAGGCCAACGGAACCAAGATGCTTATGATCCTTGAGGCAATGTGTATGAAATGTTATGATGCCATGAGGGATCTTAGGGTCAAAATTGGGGTCTTACAGATGCCCCTATTTAAGGTCATTCTAGCCGGAGAAGTGAAGGTTAAAATCTTCGTCTCGACGAGGTAGAATGGGCTTAAATAATAACAAAGAGACGAATTTTGGCCCCTAAGAGACCTCATGATGCAGATGTATGTATGCAAAAAGTAATACTCTGTGGGGATATGTGTCCACAAAGAAGAAAAGAAATCCGGAGAAATTGACAATCCATATGAGTAAGTCACTCCATGGGGCAGAGACTTTAGGACACTTATGGGGATAAGAAAGGAGATAAATTGTGTGAGCAGGTCACGACTTGAGATTTGCTGAGACACAAGAGGGGTTCCATGAAAAATAAATCAATGGAAGGACTCGAGCTGACTCAAAGAAGCATGTACTGGGGGATATGCCAATACAGCGGAATTATCCACAAATGATACTTCGGATGAAAATCCGGACTCAGACGGGGAAGTTCCACTAAGGGACTCCATTGAGGAATGTCCAAACATGACTTCTCTAGGGAAACACCAGGGCGAGGTATTACCGGTTACTGGGTAATAAGCTCAAGGAGACATGTGATCAGAACACCGGTATGAGGGTGAAAGAACAACATGCTCGGGGAGAATGAATATCTAAGACCGGTATAAGGGTGAGAGATATCAAACATCCAAAATCATCTGAGGAAAACCTAAAGAGGTGTATCTCAACTCAGGAAATTTGACTCCACACGGGACAAAAAAGTCATAATAGGGAGCAGAGAGGAAGGAACATCAGGGATACCGGTTACTGGGCATATAATAGGTGACCAACCAAGCGTGAATTGGGGAATATTCCCAAAACACTCATCATCCACAAGAGGGCTGAAAAGCAGACTCGATTACAGGATGGGCATTCGATTCCACACAAGGGGATACGAATCTTACACGACTGGGGAAGAGCAAAAGACTTCGACCAAAGAGTGCATGAGATATCTTATCTATTACCGTCAAAACGTAGATAACATACTCGCATGGAAGATTATCCACAACCGGTTACTGGGTTAACGAAGGATAAATCATTCGAAAGAAAAGGGCATCGGGATACCAAATACTAGGTATAAAATGATGACCAATCAAAAGGAAAAACAATCATTACCGTCAAACAGCAAATGAAAGATGACTCATGGGGGATTCATTGACAGAGGCAATGATCCGGGAGGTATATCACCGGTTACTGGGAGATATACTCGAAAGGTGAAGGAATATCAATACCGAATATTGGATAAAGATAACCGTCAAGGAGGGGATTACATCTACCGGATACTGGGTAGAAAACCACGGAAGAGTAACCGTCATCGGTTAGGATGAACAAAAACAAGGTTACCTCTGCAAAGGGATAAAATAGGGTTTACAACTACCGGTATGAGGGTAGAAAACCACAGACTCCGCCGGGGAAAAGATGGATAATTACTGGTTACTGAGCAATCATTCATCTAAACTACGGGGCAGTGGAAGGAAAAACCCGAGAAGCCAATCTAGGAACAAACTAGAGAGGCAAGACTCGCCCTTATGAGGATATAACTCAGGGGGAATTCCATCCCAATATATATGTTGGGAGGAAACAGAAACAACCATCATCCACGAGGACATAACTCAGTGGGAAATATGGAAGAAAGGGTAAACACTTTTTTGCTTATGGGGTTGACTCTACATGGGGAGATCAGGCACAAACATCTGCTTGGGGAAATATATTACCAACTAGCAGGAGATAACAAACAAAGGTGTTTATGGCAAACAATGCAACATGAATATTTGAATGCATATATGCGTATATGTGTGTTTTATGTATGATGAATGCTGACAAAACAGACATTTCTAACACAAACAGGTCCAACAAACAATGAACAAACATCCGGTACTACATCTTGAGAGAGAAAGCCAGGCCCAATGGAAAACGTCCAATCTGATGGGGGCAAGAGATGCCAGGAAACAAAGTTCTCTGCAGAGGAATGAACATCAGTCATTCTAGTTGGGGACAGGATCATCGCATAGATAGAATCTGCCGTAGAAGCAACTCTACTGGGGAAAATTATCAACGGGGAGGATGGATCTCTGTGGGGAACAACCACCAATCAAAGGCTCCAAGGTCATCACTACCAAATAGATCACATTTGCTGAGGAGGAAAGATCACTGCTCTGCTGAAGGAAATAGGGATGAATATTTTTACCAAACACTCTGCTCGGGAGAAAAACAACAAAAGGCTCCGGAGGAAGAGGATACAAGCCTGCCAGGAATATGAACAAATGTCTTACCCTGTCGGGAATCATACCATCCTTGGGAGAGAATCGAAGACATCCCCAGTATCCTTTTATCATTGTGAATGTTCACTTTGTTTAAAAACAACTTATGAAAAATTTATTTTAAAACAAATGATATTTCTCAATTAAAGCATGCAAAACATTTGTTGAACAGAAACAAATAAGAGTGCAAATAATTGAATAAGGCTCAAATTTATTTGATGGGATGGTAGTCTGCAAATGGCAAGACTCCATAGATCTTTACAAATTTGAAATTTGTGATATATATTGGAAAGGGGCTACATTGAACATAATGACCATTTCTCCACCAACTCTGAATCCGATGTATTTGAAGCTTCAGTTGATGGTGACTGAGCGAGAATCTCTGACAGATGACAGTTTGTAGAACAAAGTCTTGTCAGGATGCAGTTACTTGCCAAATCCCTAATTTTTGCCTAGATTGCCCCAGGGTGAGGTACTCAATCTAGCGGGATACATATTCATTTTTATGTCTCTAACTTTTGCCTGGATTGCCCTTTCGGGTTTTCAATCCACCGAGACGCTCATTTTTGCCTAAGCCGCCCTTTCGGGAATTCAACTTAGCGAGCTATTCTGTTTTTATTATTAGGCGAAGTATTTCTTTGATGCATCTGAATTCACAGGACGAGTGAAATCCTCCCCATCCATAGTTGTAAGTATCAAAGCACCGCCTAAAAAGGCTCTCTTAACGACATATGGACCTTCATAGTTTGGAGTCCACTTTCCCCTGGAATCCGGCGCGAAAGACAAGACTTTCTTGAGCACGAGGTCACCTTCTCGGAACACACGAGGCTTGACCTTCTTATCAAAGGATTTCTTCATCCTTTGCTGATACAATTGACCATGGCACATGGCAATCAATCTCTTCTCTTCTATTAAATTCAGTTGGTCATAATGACTCTGAACCCATTCAGCATCAGTCAACTTGGCTTCCATCAAGACTCTCATTGATGGGATCTCCACCTCTACTAGGAGCACAACCTCCATGCCATAAACAAGAGAGAAAGGGGTTGCCCCTGTTGAAGTGCGGACAGATGTGCGATATCCATACAAGGCAAATGGCAGCATCTCATGCCAATCTTTGAACGTAACAACCATGTTCTGGATAATCTTCTTGAAATTCTTGTTAGCAACTTCAACAGCCCCATTCATCTTGAACTCACTACACAACTCCTTCATCATCTTGTTGTTCGAGTTAGATCCATTATCAGTAATGATCTTATCTGGCACACCATAACGGCATATGAGTTGATTCTTGATAAACTTCACGACCACCTGCCTGGCACATTTGCATATGATGCCGCTTCAACCCACTTGGTGAAGTAATCGATTGCTACGAGAATGAATCTATGATCGTTGGACGCTTTCGGCTCTATCATGCCAATCATGTCAATTCCCCACATGGAGAAAGGCCATGGTGATGAAATCACATTCAGAAGTGTCGGAGGAATATGAATCTCATCCGCATAAATCTGACACTCTTGGCATTTCTTCACATATTTGCAGCAGTCAGACTCCATTGTCATCCAATAGTAGCCTTCTCTCAACATCTTTCTAGCCATGGCATGTCCATTGGAATGAGTACTAAATGAACCCTCATGGACCTCAGTCATTAACAGGTCTACTTCGTGTCTATCCATGCATTTGAGCAGAACCATGTCAAAATTTCTCTTATAAAGCACATCGTCATTGAGGTAGAAACTGCCTGATAATCTCCTCAAAGTCTTTCTATCTTTCACAGATGCCCCAGGCGGGTAAATCTGGCTCTGAAGAAAACATTTGATATCATAATACCATGGCTTATCATTTTGCACCTCCTCTACTGAAAATACATGAGCTGGTCTATCCAAGCGCATCACAGTGATATTGGGAACTTTATTCCATAGTCTTACCACAATCATCGAAGCAAGTGTAGCAAGAGCATCTGCCATCCGATTCTCATCTCGAGGATTATGGTGGAAGTCAACCTCAGTAAAGAATGTTGAAATCCTCCTCGCATAATCTCTATATGGGGTGAGGCCAGGCTGATTCGTTTCCCATTCACCCTTAATCTGATTAACAACAAGGGCCGAATCACCCTAAACATCAAGATGCTTGATCCTAAGATCAATACATTCTTCCAATCCCATAATACAGGCCTCATACTCAGCCATATTATTCGTGCATTTGAAAGTTAGCCTTGCTATAAAAGGAAAATGTGTGCCCTGAGGAGTAATAATCACTGCCCCAATACGATTTCCATATTGATTCACAGCGCCAGCAAACACCATGCTCCAACGGGAACCAGGCTCTGGCCCTTCATCGAGCGTAGGCTCATCGCAATCTTTCATTTTCAAATACAGAATCTCCTCATCTAGGAAGTCATATTGAACTGACTAATAATCCTCAATTGGTTGATGTGCCAAATGGTCAGCCAAGATACTACCTTTTATCGCCTTCTGAGCTCGATACTCAATAACATACTCAGACAACAGCATCTGCCAACGGGCAATCCTCCCAGTTAAAGCAGGCTTCTCAAAGATGTGCTTAATTGGATCCATTTTGGATATCAACCAAGTCGTATGATTCAACATATATTGGCGTAAGCGCTTAGCGGCCCAAGCCAAAGCACAACATGTCTTCTCAAGCATCGAGTATCGAGACTCACAATCAATGAACTTCTTACTCAGGTAGTAGATAACATATTCTTTCTTCCCTGACTCATCTTGTTGACCAAGGACACAACCCATTGAGTCTTCAAGAACTGTCAGATACATAATCAACGGTCTCCCTTCCACTGGTGGAGACAGAATCGGAGGCTCAGACAAATACTCTTTGATACTGTCGAAGGCCTTTTGGAAATCTTCGATCCAACCATGAGACTGATCTTTCCGGAGGAGCTTGAATATCGGCGCACATGTGGCAGTCATGTGGGATATAAATCTGGAAATATAATTCAAGCGGCCAAGGAAACCTCAGACTTGCTTCTCAGTTTTGGGCGCAGGCATCTCTTGTATTGCTTTGACCTTCGCAGGATCAACCTCAATACCTCTTTCACTGACAATAAAGCCCAATAACTTGTCGGAACGGACTCCAAATGTACACTTGTTAGGATTCAGACGAAGCTTGTACTTCCTCAAACGCTGAAAAAGCTTCAACAAGTGCTCAACATGTTCAACTTCCATTCTTGACTTTGCAATCATATCATCAACATATACCTCGATCTCCTTGTGCATCATATCATGAAACAAGGTAGTCATAGCTCGTTGGTACGTGGCTCCGGCGTTCTTCAAACCGAAGGGCATCACTCGATAATAGAATGTTCCCCAAGGTGTGATGAATGTTGTCTTCTCCATATCCTCGGGTGCCATTTTAATCTGATTATATCCAAAAAATTCGTCCATGAATGAGAAGACATTGAATTTATCTGTATTATCTACCAACATATCAATATGTGGTAGAGGAAAATCATCTTTCGGACTAGCTTTATTCAGGTCTCTATAGTCCACACACATTCGGACTTTTCCATCTTTCTAAGGCACATGCACAATATTGGCCACCCATTGAGGATATGTAGAAGTCACCAGAAACCCCGCATCAATTTGCTTCTGAACTTCCTCTTTGATCTTCACTGCCATATCAGGATGAGTTCTTCTGAGCTTCTGCTTCACAGGCACGCACTCAGGCTTCAAAGGCAGGAAATATTGCACGATATCTGTATCCAGACCAGGCATGTCTTCGTATGACCAGGAAAAGACGTCGACGTATTCTCGTAGCAACTCAATCAACCCCTTCTTAACAGATTCTTCCAGAAGTGCCCCAATCTTCACTTCTCGCACACAATCTTCAGACCCTAAGTTGACTGTTTCCAGGTTCTCAAGATGCGGCTGAATGATCTTCTCTTCATGCTCAAGTAGACGGGTGATCCCGTCAGGAATCTCTTCAACATCATCTTCTTCTTCCTTAAATACAGGAAATTCAAAGTTGGGAGATGGTGTTGGATCATTATGTTCAATGGGTTTGATCAACCTGCATAATGATTTTGGATATAAAAGAGATTTTAGAATTCAAACAAGGAAAATCATTATGCAGATGAAAAGATTGATTTTATTCTTATTTTTTAAGGTTTTATGTGATCACAGATTTCATGCAAAAGCGAAAAGGGAAAATAATTGGAAAAACAAACATTTAACATGAATTTATTGAATGAAAATATCATTGTATTTATGCGCCAACAATGTCATCACTTCTCCTTTTGGCATGGGAGGAGGGTTTTTAAACACAATGAACATTACTTTGACTTATGGGTAACTGTTGGAACATCAACAACGACCCAATTATTGCAGACCCCTCAAGAGATGATGAAATTGCCAGAATCCTCTTCGTCCTCTTCCAGAATGGCAGCAGCCTCTTCATCTTGACCCGTGGGGATGAATCCACCACTCTTGAACAGCCCTTGCTTGTTGAAGACACCCGACGAATAGCATATTCCAACCCGTGATCTGTTGCCTTCCAGCTCAATCATTTGCCCTAATCCAGCAGTCGTACCATGCTCAATGGCCAACTTTGCACCTTTATAGGAAGCAAATGAAGAAGTTCTCTTCTTAATAGGCTCAGCAATAGATAAAGCTTGGAATGGCGTTCCAACTTCATCCTCAGCATCTATATAAGAGAAGGAAGATAAATGGCTAACCAGGAGAGCCTTTTCTCCCCCTACCACCACTAGCTTCTTATTTTTGACAAACTTCAGTTTCTGGTGTATGGTGGATGTCACGGCGCCTGCCTCGTGAATCCATGGTCTGCCTAATAGATAGTTATACGATGGGTGAATGTCCATAACCTGGAAGGTAATCTGGAAATCACTTGGTCCAATTTTGACTGGGAGATCAACTTCTCCAATCACAGTTTTACGCGACCCATCGAAAGCTTTCACCATCACTCCACTCTGCCTCATAGGAGACCCCTGATATGATAACTTTGCAAGAGTGGACTTCGGCAACACATTCAATGATGACCCAGTGTCCACCAGCATATTGGACATGGCGTCATCTTTGCAGCTCATAGATATGTGTATTGCCAAGTTGTGGTCTCTTCCCTCCTCGGGGAGATCGGCATCACAAAAACTTAAATTGTTTCAAGCGATGATTTTTGCAACAATACTGTCAAATTGTTCAATCGTGACGTCGTGATCCACATACGCCACATCCAACACCTTCTGCAGAGCTTCTCGGTGCGGTTATGAGTTCATCAGCAATGATAGTACAGAGATCTTGGACGACGTCTGTAGAAGTTGATCTACCACATTGTACTCACTTCTTTTGATGAGCCTCAGCATCTCATCACAGTCTTCTTTCGCATTGCCACTTGGGCCAACAGAGACAGAAGTTCTCACGACGGAGGTAAGTTTGGCAACAAGTGCCGGATTCGGTGCATTAACAGCGTTTCCAACAGGGCGTTCAGCGTAATCAGCAATATCATTCCTTCGAACATCAGCTTGCGGCTTTGGCGGAGCCGAAAAGACATGACCACTACGGGTCAGGCCGCTGACGTCGGCAATATTAACAACAGATGAAGAGGGCAGGGGCACCTCTTTCCCACTTTCCAATGCTATGGCATTGTAGCGATAGGGGACCACCTTCTCAGAAGAATATGGTACAGGGCCAACTGGCTTAATGATAAAAGCAGGAGAAGCCTTCTGCTTTCTACCATCATACTTGATAATAACAGGCTCAAGGATCCGAAATACTGGAGAAATTACCTTAACTTCATCAGCATCTTCGTCAAGATTTCTGTTATGAAGTATCTCAATAACTCCTTCATCCAGCATTTCTTGAACATCTTTGCGCACCTGGCGACATCCTCTTTGATTAACAGAACAAACTCGGCATTTATCGTGGTCGTGCTCGTAATGACTGTACTGCACAACAATCTATGCATCTCGACCAGAGAATATCGAATATGGCTGACATATTTGACCTTGTACTTACCAGGGCAACCCTGAACCATGTTGATAAATTTCCCATGCTCAGGCAATGGGTTCTTCTTTACATTAGGACCTACGTCCTTGAAACACAGAATGCCACATCTCACAAGGTCTTGAACCTTGTTCTTCAAAGGGTAGCAATTATCCACGTCATGTCCGGGAGCGCCGGAATGATAAACACAATGTAATTCAGGCTTATACCACCACTGGGGGTTGGTGGGTATAGCCGGTGGGTCTCGTGGGTAATCAACTTCCTCTCTATCAAAGATGGATATAACTCTGCCTATGTCATTGGAATAGGATCAAAGGTGACCCTTTTCCTCTCGTAACTTGTGCTGGTTTGATTACTGTTTCGAGGCTGGTAGGCCTATTGTTTAGGACAATGTTGTTGTTGATATTGCGGATGTTGTTGTTGCTGATTATTATTGTGATGCTGGTACTGCTGGTTATCTCTGAAAACAGGTGCTATATGAGCCACCTGGTGCTGGTTACCTGCAGGACACACGGTCTTCCTCCTCACTGAGGGTCTTCTGGATTTCACTAGGGAGGTCACAGCATGTGCCTCACCATCTTTCTTCTTCCCAAACGTCCCATACCTTTTGGTAGAAGAGTCTTCTTCTCTGGTCAGGCGTCCTTCCCTGACTCCTTCTTCTAGTCGCATCCCCATATTCACCATCTCGGTGAAATTGGAAGGAGCGCTGGCAATCATCCGCTCATAGTAAAAAGAACTCAAGGTCTTCATAAAGATTTTGGTCATCTCTTTCTCTTCCAGCGGGGGCACAATCTGTGCTGCTAGCTCTCGCCACCTCTGGGCGTACTCTTTGAACGTTTCCTTGTCCTTCTGGGACATGACCCTCAATTGATCCCTATCGGGAGCCATATCCATGTTATACTTATATTGCTTGAAGAAGGCCTCGCCAAGGTCATTGAAGGATCGGATGTTCGCACTGTCTAAACTCATATACCAACGTAGGGCAGCACCGGACAAACTGTCCTAGAAGTAGTGGATGAGCAGTAGATCGTTGTCAGTCTGAGTCGACATTTTCCTGGCATACATAACCAGGTGGCTGAGAGGGCAAGTATTTCCCTTGTACTTTTCAAAGTCAGGGACCTTGAACTTTATAGGGATCTTCACATTCGGAACTAGACAGAGCTCAACAACAGACTTGCCGAAAAGATCCTTTCCTCTGAGAGTTTTCAATTCCTTGCGGAGCTCAAGAAATTGAGCATTCATAGCGTCCATATTCTCATAGACATCCGGGCCCTCAGACGGCTCAGAATGGTAGATGGTGTCGTCTACTCTGGGCATAGTATGCACGACAAGAGGAGGAACAGCAAGGATCGGGCTAGACGCCGATAGAGAAGCGAAAGTGGGTGCAGGACCCTCAGGCATGAAATTAGGAGGCATCCCCCACGGGAACCCGGCTGGCATGGCCGTTGGAGCAAAGTGTGCGCTGGCCGCAGGCACAGTTGATGAGATAATCTCGGAGATGACTGTCCTCTGGGGAGGAGTTGAAGGTGTCGGAGACGACTGTCTTTGGGCAGCCATGAATGACTCCATCAGGGCAGTCAATTTGGCTACTTCCTCCTTAAGCTCACGGTTCTCTTGTTCCAAATGATCCATCAGTCTTGCAGAGTTGGCTCGGGTGTAGTACCGGTGAGTCAACTTGTCTTCAAAATAAATGAAGAGCACAAAGTTATACCATAGAACAAGAAGCCTGAAGCAAAACCTGCTGATGCACATGATGCATGCAATGCATATGATTTGTTTTTATTTATCAGAGGAACTTTAGAGTTCTATTTGCAAATATTGGAAGTAATAAACATTTATCACGTATGGAAATATCTCATCAATAATATTTGGAAATATTTTTACACCAAAGAAGTAAAGTTTGGTAACCAAATACAATACAAGAGAGAAGGAAAATGATCATCCTATGGAACCCTAGAAGCAATCATCTAAAGCTCTGGATACAGGAAGATAAGATGCACGAAGCCTCTTCACCTCCCTCTCATAGGCTGCCTCCATGTCTGCCTTCTCTTTGGCGAGTTGATCATACTTCCTCTTCCAAAACTTGGAAGACTGGGGAAGTAGAGAAGTCAATGCATCATCAGGATCATCAATAACCTGATGCTCAAGGAACTCTATCAAAGCATCCTTCTCCTTGATCTGCTGAAGTAAATCTTCTCGTTCACGGATCCAGGCACGCGAACGGTCTTCGTCTCTCAACTCCTCTACTCCTTGGTCAGGGAGGGTTGAAGGCCCAGCCCCAACCAACGGTGTAGGTCTTGGATACTCATAAGGCATGAGGTACTCGGAAGCTCTCCTCCTAACCCAAGAAGTATAAGGCTCCAAAGCGATACAGTTCTTCGGACCTAACTCTTTCCTTCCTTTCCTATGGATCTTGCGCCAAGCGCGGACCATCCTGCCCTTCAAGCCTTGGGGATCTTTACCCTCCTGAAAGAACACACCCTCTAACAGAATGTTATTTGGTTTACCCTTTAGGGGGAACCCAAGCTGACGACGTGCCAAAATAGGGTTGTAGTTAATCCCCCCACATGTACCAAGAAGAGGCACATTGGAGAATTCACCACAAGAGTCGATAATCTGCACACCATCATACACACGGTTGTACCAAAAGATATCATCATTAGTGAGAGACATGAGTCTCGTGGACCACCGTAGACATCCTTTGTTCTCCTTGAAGGCGACCGTCTGCGGCAAGTGCGAAATAAACCACTTGTACAGCAGAGGCAAATAGCATACAATGGTACCACCACCCTTTGCATTCCTCATATGCAAAGAAAAGTAAGTGTCACTCAACAGAGTCGGAACAGGGATTAAGAGTAGAGAAAATCCTAATAGCGTTCACATCCGCAAACTTGTCGATGTTGGGGAATAACACTAGCCCATAGATGAGAAGTACAAATATGGCCTCAAAGGCGTCCTCACTCATGGCCTTCACATACATAGTAGCTTGAGCAATGAGGAACTCAGAAGGGAGACCTTGAATTCCACCTTTGGTAGTCATATGAGCACCAACCAGAGATTCATCTATATGCAACATGTCAGCTATCTCTTGAGAAGTAGGAATACTCTCTAAGCCACTGAACGGCAACTGGTCTAGAATAGGTATACCCACAAGGTAGGCATACTCCTCAAGTGTGGGTAAAAGCTGAAAATCTGGAAATGTGAAGCAACGGTACAAGGGATCATAACTGCACCAATACACTCATCAATCCTTCCTCCACTTGAGTAGTCAGAACAGATAGAAGATTCCCAAAACGAGCCTTGAAACCCAAGGGATCTACTACATAGGATGTCAAATTCCTTAGCTCTTTCAAGTCGGGTTGTCTGAAACTATACTTCTTTGTATTCCTTCTTTGTCTTTCCATTTCTGAAAATTTGCAAATAGACCTCTTAAGTTCCTTGAAAATTTTCTTATTGATGATATGGATGCAAATGGGTGCATGAATGCATGGATGCAACAATCACACTCAAGGATCAAGCAAAGCACACCAAACAAAGGTCATGGGATGGATCATGTCATCCTTAATATCAATCATCCATTTTAGTGGATTATGGTTTACACCTTATCAACACCCAAGTTCCATTGATATTAATGATACAAGAACGGATCAACCATGAATCAAGAGTTTGTTGCAAGTCACGAGCATGGAGTCTCGGTTAAGAACCACCCAAAGGGAGTGTACTAGGGTTTAAACCTGCCAAACATGTTCTACAAGAGGTTCCCATAGTCATCATCCCATCTTTCGGATATTATCGGATAAACGACTACTCATATTCTAAAAATATTCTCAAGAGAAACTCTTATGAGTGTAGTATCGCGTAATAATCGTATCAAATCTTACACTTGAACGCCTTTCGCACTACATCCTAAGAATAGGCCAAGATGGGCTTAGTAAACTAAGGTCCTTGGCTTCTAAGGTCTATATTGGAAAGAGTAATGCCTAACCACAACTACTTGTGTGACATTATTGATCCCAACATGACCTCCACCAAGTGAATGAGCTTGCAAATCAACTTGCTAAGGAATAACTCCACACAAGTCAACAAGACTATGCCATTCTCCTATCCTAAGTGCACTCGTGTTCGGGTATAGAACTCATCTCACAAAGATCACCAAGCATACAAGGAATTAATATTCAAGCAATTCAATCATTACATACAATACAGTAATCCCAAATTGCACAAAAATATGTCACAACAATAATATACACAACAATACAACAAATATGAAAAGTAGGCAAAACCCACTAGGCAAATGTCCCCAGCAGAGTCGCCACTTTTCTGTAGCGGGGTATTCATTACATTTAGATTTATTGACTAAATCAAAAGTAAATCATACAATTCGAGTCACCACCGCACTTCTATTTATCCAAAGGAAAGGTTAGAAAGTGAACAAAAACCGAGAAGTTTTATCAAGTCAAAAACTAATAAAAATGTCAGAGATCTGGGTAAGGGGGTTGGTTATGTAATGGGAAGGTTTTAAGCATCCAAAACATCCTTAGTACTCTAAGGGAGACCTTTTTGCAAATTTTGTATGGTAGGTTGGTATTTGTGCAAATATTTGTGCAAACATGATTGGGGAGATGAGAAAAGAATATACAAGTTATTTACAATTTTGTTTGAATGGATAAACCCATTGCCTACGTACCATCACAAAGGTAGGATCAAAACCTCGTAGTTCGGGGTAAAAAATCTCAAAAGAAGTTGGTGAATTGATTGGTCAAAAGCATTAAGGTCTTTTGTTATCAAAGGGATAAAACTCAACCTAAAAACCACAATCCACCATGTGAGGATAGCTTCAACATACTAGTGAGGGATCCACCCTATAATAAGTATGGAAGACTTATAGTCCAATCACTAAGGATACAGGTGAGGTTTATATCAACCACTATGATAACTCAAACCTAATAGCTAATGTTTATGAAAATCTTTGGCAAAGATGGACATTGGAACCACAAAATAATTTGAGTGAGTTGTATTTACAAATTAGAAGTATTCACAAAGTAAAGTCAAAGTTGACTTAGAGTTCAATTCAAAAAAAGTATTATGAAAAAAGTTTGGAAAATCAAAGACATAATGCCTAGGTTTCTAGTTTTGAAAACAATACCAATGTTTGCACAAAAATGAGTTTGGCTTGGGTGAGAGTGGAGAGAAGAAGAGAAGGGTTAGTCCTAAACATGCAAAGATGAGACAAGAGAAATAAAACCCTCGGAGTTCCTTTCTTGAGATCATAAAGATAATCCAAGATGCTCCTTTCCTTTGGACTTAGCAATTAACTCAAGTAATCAAACAAATACTCAATCAAGCTCCTAGGATCTTCCAATTGGCTTGTCTTTCTCTTAACTTGGATGTTCATGACAATGGTCCTTCTAATTAGCTCAAGTTTGGGATCCCTATCACAAGAACAAACAATCAAAAAGTTCCACAATGCAATAAAAAGAATGGACAAGAGTGAGTTTAGACTAGGGGTCCTTTCAAGTCATCTTCAAGATTAAGCATTCTAAAGGCATGAGGCCTAGTTTCTCTTCAACATATTTAGCATTCTAAAGGCATGATGCCTAGTTGCTCTTGAAACTCCATTAAGCATAGGTAAGGTCCTAATTCTAAGTCCTTTCTCCTTTTTGCATTGGGTTCACACAACAAACAAAACAAGCACAAAGCAAAAGTATATTTACACAATAATGTGCTCAAGTGAGCAAAAGGGAAATGACATAAACATAAACATGAGCTCAAGTCAGAAAAGGGCAAAGGCAATATGAATAAATGAGCAAGAAATTAAATTGCATTAAAGTAAATTGCAAGAATTAAATGCTTGAATTAAAAGTTAGTCATTAGTAGTTAGTGTTAGTGTGCCATAAGGCAATTTAGCGCTATGTTAAGCAATCGTAAGTGGACTAATGTAGTAGTCACACCTGTCGCAACCTACCTGCGAAAAAAAACAACCGGCGAAAAGAAAAGACAGAAGAGTCGCCACCGTGCGTTATTTATCCCAAAAGAAGGAAAGGAAACGCTCGAAGTAAACCTGGAAAAAGGAAAGGAAAAGACAAGGTCTCGCAACCAAATCTTGGGTTCGGGAGTCGATTATGCGAAGGGAAGGTATTAGCACCCCTACGCATCCGTAGTACTCTACGGGATCCACTCTTGTAGTTCTTGCCTAAAGGGTGTGGGTTTATCTAATGTACTATTTACTAAAAAAAAGGGTCAAAAGGAAATGACTCGCACGGATGTCGCATCCACTGCATATGTATCCCATCTGAATATGAGAATCAGAGTCTTCATAGCTCGGCTACCTATGGGTTAGGGGGAGTGTGCTCAGTAAGACATCGCATCTTATGCCTACGTATCTCATCTGGAATGAGAATCAGAGCAAGCCGTAGTTCGGCTAACTACCGGTTAAGGGTTGTGTTTTAGGGTGAACGACGTTACTATGCAATCTACCGGATGCTCGACCTTTGAAAACTTACTCGCCTGTAGTAGAAGGAGTAAACGTGTTCTTAGGAGAAGAAAAATCAATGAGTTATTGGTGTTTAGGAACGCTCATGCAAAAGGGGTAATGAGGATAAGACCTCATAGCTCTTAACCTTGGACAGGGTGAGCTCATGACAAAAAGTGGGGGTTCAGAAAGGTGGAACTCTTTCCACTGACTGACCGGACAAAAGATCTGGGATTTTTGTTCTGAAGCATCGTCACGTAGTGTGATCTTAAAGAACGACGCACTGAATAACGGGGGATTGACTATTGATCCCTTTTATCCGTCAATTGCCTCTTCATGGAGGTCTTTGGGAAAAAAGTAGTAAAATGCGGGAAAGATAAAGCGGGTTAAGAGATCTACCACACGGATAAAGACTCATTGTCCATCACAAAGGATATAGGTGAGTATTATATCTACCTCAAGGATAACTCAAACCTAATAGCTAAAGGTTGTGAAAAGTTTTTGATTAAGAGAGTGGCCATTGAAACCACAAAAGTATTTGAATGAGTTATATTTACCAATGAAAAGTATTTACAAAATATGGTCAAAGTTGATTTAAAGGTTCAATTCAAAATAAGTGTTATGAAAAGAAAGTTTGAAAATCAAAAGCATAAGCCTTAGGTTTCTAATGTTTGAAAAGAAGTGTTAAATGTTTGCACAAAAGTTTTGGCTTGGGTTAGAGTGTAGGGAAGAAGAAGAAGGGCTAAGCCCTAAACATACAAGAGATAAAGGGATAAGAAACAAGACCACAAATGGAGTTCCTCTCTTGAGATCATATTGATGATGCAAGTAGCTCCCATCCTTTGGAATAAGCAAAATAAGTGTAAGCTCAAGCAATCAACATAATCAACAAGTTCTTAGAAGATCCCCCAATGGCTCTTGTATCTTTCACTTTGGATGAACATGGCAATGGTTCTTCAATTGGAGCTCACATAGGATTCCCTAGCACAAAAGCACACACACATCAAAGAGTCTTATGAATCAAATCAAGAATGGACAAGAGTGAGTTTAGAGGTTTGGTCCTTCTAATCCATCTTCAACATTAAGGTCCTTTTACTCCAATTTTGCATAGGGAATATCCTAGAAACTAAGTCCATTTGTCCATTTCTTTGCATTTGGTCCATAACAATAAAAACAAAACACAAGCACAATAATATACACAATATTCTGCTCAATTGAGCAAAAGGCAAATTGCATTAACATAAACATGTGCTCAAATGAGCAAAGGGGAAAAGCAAATGAATAATATGTACAAGAATAGTAAATTTGCATAAATGTAAAGAGCAAGAAGTAAATGTTAATGGTTAATGGTTAGTGTTAGTAGTTAGTGTGCCATAAGTTAAATTTAGTGCTATGTTAAGCAATCGTAATTGGACTTATGTAGAAGTCATAACTATTTGAGGCCGGTCAATAATAATGTAGGCAACAACACAAGTTAGAGGTCTTGATTAGTGAATCAAACTCCAACAACTTGCCATGCCAAGAGGAAGAAGAGAAATGATCTTGTATTGATTTAGGTCTTTTGCATGATTTAGGAAGCAATCTATCCTTAATGAAAGCCATTCACTTGATCCATGATCAAGATAAATTAGATTTGAATCAAGGAAGATTAAACCTCCTTAATCAATACTAACCACCAATCTTTAACTCATTGATCAAAAAAGAAAAAGAAGAAGGAGAAGAAGAAGAAGAATATTAAAGTGCATTAAATGAAATGGAATGAGATAATCAACAAGCTATGACCAAAGATAGAGAAGATCAAGGTCAAACAATAGAAAACAGAAGCAAAAATGAAGAATAGAAGTCAAGAAATAAACAAAATATTTTTGGCATTTTTAATATTTAAAATAAAACTTGAATTAAAATAAAAAAGAATGGTCAAACTTCAAATTCACTACAAATCAACTTTGGAAAGTCCAAGTGAATTATCCCAAGTTCAACAAGGTCAAACAAAGTTTGACAAAAAATTTCAGCATTTTTAAAAGTCAGAAACTAGTTTTAATCAATTAAAAATGCATAAAAATAACCTAATTGAACTAAAATCTCAAATAAATCTCAACTCAATTAATAAATTGATGAGAATATTTTTCATAGATCTATCATCATTCAAAGAGGTTGAGAAAATCTTTTTGTATTTTTTTAATATCAAAAACTATTTAAAATGAATTAAAAATAACCAGAAAAGAGAAAATTACTAAAAACTAGCAAATGATAAAATAAAAAATATTAAAAATCATTTTTAGAAATTAGAAATTAAAAGAGAAATAATGCAATTGGTCCCATAATTTTTGGACCAATAATGAAAGAGATGGATTTTAGAAATAAAGTGGAATTAAAAGAAATAAAAGAAAATAGAAATCAGAAATTAAAAATTAGAAAAAAGGGGAGGCGTTGGATGATGGCTCATTAATTGAGCTAGCATATCACATGGCTCTCAGGCGCGCATCCACCATACATCCAAGTCAATGCAAAACACGTTGTTTATTAAAAGGTCATAACAATGAGAGGCCTAGATCACATCTAGAAATGCATTTGGACGGCCATGATTGGATCTGGAGACCAGACAGTGGCCAGCGCCACCGTCTTCTCCGGCTAGCTCCGGTGAGAGCTCAAATTTGCAGAAGAACAAACGTGCGCCAAAACACACGATCCAGGTACCAAATGAAAGATGGAGTGATGTACATCACTCTTATGCCAGTCAATTCCACTCTAGATCCTTATTGAGAGAGAAATCAGAGATAGAACTTTGGTGGTGTTCAACTAAACTTGCTTGATTTCAAAAATTACGAACACAACAATGATGCATCTATGCAGAGGACTTCAGATCACACAAAATCAAGGCAAATATAGCGATGTATAAGCTGTTTCGAAGCAAAATGCAGTTGAGAAAAACCTTTGAATTGTGAAGAATTGAGTCACCATCTTTGAGTTCTTTTGCAAACAGAAGCTTCTATGGATTAAATGAAGAAGGTTTGGGAACTATGGATCTTAAAAATCAATTGATGCAATTGAATTTCAGATCTGAAATTTCTGAAAGAAAGAGAAAAGTTCCTTTGGTGAGGGTTGGGTTTTGAGTTCAGCAGAGGTTTAGGCGCCTTTAGGTTGAAGAATTGTGAAGATATGGCATGGTATTTATAGATGGAGATGGCTGAATGCATGAGCTAACTCGTGTGCATGGGAGAAGAGGGCCTCCATGCATGGGCCTGTACAGGTGCATGGAGGGCCCAATTCTGAATGGAATTGCAAGATATACATCACCAAATAAGAATTGGACGTGCAGAATGGATGTTAATGGATCAAGCATGGCAATTGAAATGATGTTCATAAAATGCACTATTTCATTGAAGCTTTCGAAAATGCCATGTCCAAAATCCAAATGCAACCTTTTGAGTAATGGTTGGAAAGCTTATTGCATAAGGAACAAATGTCATGTTGATCAAAAATTCATTTGGGCCTTGGAAATTAATGAAATTTGAACTTGAAGTGTAGGGTGCAAAATATGCATATGTGAAATTTCCAAAATTGGCCAATGTTCAAGCCCCTCTGTTTTAATGATGCAAGCTCCAAATGATAAAATATTCAACATGAAAGTTATAGGACTTTCCAAGGAAATCAATTTGGACTTAAATTTTGCATCATTTGGATTTTTGATGAAGAAGTTATGGGCACTTGAAGTTGGACTTTTTCACATTTCAATGCATTTGGCCCAAAGTGACCTATAATGTTTTGCATTATCACATGTATTTATTTTGAGATTTTTTAATTTTTCTCAACATAAAATTTTAAGTAGACACATTAATATTTCCAATTGATTAAGTCTGACCTCAAAATCATGAAAAATGAATGAGTTATGTTCTTTGGAAGTTGACCCAAAATTAGGGTTTCAGTCAAAATGACCTATAATGTCTTGGAATGGAGGATGACCTTCCAAGCTTCAAATCAATTTTTGATGAACATGAAAGTTGTTCATATTGTCCTTAAGAACATTTTTTTCTCTTTGGGTCATCTCCATTTGACCAGCACATAAAAGTTAGGTCTTAGTGTATTTCAAAATGGTCAGATGAATTGACTGATCAACTTCTCAAGTCCACACCTCATATCTTGATGAATAGATGATTGAGGGCACTGAAATAATTTCAAATATGCATGAAATGATGAATTAAAGAACTTCCCTTGATTGTATTTGACCATGGGTTAAGGTTGCTTCATGAGCAAGGCACAGTTGATGAACAGATGAATTAGGGTTTCCTTATGAGACAAGCCTCAAACCCCATTGACTTGCTTGAACAAAATGATGAATCGAGATACTTGGGAGGCATATTTGATGGATGATAGCTTTGGGAACCATTACCATGCTTGCTTTCATCTTCTCTTGACCATATCAATGCATATAGGATCACCTAGAAGCTTTGGATCTTGTGACTGCTCAAGCTACAATCAAAAGATGTTAGTGACATATTTTTTGTGCTTTTGGTTAGTAAATAAAATGAGAAAAGCAACAATGTATAATCCAAGCATGCTTGGTGATCTCAAATCACTCACAAGAGAGCCCATCCAAAGGCCAAGGGAACCAAGATGCTTATAATCCTTGAGGCAATGTGTATGAAATGTTATGATGCCATGAGGGATCTTAGGGTCAAAATTGGGGTCTTACAACAGGGGATATAACATTAACTTCATCCTCATCACGATTCTGAAATATCTCGATCCCACCCTAATCCAACATCTCTTGAATGTCTTTCCTGACTTGGCGACATCCTCTCTCATTAATAGTGCACACTCGGCATCTGACATGGTCATGCTCGTAATGACTGAATCCACATAACAGTCTATGCATCTCGACCAAAGATTTTATGATATGGATGACATATCGGACTTTGTACTTGCCAGGGCAACCCTGAACCATGTTAACAACAGATTTCCCATGCTCGGGCAATGGGTTCTTCTTAACATTAGGACCTACGTCCTCGAAAAACAAGATCCCACTTCTAACAAGGTTTTAAACCTTGGTCTTCAGAGGATAACAGTTCTCCACATCATGTCCGGGAGTTCCGGAATGATAAACATAGTGAAGCTCGGGCTTGTACCACCACTGAGGGTTGGTTGGTACAGCAGGTGGGTCACGTGGAGTAATCAACTTCCTTACAATCAATGAAGGATATAATTTAGCATAGGTCATTGGAATAGGATCAAAAGTAACCCTCTTTCTATCATATCTAGTGTTGGTATTGTTTTTGTTTCGAGGCTGGTAGTCATGATGTTGTTGTTGATATTGTTGATGTTGTTGTTGTTGGTGCTGATAATGTTGATTTTCCTTAAAAGCATGTGCTATATGAGCCACCTGGTGCTGGTTACTGGCAGGGCGCATAGTCTTCCTCTTCACAGAGGGTCTTCTTTTATTATGGGAGGACACAACATGTGCCTCTCCCTCTTTCTTCTTTGCAAATGCCCCATAACATTTTGCAGAAGAGCCTTCATCTTTGGCCAGACGTGCTTCACGGACTCCTTCCTCTAGTCACATCCCCATGTTCACCATCTCGGTGAAGTCAAAGGGAGTGCTAGCAATCATCCTCTCATAGTAAAATGAACTCAAGGTCTTCAGAAAGATCTTAGTCATTTCCTTCTCTTCAAGTGGAGGCACAATCTGTGCGGCCAATTCACGCCACCTCTGGGCGTACTCCTTGAACGTTTCCTTCTCCTTCTGGGACATAGCCCTCAATTGGTCCCTATCGGGAGCCATATCACGTTGTACTTGTACTGCTTGACGAAAGCTTCGCCAAGGTCGTTGAAGGAGCGGATGTTCGCACTATCCAGACCCATATACCATCTCAATGCGGCACCGGATAGGCTGTCCTGGAAATAGTGGATGAGGAGTTGATCGTTGTCAGTCTGAGTTGACATCTTGCGTGCGTACATCACAAGATGGATGAGAGGGAAAGTGTTTCCTTTATATTTTTCAAAGTCAGGCACTTTGAACTTAATAGGAATCTTGACATTTGGCACGAGGCATAACTTAGCAGTAGATTTACCAAAGAGGTCTTTCCCTCTTAGAGTTTTCAGTTCCTTGCGCAGCTTAAGGAATTGATCATTCATAGCATCCATTTTCTCGTAGACATCTGTGCCCTCAGATGGCTCAGAGTGATAAATGGTGTCATCAACTCTCGGTAACGTGTGCACAACTGGAGGTGGCACAACAAGGACCGGGCTAGATGCCGGCAGAGAAGCAAAAGTTAGGGCGAGACCCTCTGGCACAAAGTTTGCGGGCATCCCCCAGGGAAACCCGGCTGGCATAGCAGATGGAGCGAAATGAGCAGTGGCGGTTGGCACAGTAGATGAAGCAATCTTTGAGATGACCGTCCTCTGGGGAGGAGTTGCAAGCGTTGGAGATGACTGACTTTGGGCGGCCAGGAATGACTCCATTAGGGCAGTCAACCTAGCCACTTCCTCCTTAAGTTCCTTGTTCTCTTGCTCGAGGTGATCCATTATCTTTGAAGAATTCGCTCTGGTGTTGTACCGGTGCGTCAGCTTGTCTTCAAAATAAATGAAGAACACAGAGTTAGACCACTGATCAAGAAGCCCTGAACAAAACCTTCTTATGCATATGATGCATGCAATGCTTGTGCATATCATTTATTTTTATTCAGAGGAACTTTTTAGAGATCTATTTGCAAATATTTGGAAATATTAATCTTTTAGACATATAATGGAATATTCATATCAGTAATATCTTGAAAAAAATTTACACCAAAGAAGTACAATCTTGGTAACCGAAAGCAATACAAGAGAGAAGGAAAATGAACATCCTATGGAACCCTAGAAACAATCGTCCAAAGCTCTCGACACCGAAAGATAAGCTGCACAAAGCCTCTTCACCTCTCTCTCATAGGATGCCTCCATATCTGCCTTCTCCTTGGCGAGTCGATCATACTTCCTCTTCCAAAACATGGAAGACTGAGGAAGAAGAGAAGTAACCACATCCTCTGGCTCATCAATAATTTGATGCTCCAGAAATTCTATCACAGCATCCTTATATCTGAGTTGCTGAAGTAGCTCCTCTCGCTCACGGACCCAAGCACGCGAACGGTCTTCATCTCTCAACTCCTCTATACCTTGGTTAGGGACGGTTGAAGGCCCAACCATAACCATAGGTGTAGGTCTTGGGTAATCATAGGGCATGCGGTACTCAGAAGCTCTCCTCCTCACCTAAGAGGTGTAGGGTTCCAAAGCAATGCAATTCTTCAGACCAAGCTCTTTCCTTCCCTTCATATGAATCTTGCGCCAAGCGCGGACCATCCTGTCCTTCAAGTTTTTGGGATCTTTACCCTCTTGAAAGAACACACCTTCTAACAAAATGTTATTATGTTTATCCTTTAAGGGGAACCCAAGCTGACGGCGTGCCAAAACAGGGTTGTAGTTAATCCCAGCACATATACCAAGAAGAGGCACATTGGAGAATTCACCACAAGAATCAGTAATCTGGACGCCATCATATAAACGGTTATACCAAACGATATCATCATTAGTGAGAGACATAAGTCTCATGGACCACCGTAGACATCCTTTGTTCTCCTTGAAGGCAAGCGTCTGAGGCAAGTGCAAAATAAACCACTTGTACAACAGAGGAAAACAACACACAATGGTACCACCACCCTTTGCATTCCTCATATGCAAATAGAAATAAGTGTCACCCAACAGAGTAGGAACGGAATTAAGAGTAGAGAAAATCCTAATAGCATTCACATCCACAAAATATTCGATGTTGGGGAATAACACTAGCCCATAGATGAATAGTATAAATATGGCTTCAAAGGTGTCCTCACTCATGACCTTCCCAAACATAGTAGCTTGAGCAATGAGGAAATCAGATGGGAGACCTTGAATTCCACCTTTGGTAGTCATATGAGCACCAATATCAGATACATCTATATGCAACAGATCAGCAATCTCTTGGGAAGAAGGGACTCTCTCCAAGCCAGTGAACGGCAACTAATCTAAGATAGGTACGCCCACAAGATAGGCATACTCCTCAAGCGTAGGCAAAAGCTGGAAATCTGGAAAAGTGAAGCAACGGTACAAGGGATCATAGAACTGCACCAACACACTCATCAGACCTTCCTCCACTTGAGTAGCAAGAATAGACAGAAGCTTCCCATGATGATCCTTGAACTCCAAGGGATCTAATACATAGGATGTCAAACTCCTTAACTCTTTCAAGTCAGGTTGTCTGAAACTGTACTTCTTCGTATTCCTTCTTTGCTTATCCATGTCTGAAAATTTGCAAATAGACCTCTTAAGATCCTTGCAAATTTTCTCATTGTTGATGATATGGATGTGTATGAATGCATGAATGCATGAATGCAACAATCACACTCAAGGATTAAGCAAATCACACCACACAAAGGTCACGGGATGGATCAAGTCATCCTTAATATCAATCATCCATTTTGGTGGATTATGGTTTACACCTTATCAACATACAATACAACAAAGGCAAACATGGGTTTAAACCACCCAAAGGGAGTGTACTAGGGTTTAAACCTGCCAAACATGTTCTACAAGAGGTTCCCATAGTCATCATCCCATCTTTCGGATATTATCGGATAAATGACTACTCGTATTCCAAAAATATTCTCAAGAGAAACTCTTATGCGTGTAGTATCGCGTAACAATCGTATCAAATCTTACACTTGAACGATCTTCGCACTACGTCCTAAAATAGACCAAGATGGGCTAGGTAATCTAAGGTCATTGGCTTCTAAGGTCTATATTGGAAAGAGTAATGCCTAACCACGACTACTCGTGTGACATTATTGATCCCAACATAACCTCCACCAAGTGAATGGGCTTGCAAGTCAACTTGCTAAGGAATAACTCCACACAATTCAATAAGACTATGCCATTCTCCTATCATAAGTGCACTCGAGTTCGGGTATAGAACTCATCTCACAAGAGACCACCAAGCACACAAGCAATTGAATATATCAAGCAACTCATACATTACAAACAATACAATCATCCCAAATTTGCACAAAAATATGTCACAAATAATATAAACATACAATACAACAAAGGCAAAAAGTAGGCTAAACCCACTAGGAAGTAACTTTGTCCCCAGCAGAGTCGCCACTTTTCTGTAGCGGGGTATTCATTACATTTAGATTTATTGACTAAATCAAAAGTAAATCATACAATTCGAGTCGCCACCGCACTTCTATTTATCCAAAGGAAAGGTTAGAAAGCGAACAAAAACCGAGAAGTTTTATCAAGTCAAAAACTAATAAAAATGTCAGAGATCTGGGTAAGGGGGTTGGTTATGTAATGGGAAGGTTTTGGGCATCCAAAACATCCTTAGTACTCTAAGGGAGCCCTTTTTGCAAATTTTGTATGGTAGGTTGGTATTTGTGCAAATATTTGTGCAAACATGATTGGGGAGATGAGAAAAGAATATACAAGTTATTTACAATTTTGTTTGAATGGATAAACCCATTGCCTACGTACCATCACAAAGGTAGGATCAAAACCTCGTAGTTCGGGGTAAAAAATCTCAAAAGAAGTTGGTGAATTGATTGGTCAAAAGCATTAAGGTCTTTTGTTATCAAAGGGATAAAACTCAACCTAAAAACCACAATCCACCATGTGAGGATAGCTTCAACATACTAGTGAGGGATCCACCCTATAATAAGTATGGAAGACTTATAGTCCAATCACTAAGGATACAGGTGAGGTTTATATCAACCACTATGATAACTCAAACCTAATAGCTAATGTTTATGAAAAGCTTTGGCAAAGATGGACATTGGAACCACAAAAACATTTGAGTGAGTTGTATTTACAAATTAGAAGTATTCACAAAGTAAAGTCAAAGTTGACTTAGAGTTCAATTCAAAATAAGTATTATGAAAAAAGTTTGGAAAATCAAAGACATAATGCCTAGGTTTCTAGTTTTGAAAACAATATCAATGTTTGAACAAAAATAAGTTTGGCTTGGGTTAGAGTGGAGAGAAGAAGAGAAGGGCTAGTCCTAAACATGCAAATATGAGAGAAGAGAAATAAAACCCTCGGAGTTCCTTTCTTGAGATCATAAAGATAATCCAAGATGCTCCTTTCCTTTGGACTTAGCAATTAACTCAAGTAATCAAACAAATACTCAATCAAGCTTCTAGGATCTTCCAATTGGCTTGTCTTTCTCTTAACTTGGATGTTCATTACAATGGTCCTTCTAATTAGCTCAAGTTTGGGATCCCTATCACAAGAACAAACAATAAAAAAGTTCCACAATGCAATAAAAAGAATGGACAAGAGTGAGTTTAGACTAGGGGTCCTTTCAAGTCATCTTCAAGATTAAGCATTCTAAAGGCATGAGGCCTAGTTGCTCTTCAACATATTTAGCATTCTAAAGGCATGATGCCTTGTTGCTCTTGAAACTCCATTAAGCATAGGTAAGGTCCTAATTCTAAGTCCTTTCTCCTTTTTGCATTGGGTTCACACAACAAACAAAACAAGCACAAAGCAAAAGTATATTTACACAATAATATGCTCAAGTGAGCAAAAGGGAAATAACATAAACATAAACATGAGCTCAAGTGAGAAAAGGGCAAAGGCAATATGAATAAATGAGCAAGAAATTAAATTGCATTAAAGTAAATTGCAAGAATTAAATGCTTGAATTAAAAGTTAGTCATTAGTAGTTAGTGTTAGTGCGCCATAAGGCAATTTAGCGCTATGTTAAGCAATCGTAAGTGGACTAATGTAGTAGTCACACCTGTCGCAACCTACCTGCGAAAAAAAACAACCGGCGAAAAGAAAAGACAGAAGAGTCGCCACCATGCGTTATTTATCCCAAAGGAGGGAAAAGAAACGCTCGAAGTAAACCTGGAAAAAGGAAAGGAAAAGACAAGGTCTCGCAATCAAATCTTGGGTTCGGGAGTCGATTATGCGAAGGGAAGGTATTAGCACCCCTACGCATCCGTAGTACTCTACGGGATCCACTCTTGTAGTTCTTGTCTAAAGGGTGTGGGTTTATCTAATGTACTATTTACTAAAAAAAGGGTCAAAAGGAAATGACTCGCACGGATGTCGCATCCACTGCATACGTATCCCATCTGAATATGAGAATCAGAGTCTTCGTAGCTCGGCTACCTATGGGTTAGGGGGAGTGTGCTCAGTAAGACATCGCGTCTTATGCCTACGTATCTCATCTGGAATGAGAATCAGAGCAAGCCGTAGTTCGGCTAACTACGGGTTAAGGGTTGTGTTTTGGGGTGAACGACGTTACTACGCAATCTACCGGATGCTCGACCTTTGGAGACTTACTCGCCTGTAGTAGAAGGAGTAAACGTGTTCTTAGGAGAAGAAAAATCAATGAGTTGTTGGTGTTTAGGAATGCTCATGCAAAAGGGGTAATGAGGATAAGACCTCATAGCTCTTAACCTTGGACATGGTGAGCTCATGACAAAAAGTGGGGGTTCAGAAAGGTGGAACCCTTTCCACTGACTGTGATCTTAAAGAACGACGCACTGAATAACGGGGGATTGACTATTGATGCCTTTTACCCGTCAATTGCCTCTTCCTGGAGGTCTTTAGGCAAAAAGTAGTAAAATGTGGGAAAGATAAAGGGGGTTAAGAGATCTACCACACGGATAAAGATCCGAAGCAACAGCAAGTAAAGGAATAAGAAACCCAGAGATCTCTCAAGCTAGCACCATCAAAGAAAGTGAGTCAGTACAGGTAATCGGAATAAACCTCCAGGTGGTATCCCACAAATAAAGTGGAACACCAAGCAAGCCATCTCTGCAAGAGTCATGTGAGCCCTCACAAAAAAACTCAACAAACAGGTTAGAGTGACAAGACGGGACACAATCAAGGGTTGCCCCAAATCAAAATGTAACCACATGAATCATGCCAATAAAATTCATAAAAAAGAGCTCACAAAAAGCAACCAAGTGTAAGAGGCCTAAACCTCTTGTCAAACGCATGCATCAAAAGGGTATCAAATTCACCCATAATACCTCATACCTTCAGAGCATTCAAATTAAAAGCATAAAGTAATGGGAATAAGGCAAACCTGACTGGAGAGATTGAATGAAATTGAATTGCCCGGTTGGGTTTGCAAAGCAATCTGAGGGTTTATATGAGATGGAATTGGCTCTTTGTAGATGAGTTCCCTTCAGTCTCTGGAGGTTGCTCTGAACTCTGTTAGCTCTTCTCTCACTATCTTTTTCCCAGCCAGGGTAATAGGAATAGAATGGCCTTTTGTTTCACTGAAACTCTGAATTTATAACCTGATTTTTGTGGACCTGTGGGCTCAAATGAGAGAGGCCCAAGTCCAAAAAATTTTGTTATATTTTATTTATTTATTTATTTATTAATTTTTTTTTAAAACACGTGGGCTTCGCCTAGCGAGCATGACAGTTCAAGAAATTCCTCTGAGCGTAGGTGATTCTGGTGGCTTTTCTTGGGACTCGCTAGGCGCTCCATTCTGCTCGCCTAGCGAGCATGACAGCTCATGAACAAACTTTTTCTCCTTCAAGATTAACATTTTGACTGACGAATAGGCCCCATTTGGACCTGTTGGAAGTAACTCAAGTCTTTCCCTTGTGTTGACTGATCATCTAAATAGAACCCACAAAGTGTCCTGGATGATGTTCAAGCTTCTTGGATCTGATCCTGATTGACATGATGAAATGCAATATGAAATGTTAAATGACCTAGAAATGAATGCATGAATGAGGAGGGCAAATTTTGGGGTGTTACAGCTGCCCCTGTTCAGTCATCAGCTAACCCGAGCAAGATGAAAGCGAACAGCTTATCAGACAAAAAGGGTGAGCTGTGATTGAATACCAAAGACAGACCAAAAATTTGCGCTCTGAGAACACCACAAAAATGCTGAAATACATCGCGCTGTTTATTTCACTTCCGATCCTCTGGCTGATTCTGAATCAGTCTTCTGACTTAATCTGGAGTTTCGATCCTCTGGCTGAATCTATACTCAATTTAGTCCTCTGGTTGGATGTTAATTTTGATCCTCGAGCTGGATACGATTTTGATCCTCGGGATGGATATGATTTCAATCTTCTGGCTAGATCTTCTTCGATCTTCTGGCTAGATCTGAATTGTTTCGATTCTCTGGCTGAATCTATTCCCTTTGATTCTCTGGCTGAATCTATTTCCGGTCTTCGGGCTAGACCTGACTTCGATCTTCTGGCTAGATCTACTTCGATCTTCTGGCTAGATCCTCTTTGTATGATTCTCTGGCTGAATCCATTTTCGGTCTTCGGGCTAGACCTGACTTCGATCTTCTGGCTAGATCTACTTGTTTTGATTCTTTGGATGAATCTATTTCCGGTCTTCGGGATAGATCTGACTTCGATCTTCTCGCTAGATCTACTTTGTTTTGATGATAAATTCCATCATCAGGATCTCGCATCTGAAGCATGCGCTGGTTGACCCTCTTTCGAAACCTACATCCAATCTTCGTGTTAGATATGCAGCTTCGAGAATATTCCGCCTTCTGGGCTTCATACATATTCTTCAGGCTAGAACATGTTATAACGACCCTTCAATTAGACTTTTGTTTTTAAATTGCGATCCGCGGGCTAGATCCTCTTGTAGGTTGATTTTCTGTTGAACTGTCAATCTACTCCTCTAGCTGGTTTGCTGGGGAAATAACGCTTGTAGGCGATTCTCTGGCTGAATCTTCAAATTGAACCTCAGGCTAGCTCATTGGAAAACGATTCTCAGGCTGAATCTTCGAATTGACCCTCATGCTGGATCACACACACTTGATCCTATGGCTGAATCTCATGACTTTGTTTATAAAGTAATTCTTCAGTCTGCTTTGAAGAAACCGTTTATCAGCTTATGTGTATGCTTGATATACATGCAAATGCAAATGCAAATGTTATGCATGGTGCAAAAAAGAAATCTGCTTGGGGAAGCAAGCTCCGGTAGGGAACGGATAGCTGTATCAATCCTTGAATGCGCTGTGGGGAACGATCCGTCTGCCGGGACCGGGGAGCCACCGAAAATAAATCGGCTTTTTTTGAAAAGTTGACCTTGCTGGGGGAGTATCAACTATGAGAACTTTGCATGGCGAGGCTCTGTGAGGAGAGTCTGTGGGGAAAGCACTTCCTGGGGAAATGTCGTAGGAATCGACCCTTGCTGGGGATATGAACTTGCTAATCGCCCTCAGGTTGAGGACCAAAACAAATTTGTTAAAAATAATCTGCTGGGGAATGAGATGAACACTGGGAACACCACCCTCTTGTCTGTTGGGTATGCAACTACTCCGCTGTTTCTAGGGATACAAGGTGCAACTCTACTAGGGGACATGCTCTGCTGAGGAGAGCCTTTGTCAACCGCTTGGGGATGAGGATTCATGACTTGGCATCCAGTTCCTGTAACCTGCAATCACACACGTATGTCCTGGGGGAATTATTCGGTTTGAATTCACCGTATGGGATTAGGCACATTCAAAGCAATTTTAAATTTTTTCCTGTGCAAATCATCTGTAAAAGCCACCATTATATTCATATGCAATATGTTTCATCAAGAATTTAGACATCTTCTGCAAACAAACTGATAAATGAAAAATAAAGAGGCTCTTTAACTGAAAAATTTGTGCCGGGAATAGGCGAGTACATCAGGAAGCTGATCCCTGAAAAGAGGCGATCGTTATAAATTGAACGAAGGAAACTATCCTAATGGCAATGTGGATACGGGGTCCCACTGAGTTTCGGCTCTGCTATGGCTCGTATGACCTCAAGACGCTCTGCTCATCTTGCTTTCTGAACTGGATGATTAGTCGATCTTTAACCTTTGAAGATTGCCGGATTGAATGAAACGGTGATATAACATGGATGAACTCAGACTGCAGTCATTCGCTTATTCCCTCTTTTGCGTGGACCGCCCTTTTGGGTTTTCAATCCACCGGGATACCCTTTTTTGCTTGAGCCGCCCTTTCGGGTTTTCGACTCACCGGGTGTACATTTTCTATTTTTATATCCCTAATTTTTGCCCGAACCTCTTTATTTTGTTTTTTGGTTCGTCGGGACACCCTTTTTTGCCTGGACTCTTCTTTTTATTGTCCAGCGGGTCAATTACGCGAAGTATTTTTTAACTGCGTCTGAGTTAACAGGGGATGGGAAGTCTTCGCCATCCATGGTTGTTAGCATTAAAGCTCCGCCAGAGAAAACCCTTTTAACCACGTATGGACTCTCATAGTTCGGTATCCATTTTCCCCTGTGATCTGTGTTGGGAGGGAGAATTCTTTTGAGTACCAATTCACCGACTTGATACTCCCGAGGGCGCACTTTCTGATCAAATGCTCTCTTCATTCGTCTCTGATATAGTTGGCCATGGCATATAGCTGCTAGTCTCTTTTCCTCAACTACATCCAGGGTTTTAATCCATAGGTTGATGGCTTCCTCAAGTCCTAGGATACAAGCTTCGTATTCAGCTTCATTGTTGGTGCAGGGAAAAGTTATTCTGGCACAAAATGGCATATGAACCCCCTCCGGCGTGATCAACATTGCACCAACTCCGCGACCATTGACGTTGACCGCCCCATCAAACATCATAATCCATTTGGATTCAGGGTCAGGCCCCTCCTCCGGGATTGGTTCCTCGCAATCTTTCGATTTTAGAAACATGATGTCCTCATCAAGAAATTCGAACCTCATAGGTTGGTAATCAGCAATCGGTTGCTCTACAAGATATTCTGACAGGACACTTCCTTTGATGGCTTTTCGTGAAGTGTATTGGATGTCATACTCTGTCAGTATCATTTACCACCTAGCAACCCTTCCGGTAAGCGCTGGCTTTTCAAAAATATACTTGATTGGATCCATCTTTGATATCAATAGAGTTGTGTGAGTCAACATATATTGTCTTAGTCGGCGAGCAGCCCACGCCAAAGCGTAGCAAGTTTTCTCGAGCAGTGAGTATCTTTGTTCACAGTCGGTAAACTTATTGCTAAGGTAGTATATTGCATGCTCTTTTCGACCTGACTCGTCATGCTGACCGAGCACACAACCCAATGACCTTTCTAACACAGTTAAGTACATGATCAACGATCTTCCCTCTACTGGAGGCATTAGAATCGGAGGCTCCTGCAAATACTCTTTTATTCTTTCAAAGGCCTTCTGACGATCATCATTCCAACTGACCTCTTGCTCTTTTCTCCGCATTTTGAACAATGGCTCGCATGTGGCTGTAAGATTAGATATGAACCTTGAAATGTAGTTCAATCTGCCCCTGAAGCCACGAACCTCTCTTTCTGTCGTCTTCGGTACCAATGTTGATAGTCTCAATCACCTCCTAATAAGGTGTAAAGGCTCGGTCCTCCTGTTTCAACAACCTGGCTAACTCCTCAGGCAATTCACAATCTTCCTCAACCCCTTCTTCGGCTTGATAGATAGGATTGTCGAAGTCATACTTGGCCATAGTAGTGTCGTTAGCAGTGAGATCCGGGTGATCGTCTATGCATGATGGAGGATCATGCTTTACCTTAGAGCGAGATTTTTTTTTGGGAAGAAAAACGGGAAAGAAACATTGCCATTTTTATCGTAAAAGTAAAAAATAATTGAAAGAAAGAGAACACAAAATTGTTTGCAAAAGCTGTCCTTTATTGATGATGAAAATAATTGTGAAATGCGACTAAATGGATGGCCCTACAGATGAGTCATTACACCTTGGGAAAAGTGTAAGACTTTATTATGCATGTAATAAAAGGAAAACAATAAAAATTACTCTTTCAGTAGAGTAACCCGGACGACTTTTTGGACGACCAATTGTTGAGCTTTTCTCCCGGGACACACAGGTGAATCCAGCTATCTAAGTCATAGTCGCTGTCAACCTTGTCTTCATCTACAACATTGATGACGTGGGGAGAAACCAAATCCCCGTTGGAGAAAGTACCGGCTTCATTCTTCTGAGACCCCGGAGTATACCCCAATCTAAACTTGTCTTCTTTGATGATTGGCTCCACATATTTGCCCCAGCCTTGGGCATTACCAGCTTTAACCACTTCGACAGCCTGCTTGTATGAAGAGATAGAAGTCCCGACCTCCTCGGACTTAGGTGAAAAGACAGCTTCAGGCGCGACCTCACTGATGTTTATGGCTTCGAAGCCCTGACACAGCATCTCATGCATCTCGCCATCCATCTCCACATACTTAAACGTAGACAGGTGGCTAACAAAAATATCCTTTTCACCACAGACAGTGACGACCTGACCTTCTAGTTCATATTTGAGCTTCTGGTGGAGAGTAGAAGTAACAGCACCGACAGCATGAATCCAGGGCCGACCTAGCAGACAGCTATAGGCAGGCTGGATATCCATCACATGAAAGGCGCTCTTGAACACCTGCGGTCCAATCTTAACTGGAAACTCAACTTCGCCAAAGACAGATCTCTTAGAGCCATCAAAAGCTTTCACAACTAAATTACTTGGCCTCAGGATGATGCCGTCGCAATCCAACTTCATCAAGGCTTTCTTTGGAAGAACATACAGAGAAGAGTTTGTATCAACCAACACATGGGAAAGCACCACCCCTTTGCATTCCATTGTGATATGCAAGGCTTTGTTGTGATTCCTGCCCTTAGATGTCAGGTCATAGTCGGTGAAACCTAGCCCATGGCTAGCGTTTACATTTGAAACTACCGACTCCAGCTGGTTAACAATTATCTCTGGTGGAACATAGGCCATATTCAGTACTTTCAACAAGGCTGCTCTGTGCGCCTCAGAGCACATCAATAATGAGAGAATGGAGATCTTTGAGGGTGTCTAATTTAGCTGGTCGACTACCTTGTAGTCACTTTTCTTGATAATCCTCATAAACTCATCCACTTCCTTCTCGAATGCGGTCTTAGGAGGAGCTTCCTCAGTAGTAACCTCTTCGGTGGCTACCTGTTTTCCTTTAGCCTTGGCAGCTGCCTCAGCTTCAGTATTCGTGCGCAATGTTGATGGTCCAAATAGGCGTCCACTGCAGGTGAAGCCACCAACTCCTCCAACATTGTCTACAACGTAACTACCAATGTCAAAGTCTTCTTCATTAACTTTCTGCCCCTAGCAGTAGATATCTTCCCCATAGTGCCACGGGATAGCGCTGTCTTTCTCATACGGAACAAGTCCTGGTACCGTGATGGTGACCGGACTAACCAAAGTCGGTTGAGGGTTGTCAGAGTAAATTTAACTGGTGCTGGACTTTCGATGTTCACCGTCGCTGGTTCTGTACTTTCTGGGAAATATATTGTTGTCGGAGCGGGTCTCTCGGGAACATATATTTCTTTAGGAGTGAAATAAAACATCAATGTCGACATATCATTCTTCATTGGACGGGTCTGATCGAACTGAAGACAACCTTCATCTATCAGTTGCTGAATACCCCTTCTCAGACTGTCACATCCGTTCTCGGCAGCTTGACAATTTCTGCACTCTCCCCCACAGCCCGGGAAAATCTGTCCTTTCAAAAGTCGGTCTTTGACTACCGATAGCGACATTAATCCTCTGCCCGCCGTGGGCTGGCATCAGAAACCAAATTCAAAGTTTCCCCACTATCAACAACATTAATCCTCTGCCCGCCGTGGGCTGGCGTCGGGTTTTGGATAACATTAGGCACCGGAGAAAAATTGATAGCCTTGGCATCTCTCAAATCTTGCACCTTTAGCTGGAGAGCCTTGCAATTATCTGTAGTATGGCCAGGTGCGTTGGAGTGAAAAGCACATCTGGCGTTGACATCATAACCTCTAGGAAGATTATTGGGATCGATTGGTGGGGCCAGAGTTCTCAACGTAACCAGATTCATGTCGATCAGCCTGGGAAGTAATACAAAATAAGGCATTGGGATTGGCTCAATGACCCGGTCCGTTTGCCTTGGACGTTGTTGATAGTGTCTCTGCTGACCCGGATTACCTCCCTGATGTTGATTGTTGTACCTGGGTTGCTGTTGCGGATGATACTGCGGTTGTTGTTGTTGTTGAGGAGCAGGTGTTGGAATAGTGACTGCGGCCACTTGATCTTGATAATAATTAGGGCGTTCTCTGCCCCTGCCTCTTCCGGCATACACAACCCTTGTCTCGCCTTCTCTTCTTCGCTGACCGTTACCAACAAACGGTTTCTTGGAAGCACTATTGTCTTGAATTCGGCCCATCTTCAACAGACTCTCGATTCTTTCTCCAACAATTACTATCTCTGCAAAGCTGATTGACAGGCAAACAGCCAGTCTCTCAATATAATTGCTTTGAAGAGTGTTCATGAACATGTCCGCCATCTCCCTTTCAGACATAGGGGGTTGGACGGACGCAACAATCTGTCTCCAATGCTGAGCATATTCTCTAAAGGTCTCCTTGGCAGTCTGAGACATTCCTTGCAACAGGGTACGATTTGGAGCCAAGTCCAAGTTGTATTGATATTGCTTGACAAAAGCCTCTGCCAAGTCTTTCCATCTCTTGATGGTAGTACGAGACAAATGAGAATACCATTCACGAGAAGCTCCAGTTAGTGTGTCTTCAAAATAGTACATCCACAACTTTTCATCTTCAGTGCGAGCTCCCAACCTTCCCAAATAAGATTGGAGATGAGTGCGTGGGCAAGAAGCCCCGTTGTATTTCTCAAAAGTAGGGGGTTTGATCGACATTTGCGTTACCCGCGTTACCAGTGTTCACAGGGTTATCAGCGTTACCCTTAGCATTTGGTATTTCTACCTCTGGATCGGGCCTCGGTTGCTCAACCAAAACCCTTAGCTTTTCCTGGCCTTCTGCCATACCAGTCATCAGTGTCATGAACTGATCCATCCTTTCACGCATATCAACCAGCTCTTTCTGTACGTGGTCCATCGCTAGTTGCGGATGATTTTCCTTTGTTGGGTACCTGTGGACCCGCTTGGGACCAATAGTGCCTGAAACAGGGAACAAACTTTAGACAGTGCAGTGACACCTGCAAAACAAACAAGGGTTAATATGCATGGTATGCGATAGGCTGCTTATTCAATTTTAAGGCACCCCCCTTTTGAAAGGGAATACCCTGCAAATGAATAAGCATGAGATGTTGGATGCAAATATGCAGATGATGTTATGGAATGCAAAGGTATGTCAATCAGGATTGCTGGATCCGCTTGAACATCTGTCAGGTTGCACTGCCTGGAGAGAAACCCACTGAGTAATATAATACAGGATCAGCACTTCGGCATGAACTCGGAACCGGGAACCATAAAACACAGTCATCAACTCAGAACCCATACTTCAGAACCAACGGTCACCAACAAGAACCGAACAATAGTCACCAACAGAACAAGTCACCATCAGTACCTCTAAATGATTCATTCCCGCCCCACTCACGGGTGTAATCTAGGCTAGGGTAAGGTCAAGAGAAACGCAGGATAAACAATCCTTTCAAGAATACCATCATATGCACACCAAGTGTATACAACGATAATACCCTATCAGAATCTGAACTGCTTGTGATGCCATGTTCCGCTAAGTGGCGCCATACCACCCGCTTCCCATGAATGACTCTATTCCTAGGTGTCCTAAAGTTCGCTCATAGCCTGTGTATTGGGCCTTTTACCTCTCATAGAACATTCCATCCCAACAAACAGAACCAACAAATATAGCAATCATACGTACACAATGCAATAAAGCAAGTAAATGCTGAAAAATAAGTAACTGTACAAAAGCATGAACAACCAATAAACAAGCAACTTACAAAAGCTAGGAGGGACTCGCTTAGGGAAACCGGGTCCCCACCAGAGTCACCAGCTGTCGCAACCTACCTGCGAAAAAAAACAACCGGCGAAAAGAAAAGACAGAAGAGTCGCCACAGTGCGTTATTTATCCCAAAGGAGGGAAAGGAAACGCTCGAAGTAAAACTGGAAAAAGGAAAGGAAAAGACAAGGTCTCGCAACCAAATCTTGGGTTCGGGAGTCGATTATGCGAAGGGAAGGTATTAGCACCCCTACGCATCCGTAGTACTCTACGGGATCCACTCTTGTAGTTCTTGTCTAAAGGGTGTGGGTTTATCTAATGTACTATTTACTAAAAAAAAAGAGGGTCAAAAGGAAATGACTCGCACGGATGTCGCATCCACTGCATACGTATCCCATCTGAATATGAGAATTAGAGTCTTCGTAGCTCGGCTACCTATGGGTTAGGGGGGAGTGTGCTCGATAAGACATCACGTCTTATGCCTATGTATCTCATCTGGAATGAGAATCAGAGCAAGCCGTAGTTCGGCTAACTACGGGTTAAGGGTTGTGTTTTGGGGTGAACAACGTTACTACGTAATCTACCGGATGCTCGACCTTTGGAGACTTACTCGCCTGTAGTAGAAGCAGTAAACGTGTTCTTAGGAGAAGAAAAATCAATGAGTTGTTGGTGTTTAGGAACGCTCATGCAAAAGGGGTAATGAGGATAAGACCTCATAGCTCTTAACCCTGGACAGGGTGAGCTCATGACAAAAAGTGGGGGTTCAGAAAGGTGGGACCCTTTCCACTGACTGACCGGACAAAAGATCTGGGGTTTTTGTTCTGAAGCATCGTCACGTAGTGTGATCTTAAAGAACGACGCACTGAATAACGGGGGATTGACTATTGATTCCTTTTATCCGTCAATTGCCTCTTCATGGAGTTCTTTAGGCAAAAAGTAGTAAAATGCGGGAAAGATAAAGGGGGTTAAGAGATCTACCACACGGATAAAGATCTGAAGCAACAGTAAATAAAGGAATAAGAAACCCAGAGATCTCTCAAGCTAGCACCATCAAAGAAAGTGAGTCAGTACAGGTAATCGGAATAAACCTTCAGGTGGTATCCCACAAATAAAGTGGAACACCAGACAAGCCATCTCTGCAAGAGTCATGTGAGCCCTCACAAAAAAACTCAACAAACAGGTTAGAGTGAAAAGATGGGGCGCAATCAAGGGTTGCCCCAAATCAAAATGTAACCACATGAATCATGCCAATAAAATTCATAAAAAAAAGCTCACAAAAAGCAACCAAGTGTAGGAGGCCTAAACCTCTTGTCAAACGCATGCATCAAAAGGGTATCAAATTCACCCATAATACCTCATACCTTCAGAGCATTCAAATTAAAAGCATAAAATAATGGGAATAAGGCAAACTTGACTGGAGAGATCGAATGAAATTGAATTGGCCGGTTGGGTTTGCAAAGCAATCTGAGGGTTTATATGAGATGGAATTGGTTCTTTACAGATGAGTTCCCTTCAGTCTCTAGAGGTTGCTCTGAACTCTGTTAGCTCTTCTCTCACTATCTTTTTCCCAGCCAGGGTAATATGAATAGAATGGCCTTTTGTTTCATTGAAACTCTGAATTTATAACCTGATTTTTGTGGACCTGTGGGCTCAAATGAGAGAGGCCCAAGTCCAAAATTTTCTGTTATATTTTATTTATTTGTTTATTTATTTATTTATTTTTCTTTTTTTTTCGTTTTTTTTAAAACACGTGGGCTTCGCCTAGCGAGCATGACAGTTCAAGAAATTCCTCTGAGCGTAGGTGATTCTGGTGGCTTTTCTTGGGAGTCGCTAGGCGACCCATTCTGCTCGCCTAGCGAGCATGACCGCTCATGAACAAACTTTTGCTCCTTCAAGATTAACGTTTTGACTGACGAATAGACCCCATTTGGACCTGTTGGAAGTAACTCAAGTCTTTCCCTTGTGTTGACTGATCATCTAAATAGAACCCATAAAGTGTCCTAGATGATGTTCAAGCTTCTTGGATCTGATCTTGATTGACATGATGAAATGCAATATGAAATGTTAAATGACCTAGAAATGAATGCATGAATGAGGAGGGCAAATTTTGGGGTGTTACAACACCTAACTGAGGCTGGTCAATAAAACTATAGGCAAATAAACAAAAGTTATAGATCATGGCTAGTAAGCCAAGCTCCTACAATTTGCCAGGCCAAAAGAAAAGAAGGATGACCTTGTATGAATTTTAGGTTTTTTGCTTGACCAAGAAGCAACCTATCTTGGACACAAAGTAATTCACTTGATCTTTAATCAAGATGAATTTGATTTGGATCAAAGAAGGTTAAGCCTCTCATATGTCAAGGCTAACCACAAATCATTAACTCATTGGTCAAAAAAAAAAAAGAAGATGAAGAGGGAAATGGAAGGTACATAATGAAAATTCAAAAGACATAACCAAAGCACACTAATTAAACATGAATGGAATCATCATCAATCAATGGTAAACAGAAGTGAAATGAAGATTAGAAGTCAAGAAAGGTCAAACATATTTTTTGTATTTTTGGAATTAAAATAATGCAGAAAATAAAATGAACAAATAAAGGTCAAACTTCAAATCCAATTCAAATCAACTTGGACAAATCCGGCCACCAGTTGCAGGTTTTACAACCTCAACTAAAACACGCGATCCATATACCAAATGAAAGCTGGGGTGATGTACATCACCCCTGTGACCTTAGTTTTTGCTCAAGATCCTTATAGAAGAAGAAATCTGAGGTTGAAAAACTAGGTGTTCAATCTGAAGTTCACCAATTCACAAAATTAAAACCACCAATCGATTGCCTCTCACATGAGGACTTCAGAAATGCAAACCAACACAAGCAGTGCACAATAATCAGTGAGATTCAAAGCAAAACAGATGAGGTATAAACCTTTATAGAGCAACTTTTGTGAGCACAATTCAACCAATTCTTTGCTTGCAGCTTGATCTTGATGCTTGGTATGAGAGCTAAGCTTAGGAATTAGTGATGATAATCAACTAGTGTGGTTGAAAATCACACTTGAAAATGAAAAGTGAAAATGTAAATTCCTTTGGTGAGAGGTGGGGAATCAATTCAGCAGGGGTTCAGGCGCCTTCAGGTTACCATTAGAGTGAGGCAAGCATGTCTATTTATAGCCACAGCTAATGCAAAGTGTGATCAAACTCTTGTACATGAACTTGGGTCCTCCATGCATGGGCCTGTACAGGTGCATGTGAGGCCCAAAACCAATTGCAAATGCAAGTTGAAATGATTATGGAATGGTTTGGACGTGCAGATTGCATGGCATTAGCTTGTGCATGAAGATTTAACATGAAATGCATAATTGATCATATTTGTTCATCTCTTAGAAAATCACATTTGAAATATCCAAACATAAGCATGTGAGTAATGGTTGGAAAGTTATTGACATGAGGAACAAAATCTATGTTGAACAAAAGTTCATTTGGAGTTTGGAAAATTGTGAAAACTGGCCGTGAAGTTCAAGGTACAAAACATGTATTTGAAAGATTTGCCAAAATGGACCAATTTCAAGCCTTTCTGTTTCATTGATGCATGCCTCAAATGGAAAAACCTTCAACATCAAAGTTGTATATATTTTCAATACAATCAATTTGGACTTAAATTTTGCATCATTTGGATTTTTGATGAGAAAGTTATGGGCACTTGAAGTTGGACTTGTTCAAGATTCAATGGTTTTGGTCCAAAATGACCTATAATATTTTGTATTATCACATGTACTTCTTTTAGAATTATGAAATTTTGTCCAACATAAAATTTGAAGTAGACTTCTTAAAATTTCCAAAGCACTTGGTCTCACCTCAAAATCATAAGAATGAAGGAGTTATGTTCTTGGGAAGTTGACCCAAAATTAGGGTTTCAGTCAAAATGACCTATAATGTTTTGAAATGAATGATGACCTTACAAGTTTCAAATGAATTTGTGATGAACATGAAAGTTGTTCATATTGTTCTTAAGAACATGTTTTATCTTGGGTTCATCTTCATTTGACAAACACATCAAAAGTTAGGTCTCAATGGATTTCAAAATAGTCAGATGAATTGACTGATCAACTTCTCAAAGCCAAACTTCAAATCTTGATGAATGAATGATTGAGGACACTTACATAGGATCATATATGCATAAAGTGATGAATTAAATAAATTCCCTTGGTTAATTTTGATCATAGGTTGAGGTTGCTTCATGAGCAAGGCACAGTCAATGCACAGTTGAATTAGTGTTTCCTTGGGAAACAATCATCAAGCCCTTTGGTTTATCTTGATCAAATTGAGATAATGGGGAGGAATATATGATGATTTAGAGATTTGGGAACCATTGTCATGCTTGCTTCCATCTTCATCTGACCATATCAATGAGCAAAGGGGCCTCCCAAGAGCCTTGGATCACATGACTGCTCAAGCTTCAAAAAAAAGGAGGTTAGTGACATATTTTTGTGCTTTTGGTTAGTAAACAAAATAATAAAAGCAATAATATACAATAAAATCATGCTTTGTGGTCTCAAACCAACTCATACAAGTATCAGCCCAAGGGTTAAGGAGCCAAGATGCTATGATCCGTGAGGCAAATGCAAATGAGCAATGTTATGATGCCATGAGGGATCTTAGGGTCAAAATTAGGGTCTTACAGCAGTTGAGGAAGTAAAAGATGATAAGCCATGGTATTATGATATCAAGTGTTTTCTCCAAAGTCAGACTTACCCGCCTGGGGCATCTGTTAAAGATAAGAAGACTTTGAGGAGATTATCTGGCATTTTCTACCTTAATGGTGATGTGCTTTAGAAGAGGAATTTTGACATGGTTCTGCTCAGATGCGTGGATAGACACGAAGCAGACCTGTTGATGACTGAAGTCGATGAGGGTTCATTTGGTACTCATTCCAATGGACATGCCATGGCGAAAAAGATGTTGAGAGCAGGCTACTATTGGCTGACAATGGAGTCTGACTGCTGCAAATACGTAAAGAGATGCCACAAGTGTCAGATTTATGCGAACAAGATTCATATTCCCCCGACACTTCTGAATGTTACTTCCTCACCATGGCCTTTCTCCATGTGGGGAATTGACATGATTGGCATGGTTGAGCCTAAGGCGTCGAATGGTCACCGTTTCATTCTTGTAGCCATTGATAACTTCATCAAGTGGGTTGAAGCGGCATCGTATGCAAATGTGACCAGGAAGGTGGTTGTGAGGTTTATCAAGAACCAACTCATATGCCGATATGGTGTGCCAGACAAGACCATTACTGATAATGGATCTAACTTGACCAATAAGATGATGAAAGAGTTGTGTAGTCAGTTCAAGATTGCACATCATAATTCTTATCCCTATAGACCCAAGATGAATGGGGTTGTTGAAGCTGCTAATAAGAACATCAAGAAGATTATTCAGAAGATGGTCGTTATGTACAAAGATTGGCACGAGATGCTGCCATTTGCTTTGCATGGCTATCGTACATCCGTCCGCACTTCAACAGGGGCAACCCCTTTCTCTCTTGTATATGGCATGGAGTTTCTGCTCCCCGTAGAGGTCGAGATCCCCTTAATGAGAGTCTTGATGGAAGCCAAGTTGACTGAGGCTAAATGGGTCCAGAGTCGTTATGACCAACTGAATTTGATTGAAGAGAAGAGATTAACTGCCATGTTCCATGGTCATTTATATCAACAAAGGATGAAGAAAGCCTTTGATAAGAAGGTCAAGCCTTGTGTGTTCCAAGAAGGTGACCTCGTGCTCAAGAAGGTCTTGTCTTTCGCGCCCGATTCCAGGGGCAAGTGGACTCCAAACTATGAAGGTCCATACGTTGTTAAGAGAGCCTTTTCAGGCGGTGCTTTGATGCTCACAACTATGGATGGAAAGGATTTCACTCGTCCTGTGAATTCAGATGCAATCAAGAAATACTTCGCCTAAAAATAAAAACAGAATAACTCGCTAAGTTGAAAACCCGAAAGGGGTGGCTTAGGCAAAAATGAGCGTCTCAGTGGATTGAAAACCCAAAAGGGCGATCCAGGCAAAAGTTAGAGACATGAAAAAAATGAATATATATCCCGCTAGATTGAGTACCTCACCCTGGGGCAATCTAGGCAAAAATTAGGGATTTGGCAAGTAACTGCATCCCGACAAGACTTTGTTCTACAACTGTCGTCTGTCAAAGATTCTCGCTCAGTCGTCATCAACTGAAGTTTTGAATACAGTGGATTCAGAGTTGGTGGAGAAACGGTCATTATGTTCAATGTAGCCCTTTTCCATGTATATCACCAATTTCAAATTTGTAAAGATCCATGGAGTCTCGCCACTTGCGGACTACCATTCTCTTAAAATAAATTTGAGCCTTTATCCAATTCTTTGCACTCTTATTTGTTACTGTTTAACAAACGTTTGCATGTTTTAATTGATGAATATAAGTGTTTTCAACAAATAAAGTTTTCATAAATAAGTTGTTTTAAACAGAGTGAACATTCACAATGACTGAAAGGATAAGTGGGATGTCTTCAGTGCTTTCCCAAGGATAGTATGATCACCAAAGGGTAAGACATTTGTTCATATTCTGGCATTCTTATATCCTCTTCATTAGTATTCAAGTTGTCTCCTCGACAGGAAGTTGCCAAGTGCAATTGTTGAAGGGCTTATTTCCCTTTTCATTTATTTTGAAAAGGGGTATCCCCAGTATGTCGCTTGTTGATGAAGGATTCATTTCCATTTTCTCCAACAAGGGTAGTTCCCTCGAGAACATTTACAGTTTGTCCCCAATGGGGTTTCCAGATTAGAGTTTGATGTTGGTATTGTAGCACCTCAAATTTGCACCTATCATTGTACATGCATTCTCATATTAGGTCATAGCATTAACATGGTCCACTGCATAGCATTGCATTGTCCCTTTTGCCTCAAGTGCAAGATCATCAGAAGAATTAGGTCAAACTGATCAGGAGATCAGTCAATCAGCAAGCAAGTGCAATTTTCATTGAGCCAAGGCCCTAGGGTTGGTCCAACATGTTCACATGACCTAGGGGTCCTCTTGAAGTGTTTTGGTCAAGGTTTGATGGTTCAGAAGTCATCAGTCAATGCACAGTCCATCAGAAACCCTAAAAAGTCAACTGTTGGTCAACCGTGCATTTAATCAGTGATTTGATGGTGGGAATTGGTTTGAGAGGGTTCCTTCATGTCTGTATAAGCCTCATATAACATGTCAAACGTCATCATGGAAGAATTTGAAGCCAGACAAGAAATTTCCAAAAATAGAAAGTTGACCTGTAATTGGAATTTGCCAAAAATGGAAAGTCTTGATCCTCAAACTTACATCATGATACAAGCTTCAAATGAATTTTTTCCCAACATGAAAGTTGAAGATCTTGTTCTCCCATTTCCAAAAAGTCCAAGAACACTCAATTCCCATGTATGGTTGGCAAGTTATGATCAAATAATTTTCAGAAATTTTTGAACTTCGAAAGGCCATATCTCTCAAACCATTTGGCCAAATTGGGTGGGGTTTTTTGCTACAAGTCACATTTGATGCCCTCTATCCAAATATGTCATCATCATTCACCAAAACTTCACCAATTAAAATGGCATTTTTGAACTAGCATGAATTAATTTCAAGTGAGGGTGAAAAATGACTTTCCAAATTAACCAATTCCAACACCTCCTACCAATTGAAATTATCCAGAAATTGCATTTTGGTTGTGTTGGAAGGCCCATTTTCGAGCTGTAAGCCCTGCACCTCACCACTTAAGTGACAATGACCAAATTAGCAAAGATGTCATTTTTAACAAATCATGATTAACTTTCCATTAACCTTGCTTAACCAACTTAAGACAGCATACATATAGCTCATTTTCTCTCTGAGCAGAACCCTAGCAGCCACCATTTACCAACAGAAATTCCATTTCTCTCATTCTCTCATTTTGTGCATTGTTGAACTTTTCTCCAAAAAACCTCAAGAGCTCGAGCTAGGGTTTGTTTGCTTCACCACATACCATCATTCTGAGCTCAATTCAAGGCTGGTTCCACTACTGTAATGCCATTTGTACAACTGTTCCATTGAAGAGGTCAGCTATGGCAGATTTTGTTTCGAGCAAAACCAAACACTCTTGAGCCAAAATTCTTTCTCCATTCAACTTTGGGAAGCTTGCTGGACATCTGTTTCACTTCAACACATCCAAACAACACGATTCAACTCAGTTCTCCAAATCTGGTAAGAAATTCAAACTTGGCCATTTGCAAAATTATGAGATGCTTGTTGTAAATCTTTTTATGCTGAGAACAATGGGCTTTGAACCACTTAAAATGGCTGAATAATTAGGGAGAAATGTGAAATTGAAAGTTGATGCTCAAATGAGTTTTTGTGTGATACTTGCTGTGCGGTTCGATTCCATGAAAATGAATGTGGTTTTCTTAATGTGTGTTGTTTGGTGATTCTAATGACATGTTGTTTGTTCATTTCTGGGCGAAATTGTTCTTCATGATTTGATGAAGATGATGGTTACTGTAGATGAACCCTAGACAATTCCCAGATTTCATGTTCTGTTCGTGTGGAATTTTGTTTGCATGAATTTGTTACTATTCCATTGCCATTAACCAATCACGTTGCAGCATGCTCATGAACGCTACGCTGCGTTTCATTAACTTGGCCAGGTTATTACAAAATTGCCATCGTGACCAAATTAACTACTAACTCATATTTAAATCATTTTATTTTTTTATTTTATTTCACTTTGATTCACCATCTTGCAAAAATCATAACATCTTCATTTTTAATCCAATTCATGGGATTTTTTGCATCATGTTCATCACAATCTCTAGTTTTTTTATCATGTATTTTCCAGAATTTTTGCATGAGTAGATTTTAAATGATGCTAGGGTTTTGTTCATGTGCTCAATTTTTGTACCTTTTGCCAAAACCTTTGTGAAATGATGATGCTTTATCCATTGCCTTTGAAATTTTTTGTGCATAAACTAGACACATTCATGGTGATTTTGGTTTAGAGTTTGTGAATTTATCATCTCTGGTTTGTCAGTTATGATTTTCTGAAGTAGGGTGTGACAATTTGTGTCACACCATTGATGTGCAACTTGATGATTTTCAATACCATGCCTCTTGACCTCAAATTGATTTGAGTTTTTGCATGAATGTACTATTGAATGTCTAGTTTACATGTGATTTTTCTTGGATTTGTTTGTGGCATTTTCTAATTGTTTGAGATTTTTGTCCCCTGTTTGGTCTTATGTTGACTTTTTGTGACACATGCTCCCATTTCATTTGAGAAATCCTCATACTTTATTAGATGGACATGAAATTTGATATGTCATTAGTAGACATCTTAAGCTTTGCCATGGTTTTGATCCCATTCATTTCTCACATGCTATCACTGACTTATGATTTTTTCAAGTTGATGCATGTTTGGTTGACTTCTTTGAGCATGTTCAAAATTGCCTTGCCTTTCTGATTTTCATTGACCACCTTCTACTTGTCCAAATGAGTTGAAATTTGACATGCTTACCATGCTGTGGGTTGTGATTGATCATGATTTATTTGATGATTTTTGGAAATGTTTGAGATTGCTTTTGATTCAAGTCTTGCTGTTGACTTCTATGAGCTTCTAAATGCCATGCCTTGACCTAATTTGTTCATGAAATGATGATGATGATTGATATGAATGTGAAACCAATTGGTTTTGTTTCTTGATTGTTTGAACATGATTTTGGATGCTTGCCACTTGCTGTTTTGACTTTCTCATCCCCTTTTGACCCTAGGCTTGTCCTAGTGGTCCTGTTACTCATGTTTGAGCTCATTTTTTCAGGTTAAGCAACAATTACTCAAAGAAACCAATATAAATTGATTGAGTGTGCTTGTTTATCATGACTAATCTATTTGTTTTGTAGGTTGCTTGGCTCACATGCCTTGAGCCTTGTGCATTGCACATTTTAATCAATTGTGTTGACTGTTGACCTCTGTTTCATTTTGATTTAACTTTGACTTGTATACTAATGTTGTCTGACTGATTTCAGGTACTTTAGTTGCTTTTAGTTCCTTGTGAACTTTGCTTTGCTTTGCTTGATAAGCAATTTGCATTGAGGTATAACTTCTTTACTTCATGTAGTCTGGAAGACCTGGCCTGTTACTTGGCCAGGCACCTGTCTGAAGTCCTCCTTAAGAGGCAATGTTTGTGACTGTTTACATTTGTCCCTGTACATATTCAAAGACCTCCTAAGTGAAGAGGCAATTGGCAGAACCCAAGGGATATGCAATCTATCCCCTGTTATTCTGTGTGTCATCTGCTTTGCTCACACCACTGTGTTGATGCATTGCAGATACAATCCCAAGATCTTGTACAATTGTACAGTTGAGTCAGTTTCAAATGTGTAGAAGGGTTCCCACCTTTTGAACCCACACATTCTTGTCTTAAGCTCTCCCAGGCCAGGGATAAGAGCTGTGAAGTCTTATCTTCACTCACCTTTCATCTGCTTCACCTTAGCCCCTCAATGGCAAGGTTAAGAGCTAACACTACCCAGTTCCAGTGGTTTGTTTGTTGAGGTTGATATGACCCCTCGACTAAAACCTAGCCTTGATGTTTGAGCCCCTTGTTGGTGTGTTTATTTCATGTTGTATGTGCTTGTGTGGTGTGATTGTATCCCATAGGTTTGCTAGACTCCGCGTAGTCTCGTTTGCATGTCAATTAAGGTAGCACGGTTCCTTCGTATAGGACTTCCTTTCTTGCTTGAGCTTTCCTAAAACACAAACAAACATTATCCCCTCTAAAGGATACGTCCACTCCTTCTACTACAGGTGAGTAAGTCTCCAAAGGTCGAGCATCAGGTAGATTGCGCAGTGACGTTGTCCACTTAAAAAACACAAACCAACGGGAATAGTTTAGCCGAACTACGGTAACTCTGATTCTCATGTCCAAATGAGATACGTAGGCACGAGATGCGATGTCTTGTCGAGTTTGACTAACAACTAACACTAATTCTCTTCTCTCGCCCTCGTTGCGATTGAGACCTCCCCTTTCTCTTGCCCTAGTTGCAATCGAGACCCTTCTTCTTCCTGTGCAAGTTAGGTTAGGTGTGGCTTGCTTCCTGTGCAAGTTAGCTAGAAACCTTAACTTAGGGACGACTTTGCATGACAACATCTAGGCTCGAGTCGTAGTCTCCCTAGTGTTGTGTCTCCCTCTGTTATCTGGTTAGGCTAGTCCTTTTTCCCTGCGTAGGGGAACTACGTCGCCCTGATTCTCATACCAGATGAGATACGTAGGCAGGAGATGAGCAGATCTCTCCGGGCGCCTTTTTTCTTTTTTTGTGTGTGTTTGGCAACTATTAGGCTCGAGCCCTAGTCTCCCTATTAGTTTGTCCTTTCAACCTTTGTGTTCCTTCTGACGTCTCAGCGTCTCTTTTTGTTTGCGTGGCAACTATTAGGCTCGAGCTCTAGTCTCCCTATTAGTTCGCGTGTTCGCCCTTTTTCTTTTTCACCCCTTTGTCTTCAACCCCTCCGTGTGTGTTGTTGTGTGCTTGGAAGCTGATGTAAGTCCATCGAGTGGCATTTGGGTTCCAGTGTGGGTTTGTTTGGTTCGGATGCTAATGTAAGTCCAGTGATTGGCATTCAGGCTCCACGTTTCCCTTTGCCTGTGTTTGTTTGTGTGCGTGTCAGTCGAGCTACGAATGCTCTGATTCTCCTTCGTCCAAAGGAGATACGTATGCATAGGATGCGATATCCTAGCGAGCATGTGTCGTTTCCCCAGTCCGAACTACTTCGACTCTGATGTCTATGCCTGATAGACTAAGTAGGCCCAGGATGCGGTATCCTGCCGAGTCAGTTTCAGTCTTGTTTGTTTTCTTGTGTCTCTCTCAGCCAGTGTGTGTGTGTGTTTTGAGCAGTGTTATAGCAACCATTTTCCTTCCTATTGTGCGTGGATCCCGTTGAGTACGACGGATGCGTAGGGGTGCTAATACCTTCCCTTCGCATAACCGACTCCCGATCCCATTCTCTTTGGTCGCGAGACCATGTCTTTTCCAGGTTTACTCTGAGCGTTTCCTTTCCCTCTTTTGGGATAAATAACGCACGGTGGCGGCTCTGTTGTTCTTGTTTTCCCGCCGGTTTTTCGCGTAATGCGACAGCTGGCGACTCTGCTGGGGACAATCTACTGAAGTTGACCTCTTGCTGGTCCATCTTCCCTAAGCGAGTCTCTTCTAGCGCTCTCTAGGTTAGGGCTTTGGTTGCTTTGTGCTGTTATTTATTGCATTCATTGTATATATGTGCATTTATTATTTGCATTTATTGTTTGCATCAATGTTTGCATTCATTCATTATCATCTGCTGTGATGTCTGTGTTTCTCTATTTGGGGGTGGGAGTCACTTGAGGTAAAAGGTCCAATACCCAGACCATGAGTGAAATCTAGGATGCTTAGGAATAGAGTGATTCGTGGGAAGCGGGTGGTATTGCGCCACTCAGCGGAACATTGATATCACGAACAGTTCAGACCCTGGTGGGATATTGTCGTTGAATACTTCAGGTGTGTATATGATGATATTCTGCGAAAGGTTATTTATGCTGTGTTTCTCTCGACCTTACCCTGGCCTAGATGACACCCGTGAGTGGGGGGGGGGGGGGGGGATGATCATTTTAACAGGTACAGTTGGTGACTCTTGGTACCGATAGTGACTACGAGTTATATTTCTGGACGCCGGAGGTTTGACCCTGTTATTGATCAGAGGGTTCCGTTTATTTCGGATCCCTGGGCTGAATTTGAGGGTACTCGTTCAGATGATGATTTGGTTCCTCAGATTGGGTTCAGATGCCAGTTGATCAGATTGACCTTGGGTTTCAGATGAATTGCGACTCCGAGTTCAAGCCAAAGCTTCGATCCGGTGTTCTGAGATGCACAGCCTGCCAGTCTTGGCTCCACCATTTGCATCATAGCATGTTTATTTTCCAAAAAATAATAATAATAGTGCATGAAAAAGAAAAAAAGTTAACTCGCATATGCATATCCTTTTCAGGATCATTCATGATAAAATAGTACCTATATCATGCATATCATGCACATATCATCTTGTCATTGCAGACATGTTTGGAGAGACTTCTCACTTGGTTCCTGACTGAGACAGGATTGCTGACCGTCGTCCGCATCGTTACTCAACCAGACTCAATCATCAGAAGAAGTATGGACCAGGTTCAAGCTGAGTTGGCTGAGATGAGGGCAAACATGGCCCAGTTTATGACGATGATGCAAGGAGTTGTTCAGGGGCAAGAGGAGCTGCGTGCCTTAGCCCAGAGACTGGAAGCCGTGTTTCCACCAGTCCACCGTGCTTCACCAGTGGGTGTACCCGTTCATGAGAATGCTGCGGTCACTATTCTCATCAATGATTATGCCGTGAGTGATGAATTGAGGGGGATCAGAATCAGTGAACAACCTCTTGCTGCAGAGACTGTTGATGTCAGAGCAACCTGTGCTCCGTTTCGCCATCCTGGCTCTTCAAATTCTTCCGGTTCTAAGAAGCCATCATCCGGGGCACCCAAAAGGGGAGAAAGTGAAACAAATGCTGTGCACCGTCGGAGGAGTGTGAACAGAGGACAGTATCGTCAGGCTGCTGCTGTGACTATTCCAGCAACTCAAACCCCAACAGCAGAGAAGACCAACTCAGCAGTATCAGACTCCACAACATCGTCCTCAGCAGCAGGCTTACCAGCCTCCTTATGATAATCAAGCCAATACGGGTAATGAGAGGAAGAGGATCATTTTTGACCCGATTCCCATGTCTTACGCAGAGCTGTATCCCTCGTTGATAGAGCGGAACTTGATTACTCCTAGAGACCCGCCGGCTATACCCGTCAACCCTCGGTGGTGGTATAGGCCTGAACAGCATTGTGTGTATCATTCGGGCGCTCCTGGTCATGACGTGGATAGTTGCTTTCAGTTGAAGATGAAGGTTCAAGACCTCGTGAGGTCAGGTATTCTGAACTTTGAAGACTTGGGTCCCCGTGATAATCAAGCTTGAAAATAACAAGTCCTGGGCTGGCGCCGACTTTTTCTTCAGAAGGGTTGTTCAGAAAACAGAAGCTGCTGATGCAAGAGATACTGACAGTTGTCATCCCCGGTGGGATCTATCACAATTGAGTCGCTGTGGGCGTTCCTACAGTTGTTCATACGTCAGAGTAATAATCACTTTGTTTAAAAACCCTTCTCCCATGCCAAAAGGAGAAGTGATGACATTGTTGGCAACATTTTGTGCAATGATATTTTCATTCAAATAAATTCATGTTAAACATTTGTTTTTCCATTTGTTTTCCCTTTTCGCTTTTTGCATGAAATTGGTGATCACAAAAAACCCTAAAAACAAGAATAAAAGCAATCTTTTCATCTGCATAACGATTGTCTTGTTTGTTTTTCAAAAAGCTTTTCATCTCTAAATCATTATGCAGGTTGTTTCTTAAACCCATTGAACATAATGATCAGACGTCATCTCCCAATTTTGAATTCCCTGTATTCGAAGCGGAAGAAGATGATGTTGAAGGGATTCCTGACGAGATTTCCCGACTTCTTGAGCAAGAAAAGAAGATCACTCAGCTGCATCTCGAGAATCAGCAGAACAGCCAACCGGGGCATTAAAAAAAAACAAACAAAAAAAGAGGAGGGTGCAAAATAAAAAAAAATCAAAATCAAAATCAAAAGAAAGAAAAAGAAAGAAAGAAATAAAAGAAAATAGCACCCTCAAAGTCCCAAGTTGACTGATGCTAAATCCAGCTGAAAGAAAGAAGAGATCAACTGCCATGTGTCATGGTCAGTTATATCAGCAGAGAGTGAAAAAGCAGGTCAAGCCTCGTGTGTTCCGAGAAGGTGACCTTGTGCTCAAGAAAGTCTTGTCTTTCGTGCCCGATTCCAGGGGCAAGTGGACTCCAAGCTATGAAGGTCCATATGTCGTCAAGAGAGCCTTTTCAGGCAATGTTTTGACACTTACAACAATGGGTGGAGAAGTTCACTCGTCCTGTGAATTCTGATGCAGTCAAGAAATACTTCGCCTAAAAGAAAAAACAGAATAGCTCGCTAAGTCGAACACCCCAAAGGGCGACTTAGGCAAAAAAGGAGCGTCTCGGTGGATTGAAAACCCGAAAGGGCGATCCAGGCAAAAGTTAGAGACATTGAAAAAAGAATTTGCATCCCGCTAGATTGATCACCTCACACTGGGGCAATCTAGGCAAAAATTAGGGATTTGGCAAGTAACTGCATCTTGACAAGACTGTGCTCTATATCTGTCATCCGTCAGGGATTCTCGATTCGTTGTCGACTGAAGCTCCGAATACATCGAAAATTCGGAATGGTAGAGGAAAGGTCATTATGTTCAATGTAGCCCTCTCCAATATATATCACCGATTTCAAACTTGTACAGATCTATGGAGTCTCGCCCTTTGCAGACTACCATTCCATCACATCAATTTGAGCTTTTTATCCAATTATTTGCACTCCTATTTGTTTCGACTCAACAAATGTTTTGCATGTTTTTAATTGATAAAGTACCATTGTTTTCAAAATAAACAAATTTTTCAAAAAAAAATTGTTCTTAAGCAAAGTGAACGTTCACAATGATGGAAGGATACTTAGGAGATCCGCAGTGCTCTCCCGAGGGTGGTATGATTACCAACAGGTAAGACATTTGTTCGTATCTCGAGCATAACTTTATCTCTCTCCTGTCGAACCTCTTTTGGTTTCTCCTCAGCAAGGTTGCTCAGTGCAGTGTTGGTTGAAGTTACCCGGCAGTACAACATTCTTCCTCCAAGTCCCTGTTAGCCCTATTGTGGGGCATCTCCAATATAGGTTTGTTTGAGCCCTACCGCGGGGCATTCCCAGCAAGGTTGCTGTTGAAATACTTTTGTGGGGCAGTTCCCCAAGCAGAGTGTTTACCAAAGACGTTAGCGTTCATCTCTCCAGCAGAGCAGTCTTCTCCTCTCCCCGCAGGATGGTGTTGTTCCTTGATATCCCGGTTTCCAGCAGATCGCATTTGCTCTCTGGTGTTTTTGGTTTTCCCTATGGAAGAAGAGTAGTACCGGGCGGTTGATTCCTGGGCCTGTGTGTTTACATGTCTGTTTGTCAGCATTCATCATACATTCATCATGCATAATGCATACATGCATAATCATAGCATTCGGATACTCATGATGCAGCTGTTGCCGTGTATCTGTTGATGGTTGTCTCCCGCTATTGGTTGATACAGATCTCCCCAATAGATTTTCCCCTAGCAGATGTGGGTGTGTCTGATCTCTCCATATAGAGCCAACCCCTTAAGCAGAAAGTGTCTATCCTTTCCTACCATTTCCACACTGAGATACATCCTCGTGGATGACGGTTGTTTCCGTTCCCTCCCTACACGGGATGGGCTTTCCCTATTGAGTTCTTTCCTCATTAGGATGTCTTGATTCAGTATGCCTTTTTGGATCGGTCCTAAACTGGCTTCCTTTTGGCTGTCTCTTGTGCTTCCCTGGGGCATAAATGAGTAGTTGCTTACTAACCGGCACTCATTCATCTTATCCTCAGCGGAATTTGCTGGCTTCTACCTACAAATCGGTAGCTGTAAGTCCTTTCTTTACGGTCTTCTACCCACTACCCGGTAGTTATAAATCCTTTTTTCTCACTCTGTCTCTCAGCAGATCGATTTGCGGGCCTCTACCTACAAACCGGTAGTTGTAAGTCCTATCGTCGTGGTTTACTACCTACAAGCTGGTAGTTGTAAAATCCCACTTTCGCCCCCTAGCAGAGGTAACCTTTGTGGTTACTTCTCTTTGGCCTCTACCTACAAACCGGTAGCTGTAAGTCCTATCTTTGTGGTTTTCTACCTACTAACTGGTAGTTGTAAAATCCCACTTTCCTTCCCTAGCAGAGTTAACCCTTTGTGCTCATCCTATCGATGACTGGTTACCTTTCTGTGGTTTTCTGCCTACAAACTGGTAGATGTAATCCCCTCTTTGCAGTTATCAGTATCCGGCTTGCGGTATTGATACTCTTTTCCCCTTTGGATACTTTCCTTGATCAAGCAGTATTGTCCCCATTGGGTCTTCCCCTTCTTTTTGGATACTTGCTCCGAGTAAGCAACTTTATCCTCTTTTGATTGGTCATATTTTGCATACCTAGTCCGGGTACCCTGATGCCTTTCTTTTCGGTCGTTTATCCATCTAACAACCTACAACCCGGTTATGGATAATCTTCCATGCGAGTGTATTATCTACGTTTTGACGGCTATAGATAATATGTCTCATGATTTTCCGGTATTCAGACCGAAGAAGTTTCCGACGATCAGGTCGATGTACTTATGTTTTTTCCGGTATTCAGACCGAAGAAGTTTCCGACGATCAGGTCGATGTACTTATGGCACTCAGGCCAATTTTCCGGTATTCAGACCGAAGAAGTTTCCGACGATCAGGTCGATGTACTTATGGCACTCAGGCCAATTTTCCGGTATTCAGACCGAAGAAGTTTCCGACGATCAGGTCGATGTACTTATGGAATTCAGGCCAATTTTCCGGTATTCAGACCGAAGTGGCGTTCAGGCCAATTTCCGATTTTCAGATCGAAGAAGTATTCCTCCTCTCCGTTGGTGTCGATAAACGTCGAGTTTTTCCTAGTCATCCGATGATGTCTAGTTGTACCCCTCTCCATGCAGAGTTACCTCTCCGTTGGTTTCGATAAACGTCGAGTTTTTCCCGATCATCCGTTGATGATTTGGTTGTGTCCTTCTTCCCTAGTGAAGTATTCCTCCTCTCCGTTGGTGTCGATAAACGTCGAGTTTTTCCTATGCGTCCGTTGGCGTATAGTTGATATCTTTCCCCGCAGGGTCGTCCCTAGTTAATCCTCCTCTCCGTTGGTGTCGATAAACGTCGAGTTTTTCCCAATCATCCGTTGATGATTTGGTTGTGTTCTGTCTCCCCAGCAGTAGTCCTCCTCTCCGTTGGTGTCGATAAACGTCGAGATTTTCCTGGTCGTCCCCAGTTGGTTACCTCTCCGTTGGTCTTGGTAAACGTTGAGTTTTTCCCATTTCGTCCGTTGACGTATGGTTGTATCTCTTCCTGTCATTCATTAATGTCTGGTTACCTCTCCGTTGGTCCTGGTAAACGTTGAGTTTTTCCTAGTTGTTCGTCGGCATCTAGTTGTGATTTTTATTCCCATTCATCATCGTTGTGATGTCTGGATGTGGTCGTACCCTTTGAAAACAAAAACCAAAAAATAATAATGTACCCAGTAATAAGTATCAGATCCCAGTGGACGTTTCCATTATTGGATCCCTGCATTGTGCAAATTCTACGGTTCTTAGTATTCAATCCCTGTTTACCCTGAAAGTCTGACAGCCGTCGCTATCATCCGTTCGGGTTCCCAGCTGATTGAATAGGGGCAGCTGTAGCACCTCAAATTTGCACCTATCATTGTACATGCATTCTCATATTAGGTCATAGCATTAACATGGTCCACTACATAGCATTGCATTGTCCCTTTTGCCTCAAGTGCAAGATCATCAGAAGAATTAGGTCAAACTGATCAGGAGATCAGTCAATCAGCAAGCAAGTGCAATTTTCATTGAGCCAAGGCCCTAGGGTTGGTCCAACATGTTCACATGACCTAGGGGTCCTCTTGAAGTGTTTTGGTCAAGGTTTGATGGTTCAGAAGTCATCAGTCAATGCACAGTCCATCAGAAACCCTAAAAAGTCAACTGTTGGTCAACCGTGCATTTAATCAGTGATTTGATGGTGGGAATTGGTTTGAGAGGGTTCCTTCATGTCTGTATAAGCCTCATATAACATGTCAAACGTCATCATGGAAGAATTTGAAGCCAGACAAGAAATTTCCAAAAATAGAAAGTTGACCTGTAATTGGAATTTGCCAAAAATGGAAAGTCTTGATCCTCAAACTTACATCATGATACAAGCTTCAAATGAATTTTTTCCCAACATGAAAGTTGAAGATATTGTTCTCCCATTTCCAAAAAGTCTAAGAACACTCAATTCCCATGTATGGTTGGCAATTTATGATCAAATCATTTTCAGAAATTTTTGAACTTCGAAAGGCCATATCTCTCAAACCATTTGGCCAAATTGGGTGGGGTTTTTTGCTACAAGTCACATTTGATGCCCTCTATCCAAATATGTCATCATCATTCACCAAAACTTCACCAATTAAAATGGCATTTTTGAACTAGCATGAATTAATTTCAAGTGAGGGTGAAAAATGACTTTCCAAATTAACCAATTCCAACGACTCCTACCAATTGAAATTGTCCAGAAATTGCATTTTGGTTGTGTTGGAAGGCCCATTTTCGAGCTGTAAGCCCTGCACCTCACCACTTAAGTGACAATGACCAAATTAGCAAAGATGTCATTTTTAACAAATCATGATTAACTTTCCATTAACCTTGCTTAACCAACTTAAGACAGCATACATATAGCTCATTTTCTCTCTGAGCAGAACCCTAGCAGCCACCATTTACCAACAGAAATTCCATTTCTCTCATTCTCTCATTTTGTGCATTGTTGAACTTTTCTCCAAAAAACCTCAAGAGCTCGAGCTAGGGTTTGTTTGCTTCACCACATACCATCATTCTGAGCTCAATTCAAGGCTGGTTCCACTACTGTAATGCCATTTGTACAACTGTTCCATTGAAGAGGTCAGCTATGGCAGATTTTGTTTCGAGCAAAACCAAACACTCTTGAGCCAAAATTCTTTCTCCATTCAACTTTGGGAAGCTTGCTGGACATCTGTTTCACTTCAACACATCCAAACAACACGATTCAACTCAGTTCTCCAAATCTGGTAAGAAATTCAAACTTGGCCATTTGCAAAATTATGAGATGCTTGTTGTAAATCTTTTTATGCTGAGAACAATGGGCTTTGAACCACTTAAAATGGCTGAATAATTAGGGAGAAATGTGAAATTGAAAGTTGATGCTCAAATGAGTTTTTGTGTGATACTTGCTGTGCGGTTCGATTCCATGAAAATGAATGTGGTTTTCTTAATGTGTGTTGTTTGGTGATTCTAATGACATGTTGTTTGTTCATTTCTGGGCGAAATTGTTCTTCATGATTTGATGAAGATGATGGTTACTGTAGATGAACCCTAGACAATTCCCAGATTTCATGTTCTGTTCGTGTGGAATTTTGTTTGCATGAATTTGTTACTATTCCATTGCCATTAACCAATCACGTTGCAGCATGCTCATGAACGCTACGCTGCGTTTCATTAACTTGGCCAGGTTATTACAAAATTGCCATCGTGACCAAATTAACTACTAACTCATATTTAAATCATTTTATTTTTTTTTTTTATTTCACTTTGATTCACCATCTTGCAAAAATCATAACATCTTCATTTTTAATCCAATTCATGGGATTTTTTGCATCATGTTCATCACAATCTCTAGTTTTTTTATCATGTATTTTCCAGAATTTTTGCATGAGTAGATTTTAAATGATGCTAGGGTTTTGTTCATGTGCTCAATTTTTGTACCTTTTGCCAAAACCTTTGTGAAATGATGATGCTTTATCCATTGCCTTTGAAATTTTTTGTGCATAAACTAGACACATTCATGGTGATTTTGGTTTAGAGTTTGTGAATTTATCATCTCTGGTTTGTCAGTTATGATTTTCTGAAGTAGGGTGTGACAATTTGTGTCACACCATTGATGTGCAACTTGATGATTTTCAATACCATGCCTCTTGACCTCAAATTGATTTGAGTTTTTGCATGAATGTACTATTGAATGTCTAGTTTACATGTGATTTTTCTTGGATTTGTTTGTGGCATTTTCTAATTGTTTGAGATTTTTGTCCCCTGTTTGGTCTTATGTTGACTTTTTGTGACACATGCTCCCATTTCATTTGAGAAATCCTCATACTTTATTAGATGGACATGAAATTTGATATGTCATTAGTAGACATCTTAAGCTTTGCCATGGTTTTGATCCCATTCATTTCTCACATGCTATCACTGACTTATGATTTTTTCAAGTTGATGCATGTTTGGTTGACTTCTTTGAGCATGTTCAAAATTGCCTTGCCTTTCTGATTTTCATTGACCACCTTCTACTTGTCCAAATGAGTTGAAATTTGACATGCTTACCATGCTGTGGGTTGTGATTGATCATGATTTATTTGATGATTTTTGGAAATGTTTGAGATAGCTTTTGATTCAAGTCTTGCTGTTGACTTCTATGAGCTTCTAAATGCCATGCCTTGACCTAATTTGTTCATGAAATGATGATGATGATTGATATGAATGTGAAACCAATTGGTTTTGTTTCTTGATTGTTTGAACATGATTTTGGATGCTTGCCACTTGCTGTTTTGACTTTCTCATCCCCTTTTGACCCTAGGCTTGTCCTAGTGGTCCTGTTACTCATGTTTGAGCTCATTTTTTCAGGTTAAGCAACAATTACTCAAAGAAACCAATATAAATTGATTGAGTGTGCTTGTTTATCATGACTAATCTATTTGTTTTGTAGGTTGCTTGGCTCACATGCCTTGAGCCTTGTGCATTGCACATTTTAATCAATTGTGTTGACTGTTGACCTCTGTTTCATTTTGATTTAACTTTGACTTGTATACTAATGTTGTCTGACTGATTTCAGGTACTTTAGTTGCTTTTAGTTCCTTGTGAACTTTGCTTTGCTTTGCTTGATAAGCAATTTGCATTGAGGTATAACTTCTTTACTTCATGTAGTCTGGAAGACCTGGCCTGTTACTTGGCCAGGCACCTGTCTGAAGTCCTCCTTAAGAGGCAATGTTTGTGACTGTTTACATTTGTCCCTGTACATATTCAAAGACCTCCTAAGTGAAGAGGCAATTGGCAGAACCCAAGGGATATGCAATCTATCCCCTGTTATTCTGTGTGTCATCTGCTTTGCTCACACCACTGTGTTGATGCATTGCAGATACAATCCCAAGATCTTGTACAATTGTACAGTTGAGTCAGTTTCAAATGTGTAGAAGGGTTCCCACCTTTTGAACCCACACATTCTTGTCTTAAGCTCTCCCAGGCCAGGGATAAGAGCTGTGAAGTCTTATCTTCACTCACCTTTCATCTGCTTCACCTTAGCCCCTCAATGGCAAGGTTAAGAGCTAACACTACCCAGTTCCAGTGGTTTGTTTGTTGAGGTTGATATGACCCCTCGACTAAAACCTAGCCTTGATGTTTGAGCCCCTTGTTGGTGTGTTTATTTCATGCTGTATGTGCTTGTGTGGTGTGATTGTATCCCCTAGGTTTGCTAGACTCCGCGTAGTCTCGTTTGCATGTCAATTAAGGTAGCACGGTTCCTTCGTATAGGACTTCCTTTCTTGCTTGAGCTTTCCTAAAACACAAACAAACATTATCCCCTCTAAAGGATACGTCCACTCCTTCTACTACAGGTGAGTAAGTCTCCAAAGGTCGAGCATCAGGTAGATTGCGCAGTGACGTTGTCCACTTAAAAAACACAAACCAACAGGAATAGTTTAGCCGAACTACGGTAACTCTGATTCTCATGTCCAGATGAGATACGTAGGCACGAGATGCGATGTCTTGTCGAGTTTGACTAACAACTAACACTAATTCTCTTCTCTCGCTCTCGTTGCGATTGAGACCTCCCCTTTCTCTTGCCCTAGTTGCAATCGAGACCCTTCTTCTTCCTGTGCAAGTTAGGTTAGGTGTGGCTTGCTTCCTGTGCAAGTTAGCTAGAAACCTTAACTTAGGGACGACTTTGCATGACAACATCTAGGCTCGAGTCGTAGTCTCCCTAGTGTTGTGTCTCCCTCTGTTATCTGGTTAGGCTAGTCCTTTTTCCCTGCGTAGGGGAACTACGTCGCCCTGATTCTCATACCAGATGAGATACGTAGGCAGGAGATGAGCAGATCTCTCCGGGCGCCTTTTTTCTTTTTTTGTGTGTGTTTGGCAACTATTAGGCTCGAGCCCTAGTCTCCCTATTAGTTTTTCCTTTCAACCTTTGTGTTCCTTCTGACGTCTCAGCGTCTCTTTTTGTTTGCGTGGCAACTATTAGGCTCGAGCTCTAGTCTCCCTATTAGTTCGCGTGTTCGCCCTTTTTCTTTTTCACCCCTTTGTCTTCAACCCCTCCGTGTGTGTTGTTGTGTGCTTGGAAGCTGATGTAAGTCCATCGAGTGGCATTTGGGTTCCAGTGTGGGTTTGTTTGGTTCGGATGCTGATGTAAGTCCAGTGATTGGCATTCAGGCTCCACGTTTGCCTTTGCCTGTGTTTGTTTGTGTGCGTGTCAGTCGAGCTACGAATGCTCTGATTCTCCTTCGTCCAAAGGAGATACGTATGCATAGGATGCGATATCCTAGCGAGCATGTGTCGTTTCCCCAGTCCGAACTACTTCGACTCTGATGTCTATGCCTGATAGACTAAGTAGGCCCAGGATGCGGTATCTTGTGTCTCTTTCAGCCAGTGTGTGTGTGTGTTTTGAGCAGTGTTATAGCAACCATTTTCCTTCCTATTGTGCGTGGATCCCGTCGAGTACGACGGATGCGTAGGGGTGCTAATACCTTCCCTTCGCATAACCGACTCCCGATCCCATTCTCTTTGGTCGCGAGACCATGTCTTTTCCAGGTTTACTCTGAGCGTTTCCTTTCCCTCTTTTGGGATAAATAACGCACGGTGGCGGCTCTGTTGTTCTTGTTTTCCCGCCGGTTTTTCGCGTAATGCGACAGGTATCTCCTCTGAGTCTAGATATTTCTTCTAACATTAAGAGTTGGTGGTGAAGATGTTTATTTCCTTCCCCAATGGGGAAAAATGCTATTATTTCCTTTTGCATAGTTTCCTCTCCGGCAGATAAAAGGGTGTGTTTTGATTGATGTACATCTGATTGGTGGTTGTTCCCCATGGAGTTTCACATCATTCCTTAATAAGCTTCTCCAATAGAGTTTCTTCTCTGGCGGATCTTATTGTTATTAAACCACCTGTTTCCGAGAGAGTTGATGGAAACTCCCCGACAGATTTTTCTGCATTTTCCTTATGTCAGGATTGTTTGCTCCTGGAGGACTTCTCCGGTACAGAGTGTTATCTCTTGCAGTTGGAAGCTTTGACTTTTCCTATTCCCAGTTATGGTTAAAGACTTCCCTTGTTTACTCTTATTCCAAAGATAATTCCCATCAGAGTTGAGTTCTCTGTTTGATCATCTTCTTTCGCTGCTCCTGAATGCCTCTTCTTTGTATCCTCGGCAAGTGTGGCTTTGGGATAGGGTTTGATATCCCCGATGACTTATTTTCATCCTTCTCGGGTTATTCCTAAGTTGAGTTCTCTAGTAGGCTTCGCTTTTTTTGTCGAGACGTGTGCCGAGTGTCTGTTCGTGATGCTTGGACTTATTTGTGTTAGATATGTCTGTTTATCAGCAATAATTATACGCAAATCATGCATATACATGCATAATCATAGCATTCGAATATTCATGATTGCATTCTTTGCCATATATCTTTGCTTGTTATCTCCTGCTATTGGTGAAATGTTCTTCCCCAAGCAGATGCCTGTGTCTGATCTCTCCATATAGAGTCAGCCCCAGAGGCAGAAAGTGTCTATCTTTCCTTCTTTCTTCCCCACTAAGTTATGTCCTCGTGGATGATTATTATTTCAGTTTCCTCCCCAATTGTGTATCGGGATGGAATTACTCCCCTGAGTTATATTCTCAATGGATTGAGTCTTGTTTGATTGTGTCTTTCTAGTTTGTTCCTAGATTGATTTCCTTTCTTGGTATCCCCTGCAGTTCCCTGTGGTTCGGTTGTTCAATTACTCAGTAACCAGTAATTGTTCATCCTTTCCCCAGCGGATCTGGTGGCCTTCTACCCAATAACTGGTAGTTGTAAGTCCTTTTTCTGTGGTTTTCTACCCAGTAACCGGTAGATGTGATCCCCGCTTTGTTGTTTATCTCTACCCAGTAATCGGTATTGATATTCCTTCGTTTTGAGTATACCACCCAGTAACCGGTGATATATCTCTTGGATAATTGCTTTTGTAGGGGAATTTATCCCTAGCGAGTCATCTTTCATTTACCCTTGTTTGGTAACGATTGTTTCTCCTTCTGATTGGTCATCATTTTATACCCAGTAACCGGTATCCCGATGTCCTTTCTCTTCAGTCAATTTATCCTTTATTAACCCAGTAACCAGTTGCGGATAATCTTTCATGCGAGTATGTTATCTATGTTTTACCCATATAACGGTAGTAGATAATATATCTCATGCACTCTTTAGTCGAAGTCTTTTTCTTCCCCAGTCGAGTAAGATTCGTATTTCCTTGTGGAATCGAATGCCCATCCTGTAAGTCGAGTTTGCTCTTTCAGCCCTCCTTTCGGATGATGAGTGTCTTGGATATGTTCCCAATTCACGCCTGGTTGGTCACCTATTATATACCTAGTAACCGGTATCACTGGTGTTCCTTCCTTCTGCTCCCTATTATGACTTTTTATCCCCTGTGGAGTCAGATTTTCCTGAGTTGAGATGTGCCTTTTGGGTCTTCCTCAAATGTTTTGGATGATTGATATATTTCACCCTTATACCGGTATTAGATATTCTTTCTCCCTGAGCATGTTGTTCTCTCACCCAGTAACCGGTGTTTCGATAACATGTCTCTCTTTGAGTTTATTACGTAGTAGCCGGTAATATCTCGTTGTTTCTTCCTCAGTTGAGTCCTTTGCGGACATGCCCGTCTGAGTCCGAATTTTTTTACCCGATGTATCCTTTGTGGATAGTTTTACTGTATTGTTATATTCCCTAATACATGCATCTTTGCGTCAGCTCGAGTCTTTCCATCGATTTATTTTCGTGGAATCCCTTCGTGTCTCCCAGCAAGTTTTCAAGTCGTGACCTTCTCATGCATTTTTACCTTATTTCCCCTAGAGTCTCTGTCTCCCTAGTGAGTGTGTTACTCCTATGGATCTTCAGTGCCTCCCGATTTCTTTTTTCTTTGTTGAAATTATTCACCATGAAGATTTTATTTTGCATACATACATTTGCATCATGAGGTCTCTTAGGGACCAAAATTCGTCTCTTTGCTATTATTTAAGCCCATTCTATCTCGTTGAGACGAAGATTTTAACCTTCATATCTTTGGATAGAATGACCTTAAATAGGGGCATCTGTAAGTCCCTAATTTTGACCCTAAGATCCCTCATGGCATCATGTTATTGCACAAGTGCATTGCCTCAAGGATCATAGCATGTTTGGCTCCTTAACCCTAGGGTTAGGACTTGTTTGAGTGTTTTGAAATCACCAAGCATGCTTGTATTGTATATTATTGCCTTTCTCATTTGATTACTAACCAAAATCACAAAAATATGTCACTAACTCTTTTTGTTTTGAAGCTCAAGTAATCATGTGCTCCACAATGCTCCTAGGAGGCTCCTAAGCCCAATGCAATGGCTAGATGAAGATGAGAAAAAGCATGAAAATGGTCCACAAAGTTCCTAATCATCATATATGTCTCCCAAGTATCTCAATTTGCCAATTTGATCAAGATAACCCAAAGGGCTTGAAGATTGTTTCCCGAGGAAACCCTAATTTCACTGTGCTTTGATTGTGCCTTGCCCATGAAACAATCTCAACCTCTGATCAAATTTAATCAAGGGAAGTTATTTCATTTATCATTTTATACATATATGAGCCTATTTGAGGCCCCTCAATCATTTGTTCATCAAGATAGGAAGTTTGACCTTGAAAAGTTGACCAGTCAAGTCATCTGACTAAGCTAAGATTCAATGAGATATAATTTTTGATGTGTTTGTCCAATGAAGATGACCCCAAAAGCAACGATGTTCATAAGAACCATATTAACAACTTTCATGTTCATCAAAAATCCATTTGAATCTTGGAAGGTCATCATTAATTTCAAAACATTATAGGTCATTTTGACTGAAACCCTAATTTTGGGTCAACTCACCAAGGGCATAACTTCCTTAATTGTTATGATTTTGGGGGGAGACCAAAGGAATTGGAAAGCTTGAGATATATACTTAAAATGTTATGTTGGACAAAACTGCATAATCCTAAAGGAAATACATGTGATAATGCAAAACATTATAGGTCATCTTGGACCTAATTCATTGAATTTGAAAAAGTACCCAACTTCAAATGCCCATATCGTTTTCATAGAAAATCCAAATTATGCAAACTTTGAGTCTATATTGACCATATATAAAAGATCTACAACTTTTATGTTGGAGATGTTTTCATTTGAAGCTTTTATAAGGAGGACAGAGGGGTTTTATTAAGCTTACTTTTAGTTAACTTTTTCAAAGTGATTTGAATATGTTTTACACTTGAATTTGCCAAGCCAGTTTTGATCAATTTTCACATGGAAAATGATTTTTTTTCCCAATATGAATTTTTTTCCTTATTTCAAGAGCTTTCCAACCATTACTCATAATAGTCCTTGGGGTCTACCATTTTTGAGTTTCGAATTTCTTTTCATTTATGTGCATTCTTGATATTTTATGTTGAAACTTGAAATGCAAGTCCTTTCCATCCAATGTACACGACCACATGCCTTTTATGTGAACTCAGCAAGCTCCTTCAGCCATCCATGGGCCTCTCACACGTCGACAAAGGCCCATGCACTCAAATTTTCAAATCCCATGCACATGACCAAAGTGTGATGATCTGATACATTCAGCTATAAATAAAGGCCTCATGAGCTTTATTGAACAACCTTTTGGAGATCCCACATGCTACAGAATTGAAACCACACCCTTACTAAAGGAATCATTCACCATTTTTTTTCTTCAGATTTTCGAGCTTGAAATTCAGCAACATTAGTTGAATTTCAAAGCTAGATTCCTTAGCCAATCACCTTCCATACATCCAAAGATCAAAAAGGAGCAACAAACTTTAAGGATTCGTGGCCAGAAGTTCATCAATTTGAAGGTATAAACTCAAACTGTTTAGATCTGAAACTCTTAATTCAATGTAGTATTCTTGTGTTTCTGTGGTTCTCTGAAGTCCTCATACTTTAGGCAAGCTTTTGGTGCATTTAATTTTCCATTTCATGAACAATCCGTGTGGACACCATGGTTTTCTCCTTCATCTTTCTCTGAATATAGGAAGAATGAAGGAAATCCAATGGTACAATGATGATCTACATCACATGAGCTTCATTTCCATGTCCTTGTTTTTCATTTTTGATAAGATTCATTTCTCTGCAAATGTGGCCGGAATTTGTTGGTTGGCCAGAGAAGACGGTGGTTTCCACCACCACCACCACGTGTGCACGCTTATGGCCCTTGGATCTCTCTCTCACGATCTAATCTCATGCGTCCGTTTTAATTACTTGATTTAATGCATTATGTGGTGTTGTTGACTTGAGTGTATCGTGTGTCCTCATATCCAAGCTGTGCACCTCTACCGCGTCAATTAATGAATTGGATCTAGTGGCCCAGCTTTTTTCGCTTATTTCATTTTCTTTTTATTTTCTGTTAATTCTTTTTTTTTCAAAAATTCATTAAAAATTCATATGAGGTCAGAAAAATATGAGACCAACTCAAAACAAATTCTTGAAAAATTTAATTTCATATTATGATTTTTAATTATTTTTGTGACCTCAGTTAATATTTTTCATGAATTATATGATTTTTAATGATTTTAATTCATTTTAAAATACTTTCTGACTTTTAAAAAATACAAAAATATTTTCATAGCATTTATGGATCATGATAAGTCAATGAAAAATAGTCTCAACAATTTCTTGTTTGTTTTGAGAATATTTGAGATTTTAATTCATATTATGTTATTTTTGGTTATTTTTAATTGATTTTAATTACTTTCTAACTTTAAAAATTTGTGAGAAAATTAGTCAAAGTTTGTTTGACTATGTTGAACCTATGAGAATTTAATTGGACTTTTTGAAGTTGCTTTGAATTGAATTTGAGGTTCAACTTTGTTTGTTTATTTTTTATTTGTATTTTCTTTTAATTCAAAAATGACCAAAAAAATATTGTGGACTTCTTGACTTGTTATATTCATTTCTCTTCTGTTTGGTGTTGATCAAGGTTGAATTGACTCAACTTTGATCAAATTCATTGGATCTTGTGGTTTGAGAATCCTTAAGGATCATCACCTAGAAAGATGAATGAATTTGATCAAGGATGAGTTATCCCTTGATCAATTGGGATTGGTTGCTGACTTCTTACCCCCCCCCCCCCCCCCCCTTTCATCTTCATCCCTTTCTTTCCCTCAATGGCCAATGAGTTAAAGTCTTGAGGTTGGTCTTGACAAATAGAATTTTAATCTTCTTTGATCCAAACCAAACTCAACTTGATCCATGATCAAGTGAGTTATTTTGTGTCAAAGATAGGTAACTTCTTGGTCAAGCAAACCCCTTTTGTTTGGCATGGCAAGTTTATGGAGCTTGGCTTACTAGTCATGACCTCTAACTTGTGTTCTTTTCCTATAGTCTTATTGACCGGCCTCAGATAGGTGTGGCTACTATATTAGTCCACTTACGATTGCTTAACATAGCGCTACATTGTCTTATGACAAGCTAACATAACTCCACTAACTACTAAGTTTAATTTGAGCTTTTAAATTCTTGTCATTTACTTTTAATGTCATTTATTTCTTGCTTATTATTCATCTTGATTTTCATTTTGCTCACTTGAGCACATATTTTATGTTCATGTCATTTTTCTTTTGCTCATTTGAGCCCATTATTGTATATAAATATATTGCTATTTTATGTTGTTTGTGTTTGTTTTGATGTGAACCAAAATGCAAAAGGAGAAAGGACTTAGAATTAGGATTTACCCATGCTTAAAAGAGTTCAAGAGCAACTAGGCCTCATGCCTTTAGAATGCAAAATTTGTTGAAGAGCAACTAGGCCTCATGTCTTTAGAATGCTAAAATTCAAAGTTGACCTCAAAGGACTTCTCTTCAAACCTATTCTTTGTCCATTCCCTTTATTATGTTGTGAGCTTTTTGATGTGTGGTTTTGTGTGATAGGAACCTCATCTTAAGTTTGTGAAAAGAGGGCCATTGTCATGAGTAGCCAAGTTAAGAGCCAAGCCAATTCGAGATCCTAGGAGCTTGAATTCAAATTATAGATTGCTTGTTTGTGTGCTAAATCCAAAGGAAAGGAGCATCTTGAGTCATCTCTATATGACTCCAAGAAAAGGAACTCCAAGGGTTATCTTTCCCCTCTTATCTTTGTATGCTTTAGGAATAGCCTTTCTCTCTTCTCCCCACTCTAACCAAGCCAAAAATCATTTTCAAAACTTTGACTTTATTTCAAATTAGAAACCTGGGCCTTAGGCCTTTGACTTTTCAAAACCATTTTCATAAATACTCATTGTAAATAAACTTTAATCCAACTTTGACCTCATTTTGTAAATAAATCTAACATGTAAACATAACCCATTTCAAGTTATTTTTGTGGTCCCAGTGACCACTTGTTAAAATCTTTTCAAAAACATTAGTCATAGGTTTGAGTTATCATAGTGGTTGATGTAAATCTCACCTCATCCTTAGTGTTGGATTATAAGTCTTCCATGTTTATTATAGGGTTAACCCCTCACTAGCATGTTGAAGCCTTCCTCACATGGTGGATTGTTGGTTTAGGTTGAGTCTTCTCCCTTTGATAACAAAAGACCTTAAGGCTTTTGATTAAAATCAATTCACCAAACTTTAAAATTTTTACCACGAACTACGAGGTTTTGATCCTCCTTTATGATGGTATGTAGGAAATGGGTTCATCCATTCAAACAACAAAATTTGTAAATATAATATATTCTGTTCTCATCCATTCAATCTTTTGCACACATCTTTTCACAAATACCAACCTACAACACATATTTGCAAAAAGAGGTTCCCTTAGAGTACTAAGGATGTTTTGGGTGCGTAAAACCTTCCCATTTCATAACCAACCCCCTTACCTAGATCTCTAACATTTTTATTAGTTTTTTATTTGAAAAACTTCTTACTTGGCTTTTGTTCTCTTTTTAGCCTTTCCTTTGGACAAATAAAAGTGCGGTGGCGACTCGAATTTGTATGTTGACTTTTGGTTTAGTCAATAAACCTAAAGGTAACGAAAACCCCGTTACACTGTGTTGTATACTCTGTAGCCTTTAAGCGTTCTGAGTATCCTAACATAATACCTTTTTGTGCTTTTGAATCAAACTTGTTCAGATGTTCTTTAGTATTAAAAAAAAAGCAAGAGCATCCAAAAGGATGAAAATAAGAAATGTTGGGTTTTCTCCCCTTACACAGTTCATAGGGAGTCTTCTCTAGAATAATCTTATAGAGATTCTATGCTGAATATAACACGTTGTATTTACTGCTTCAGCCCAAAAGTGCTTAGCCATATTTGTTTCATTTATCATGGTTTTGGCTATCTCTTGGAGTGTCCTATTCTTCCTTTCTACAACTCCATTTTGTTGTGGAGTTCTAGGACAGGAGAAATCATGGGATATTCCATTAGAATCAAATAGTTCCTCAAAAAATTTATTTTCAAATTCTCCACCATGATGACTTCTGACTTTGATGATTTTAGAGTCAAATTTGTTTTGCACTTTGGAACAGAAGCTAGTGAATACAGAGTGAGACTCACTCTTGTGCTTTAGGAATTTTACCCATGTCCAGCGACTAAAATCATCAACAATAACTAGTCCATATTTCTTTCCATTGACTGATGCTATTTTAATAGGTCCAAACAGATCAATATGAAGAAGTTCCAGAGGCTTAGAGGTGGAAACAATAGTTTTTTTTAAAAGATGTTTTGGAAAATTTCCCTTTCTGACATGCCTCACATAGAGCATTTGAAGAAAACTTCAGTTTGGGTAGACCTCTGACTAACTCGAGTTTATTTAGCTGAGATAGTTTTCTCATGCTAATGTGGCCGAAGCGTCTATGCCATACCCATGGCTCTTCATGAACGGACATCAGACATTTTACATTTTGTTCTTTTAAGTCTGAAAGATTTATTTTATAAATATTTTTTTCCTCTTTCCAGTGAATACAACTGTTCCATTGTTCTGATTAATTGTTTTACATGTTTTTTGATTGAAGATTACATCATAGCCGTTATCACTTAATTGACTTATTGATAACAGGTTATGCATTAATCCTTCTACATAGAGAACATCAGATGTAGAGGGAAGAGTTCCATTACCAATAGTTCCGGAGCCTCTGATTCTTCCTTTCTGATTTCCTCTAAAACCTACGAACCAGCATCTTTAAGTTCCAGACTTTGGAACATATACTTTCTTCCCGTCATGTGTCGCGAGCATCTAGAGTCCAGGTACCATGACTGGTGTCTTAACTCTGTTGCATAAGATATCTGCAACATAAACAATCTTATCCTTTGGTACCCAGAATCTTTTGGGTCCTTTTTGATTAGTTTTCCCAGAGTTCCTTAGAACCTTGGGTTTTCTAGCATTATCAAAACATTGTGCTTGTGTATGTGTGTAGTGATAAGAAAATGGAGATTTAGGTTTGTCATTTGTGGAAGATTTATCTTCACTAGGGTCATACCCAATTCCTCTTTTATTATTCTGACTAACTCCATAAATCATGGATGCCATTCTGCTTCTCTCTATCCCATTCTTCAGAAACTTTTGAAAAGATTTTTCATATTCATAAATTACTGTGTTCTAAGTTTGTGGTGCTTGAGATAACGCTTATTCAAGTTTTAAACATTGTTTATTTATGGAGTCTCTTTCTAATATCAAAGTTCTATTTTCATATTTTAGATCTGAAACTGTCATCTCAAGTTTACCACATTCTTCGATGGTTTCTTCAAGAACCACTTTTACAGCTTTAAATTTTTGTTTAAGTTTCTGGTATGAGTTTAGAGTTTCAGAAAGGCATGATTCGAGGTCAGAGCGAGAAAGATCGGAAAATACCTCTTCAAATTCAGATTCTCCATCTGATGTATTTCTGGGGGTGGTAGCCATGAGGGCAACATTTGCCTATTCTTCAGAGTCTGATTCTGAGGAATCAGATCCACTGTCGTCCCAGGTGGCCATCAATCCCTTTTTGGTTCTGAAATAATTTTTCTTGAAATTTTCTCTTCTAGAGCTTTCTTTCTTCAACTTGGGACATTCTTTTCTATAATGATTTGTTTCCTTACATTCATAGCATGTTATATCTTTGTTAGATTTACCTCTGGAAGTTGATTTTGATCGATCTCCCTCGGGTCTTGGTCTTCTGAAGTTATTATTCCTTTTTCTCCAGAGTTGTTTTACTCTTCTAGTTAAAAGGGATCATTCTTCTTCGTCGTCATAGTCTTCCTTTTCAGAGTCATCATTGTCTTCTTCTTCAGCATGAAAGGCTTTTTTTTCTATCTAGTTTGCGTCTTTCGGATCTAGACTTTAGTGCTACAGACTTGATCTTCTTTTGAGGTTCATCTTCCTTCAGTTCTATCGCATGGCTTCTGAGTGAACTGACGAGTTCCTCAAGGCTGATACTGTTCAGATCTTTTGATAACTTTAAGGCTGTGACCATGGGTCTCCATTTCTTTGGCAAGCTTCTAACAATATTTTTGACATGATCCGCAGTTGTATATTCTTTATCTAGCACTTTGAGTCCTGCAATTAAAGTTTGAAATCTAGAAAACATTACCTTTATCGCTTCATCGTCCTCCATTTTGAAGGCTTCATATTTCTGGATTAGAGCCAGAGTCTTTGTTTCTTTGACTTGAGAATTTCCTTCATGAGTCATCCTCAGGGAGTCAAGTATTTCTTTAATTGTTCCCCTGTTGGTGATCTTTTCATATTCATTGTAGGAAATGGCATTGAGTAGTATCGTTCTGGCTTTGTGATGGTGCTTGAATTCACGTTTCTGATCATCTGACATTCTGCTTCTGAGAATAGAAACTCCAGTGTCTGTCATAGGTGGTGCGTATCCAATTGTGACAATATCCCAGAGATCAGCATCGTAGCCCAGAAAGAAACTTTCAATTCTGTCTTTCTAATAATCAATTTTTTCTCCATCAAAGATTGGAGGTTTAACGTTGTAACTATCTCTTTCATTGGTGTTGGCCATAGTTTTTCTCACGCTGGATCTCTCTACACTGTTAAGTGTTTGATTAGAAAATCAATAACAAAGCTGAAACTCTGATACCAATTGAATGTTGAGAAAAACAAGAAAGGGGGTTTGAATTGTTTTTGGAAATAAAAACTTTTTCAGAAATCAAAACACACAGAATTTTATACTGGTTCGCTTGAAATTCAAAGCTACTCCAGTCCACCCAGCCAAGGTGATTTCGCCTTCAACAAGAACTTAATCCACTAATCTTGAAAGATTACACAACCAATCGTCTAAGAGAATAATATCTTAGCCCTCTCAAGTATTCAGACTGCGCAAAGTCACTTGAGGAAATAGTTTAAGCAAAAGTAAATTGTAATGTAAAGTGCTTCTAACGAAAAGCAAGTATTACAGAAAATATAAGAGCAATAGTTTTCACGTAAGAGCAACAACTCGTGAAAAAAAGAGAGAGAATGAATGTGATTTCTGTGTGTCTCAGGCGTATTCTCTAGTGAGGTAATCCGTCCTTTATATAGTCGTTGTGAAGGACCGTTGGAGTGATGACAGAATCTTGGTCATTGAAGAATAATAAATGTCATTACTCTCTTTGTTTCTTTCTAAACCCATTTTGTCAACCTCATTATTCCTTTCTTTAAATACTTTCTGTCCATAATGAGATTATTTTCGGTTATGCATTCTGGACTGGTGAGTCTGCATCAGATTCTTGATATACTAGAGTTTGTCTTCAGAGGATGATCATGTCTGACTTCATCAGAGCTTCTCAGTGCTCTAGACTTCTTAAGTATCAGAGTTTGACTCCAGTAGTCTTTTTTCGGAGCCTCTGACTTCTTAACTGTTGTGCTGGTATCTGTGTTGATCAGAATCAGAACTTTTTGGACGTATCCTTTCTGAGTGGCATCTGATCATCGAATACTTTATATCTGATGTAATTTTGTATCTGATGTATGGTCAGAATCCTGCATAAATGTCCAGAGTCCTGCACACTAATAAAAAATATCATTAGAGTACCATTTTTGGTTTTATCCTTTATTATCATCAAAATCTTAGAGATATATTGTAGAACCAAGTTTGTTCTTATAGCATCAATCTCAGATTTCTTCAAATGAAGAGCTTCAGCTATAACATGAGATCTGGGAATCTCCTCTGATCCACTGGAGAGGGCCTTGTTAGATACGAGTATTCCCAAGAGATGCGCATATTTATCCAACGTAGGCACGAGCTGATAATCCGGAAAGGTGAAGCACAGGTAAAGAGGGTCATAGAATTGGACCAAGACACTCAAGAGTCCTTCAACCACATCAGTAGATAATACGGACAAAAGCTTCCCATGACGTTGCTTGAAATCCAAGGGATCTAATACAAAGGATGACAACTTCCTTAACTCCTTCAAATCAGGACATCTGAAACTATACTTTTTGGTATTCCTTCGCCCACAATCCATGGTCTGAAAATTATTTGCAAATAAGACCTTAGTTCCTTGGAAATTTTATTATTATGATGAATGTAATAATGCTCATGAATGCATGAATGCAATAGTCACACACAAGGGATCACACACAAGGCAAACACAAACAAAGGTCACGGGATGGATCAAGTCATTATCAAGATCAATCTTCCATTTTGGTGGATTGTGGATTTTTCACCTTATCAACACCCAAGCTCCATTTATATTGCCGAAACCGGTCAGATCAACCGAGAGTAAAAGGGTCTGTTATGAGTCACGAGTATGGAGTCGGGTTAAGAACCATCCCAAAGGAGTGTAGTAAAGATAAAACTTGTAGATCATTTTATAAAAAGTTCCCAGAGTCGTGATCCCATCTATCAGATACTATAGGTTTAGATGACTGACTCATCAACCCATAATATTCTCAAGAGAAACTCGTCTGAGTGTAGTATCGCGTAACAACTGTTATCAAGTCTACACTTGAACAGTCTTTGCACTACGTCCTAAATAGGCCAAGTTGGGTTATATGTTATACGGTCCTCAGCTTCTCGAACTCCCAGGTCGGAATAAGTAATTCCTATCCACAATTTACTCAATAATTCCAAGGGGGTCTCCACTGAATATATGGGTCTCAAGCCAACTCGTTAAGGACTACTTAACACGAGTTGAACATGACTATACCATCCTCCCAACATAATTTCACTTAATTTCGGGTTAGAACTTATATCACCACTCAGAGTTCACCAAGAATAAAAGACAAATCATATCACACAAATAATATATACAAACAAACATTAAATATCAAGAAAATATTGCACACAAAAAATTAGGCTAAACCCACTGAGGACAACACCACAGCAGAGTCGCCACTTTTTTCTGTAGTGGTGCATTTGTGACCATCGAGCTATGGATAAACCCAATGTCATTTGAATAATAAGAGTCGCCACCATGCCTTATTTGTTTCCAAAGGAAAAGGGAAAAGTGCGAACTAACACCCAAATATAAGAAGTTTTCAAATCAAAACTAATAAAATGCCAGAGATTGCAGGTAAGGGGGTTGGTGACACAGAGGGAAGGTATTAGCATCCAAAGTGTCCTAGGTACTCCTAGGGAGCCCTTTTTTGTGTGCAAGTTTTTTTGTTGAAAAGGTTTTTAATAAAAATGGAATGGGGGGATGAGAAAAGAATTCATTCATTATATTTTTGTGTTTGACAAGACCTTCGGTCTTATGCCTACGTACCAACATAAAACTGACGGATAAAAACCCCGTAGTTCGTGGTAAAACTTTCAAAGAAGTTGGTGGATTGATTTTAACAAAACTTCTTAATAAAAGGGCACAAAAATGGCCAAAATATTTAAATAAAGTTGTTAGTTCTTTTTTGTCTTTTTGAAATTGAGGTCAATATGATTAAGTTTATTCACAAGTTTGATTTAAGAAAAAGAAGTTTAAAAATTCAATGGCGTGAGGCCAAAGTTTCTAATTATTAAAACATGTATGAGTTAAGAAACACGAGCAAAGAAGATTTTTGAAAAGAGCAAGAGATTTTGAAATTAAAGAAGTGGGAGGAGATGAAGAGGACTACCCTAAACAAAAATTAAAAGTTAAGAGTTGAAAATATCCTACCAATGGGAAGTAATCCACAAGACAAGAATGTCTGATAGAAACCAGTTACCTTTGGACTTTTGAGAAAACAATAAGTATAAGCAATATCCAAGAAATTATATGAAGGTCAAGGCATCAAATAAAGATGGACATATTATCCAAGCAAGCACTCCAATAATAAGCAATCTTCAGATGTCTTCAAATGTATCAGATGGAATATTTCCTTGGCAAACTCACAACAACAATCATGAAACAATCAACAATGATAACAGTATAACAATTAAGCATTGAGATAAAATAACAGATAAACCCTAGAGGAATCAAGGCTTGCATTAGATGAATGGAAACTGTCAAGGATGGTTCAGTCTCAAAATAATGGCATTGGCCAAGTCTTTTAGCATAGGGAATGTTGCCTACTTCTAAGTCCAAGAGTTCAGATCAAGTCAAGGGCAGAGGTCCAACAGTCCATCAACATATTTTTTAGGGTTTTTCTTATTAGGTATTTTAAGGTCCTAAGACCACAAACACACAAAAATCAAAGGAACGCAATATATACAAGCACAAGTGATATGGCTCAAATGAGAAAAGTGAAGATAACTCAAACGTAAAGATCTTGCATGAAATGTAAATGGCTATGAATGATAAAGGTGCTTGAATTTAAATTGCATTAATTAAATGACTTGAAAGTAAAGCAAAGTTAATAAATGTTATTCAAATATTAGTGAAGAGTTTTAATTGTTTAAGTTATTCTTTGGAGAACACTCAGTCATTCATTCACAAGTATGAATACATGAACCAAGACATCATCCATGAGAAGGGCTCCAACTTAGGTATATCAACAAGTATGCCACTAGCTCTCATGAATGGAAAAAAGGTCAAGTTTTCACACAATGACATGAAGAATGGGAGACTTACAATCTCACTTACTAGAATGATTTACCTTGTGGGACAGATTTAGCTCTATGTTAAGCAATCGTAATTGGACTTATGTAGAAGTCACAACTATCTGAGGTCGGGCAATAAAAATATTGGTGTTAATGCATGTTAGAGATATGGTACAAATAACCATACTCCTAAAACATACCACACACAAAAATAAAGTGGGAGAGACCTATCTCAATCAGACTCATGTTGAATCATCTGACACAAGGTCATTAATGAATCAACTAGTAATTGATATTTGAGATTTCATTGGTCAGTGAAAAAGTTGGGAAAGAAAAGGGATGAAAATGAAGAGGGAAAAGGTAATAGGACCCAAAATTGATCATAGAAGGAACTTCATCTGATCAATACTATCCATTCATTTTGGGGGATGAAATATACATTTCATCATCCCCCTAAATCCAATGGTATTGATCAAACAAAAGTTCAAATCAATCATGACCAAGGCCAAATAGAAAGTCAAACATCACAAGGTCAACCAAATATCTCAACAATATTTTTAATCAATTAAACAATGGCCAAATCCCTTCAAATCACCAAATAAATGGCCAAGGGATTTTCCTAGGTCAAACAAGGTTAAAATATTTAAAAACAAGTAAAAAATTATTAAATTCTCAAAAAATATCAAAATTAATCAAAAAAATGATTTTAATTCAAAATATGAAAGAGGAAAATATTTAAATATTTTTGGTGAAAGTCCCATATTTTTTGGATTAAAAATGAAATTTCTATTAATTAAATAAAATAAAAGGATTAAAATGAAAATTAGAAAATAAAAATAAAACAGAAAAAACATAGGCCATCAGATATCCCTCATTAATTGAGGTGGCAGATCTGATGGCCATAAGCACATGCTCCATCATGCACCATAGTCAACACGTGTACACGCTTGGTAATCAGAAGTAAAGGCTAAGATTAAAACATTTGAACATGATCAAGTGGTTGGGAAGATGGCAACACACCACCGGAGCCCTAACTCCGGTCTTCTTCTCTGGTGGACCTCACCAGACTGGTCCACCATCAACCGCCATGAAAATAAAAAGCGAGTATACGAATTTAAAGGGAAAATGCTCAGAAGCTCGAATCTGGCCTCAATTTCTTCCAATTCCAAGTATATTGAAAGATACGTGGATTTGAAGTTTGAGGTGCATGATATGAGTTGCTTCGATTTGTCCTCAAAGCAACTCAATCTTGTTTCCTACATTGGTAGGACATCAGCCAACCAAAAATTAATGGAAATGATGGAGAATTGAGAGAGAATCAAAGAGAGAAAGTTTCACAAAAATCACCTTCTGTTTGCAGTGATGAAGCTTGATTTGGATCTCAATTGGATTGGGCGTGCTTCTACTTGTTTGTAGGAGATGAAATGAGAGCTCAATTGGCTTGGACTCTTGGAGTTTCAACTTCGAAACAAAAGTGAAATTGAAACTCGATTTTTAAATGAAAACCTCCAAGATTATCCTTTAATGGAGATGGTAAGGTTGCATTTCAAAGCTTGGGCAAGGTCTCCCTCGTTCTGAGCAGGAGGGCATGTATTTATAGGCTCTTGCATTCATTTCTACACACTTCCAATTTTGAACCAAAAATAGCAACTCAAGTTGCATGGGTTCATGCACGCGTGTCCAGGCCCAAATGATGCTTGCAACCCACTCCAATTTGTGTCAAAATATTACTGAAGTCAACACATGTGGCCATGCAAAGTTGTACCATGTTTTAAGTTTGAATTTTGCCAAAACAAGCTATGAGAATAATTCATGCTTAAGTCCTTCACCTCTCATCAAAATGAAGTGATCTTGAGTTCTTTGGAAATATATCATCATATGGAATAACTTTTATGTTTAGACTTTTTCCATTTGAGGCTGGGAACATGGAGAATTTTGAGGTGGAAGTTGGAGAAATAAAACATAGTTGAAAATTTTCTAAGTATCAAGTCAAATGACAACTTCTTCCACCTTGAATAACTTTTGCTATGAGGTTCAAATGAAAATGGTTCCTTCATCAATGTTGTATCCCTTTAAATCATATTCAATTTGGTCATAAATTTGACACCATTTGGATCTTTAATGAGGGAGTTATGGATTTTAGAAGTTGAGGAAAATTGCTTGTTAAATGGTGATGGTCCAAAATGACCTATAATGTTTCCTCATGGCACATGCCCTTGAAAGTTGAATTTTATCTTTCTAAAAGAATAAAAGTTGGATAATACACCTTTCAATTAATCATGAAACTTGAATGACCTTCATATCACAAAAATTGAGCAAGTTATGGTTCTTGGAAGTTGACCTTCTAACTAGGGCACAAACAAAATGACCTATAATCTTTCACCATAAAAAATGACTTTCCAAGAAAATTTAGCTATTTATGTCAACATGAAAGTTGTTTTCAATGTCATAAATAGTCACTTTTCTCTTTGAATCATTTTCATATGACAAAAATTGTAGGATATAGGGTCCGGGGAACCCCAGTTTTAACCAATTGACTTTCTCTGGTCAACCTCTTTGAACCAACTTGCAAACTTGAAGTTATTTTGATCTTTGGGGATCATGGAGAATAATATATGCTTTAGATGATCTATATTGAAGTATCACATAATATCTTTAACCAATTGATGAAGAAACTTGTTGAGGAAGTCCCACAAGATACCTAAATGAATTAGGGTTTCCAAGGAAAACAAGCTTCAAACTCTTGATGAATTCTTGATCAAATTAACAAATAATGAACATGGGGATCCATATATGATGCTTAGAATCATTTTCAACCTTTACTTAATTGATCCCTTGCATTGAGGGTCTTAAACCCTAAATATGAACTTGGTGGGGGCACAGATGGACACACACCTATAAAAGAAACAAAGATATACTAGACATATTTTTGGTTTTTTGGTTAGTAAACAAAATAAAAATAAAGTATGATACAATCAAATATGCTTGGTGATCTCTTCCAATGCAACCCAATGAATAAAGGGTAAGGAGGATACCAAGGTGTGATCCCAAAACCAATGAGATAACATGAGGGATCTTAGGGTCAAAATTGCGGTCTTACAAGACCTTCTCAATATTTTTCGCCCTTTCTCTCTGGATCCTTTTGTATAAGATTCTTCCGTATGATGTCCTAGCCTCATGGTTTTTTGTGAAATTTGCTTACTGTAGGTTGTTTTCTCTAATAAATCAAGAGTTTATCCTTAATTTCAATTTGAAGAAAGCTCTTGTTCCTGTTGGAAATCAAATTCTCCAAGTAACATTTGGGTGTTTGTTTGGACGAGTTAGCTAAGTGGGGTGTTATTTTAGGCCCACATAACATTGCTTCCCTCTTTTCATAACGTAATAAGGAACTCATCATCATTTCTTCTTCACTCGTATTTTTGCTGACAAGGTCTGTCTATTTTAGATTGGCTTCAAATTCATTGGTATGTCCCTGTTCTTTCTTTTTCTGATCATATCTAATGTTTTGACCCAACATTGTCTGGCAAGGTTCATTCTACTTACATGCTTCTTCTATGGTGAGTTGTGGTAAGAGAAATTTGGTTAATCAGGAATGATACATTGTTCAAGGGAGGAATGAAAGGATTTTCTGAAATTAATTGATTAGCAAAAAACTTATCTTGGGACTGTATCTTCTTCTAGGGATCTTGCTTTTTATTTTTCTTCTCATCAGTTGGCGCTTTTAGCTTTGGCTCTTGTTGGTTTTTGTTTGGCTTTACTATTGGCTGCCCTTTTTTTTGCATTGCATTGCATGGGATTGAAGTACCCATTGTGCTTATTTTCTTTATTCAATTCAATTTTCTTATAAAAAATATTCATGCACATAGATTATAAGAAAAACATATATTTGACAAGGGTAAAAGGTCAAACAACATAGCCAAAACCATTAGGTTTTGTTTGGGAATTTGAGGGGGAAGTGATGGGAGGGATTTTGAAAAAAGGGAAGGATTTGGTGAAAAAATAGAATGATTTAGGTGGGGAGGGTTTTGAAGTATTTATTTTTATTCAAAATTAAAAAAAAAACCCATAATTTTGGGGAACTAAAATTTTTTATTGGGGGATGGATTTGGAGGGTTTGGATGGGTTAGACAAATTATTCAAATATAATTTGTGTTGTTATATTATTCCCAAAATTATATGTAAATGATAAACACTATTTTACCATTCTAAACAAAAAAAATTCAAAAAATGTTAAAGATTTCTCTATATTTTTTAAAAAATTGTTTTTCAAAACCCTCATTTTCTCTTCCCCTCAAAACTCTCAAACAAAGCCTTAGTAAAACATGAATATGAGGCTTTCATGAATCCTATGCAACATGAATAAGATATATTATTACCTAAGTGACTTAATTAACAAATAACAAATAAGAAACAACAAATCCTACATTTAATATTCTAATTGACAAGAAAATCTACTTACAATTTTCTCAGCGAGTGCTCGTGACGCATCTGAAATGAATTGTCAAGTTGGTCTTTGTCGATCTCTATTCTACTTCTCATGTCGTGATGATGGAGATTGACTGTGATCACAAGATTCCCCATCTCCCACTTGTTGGTTTTTCTCATTAATCAATATTTCCTCAAGTTTCTTCTAACCTCCACGAGACAATCTATGGGGGTATTTATTTTTTGCCTTGCATAACTTTCCTGATTCACTTTTAACCTGTTATAGACATAGTGAAAATATGAATTTGCATTGTTGTATCTATAAAGAATAAGCATAAAATTATTTTAAAAAATAAGACTACTACTAACCAAGAAATTAGCAGAACTATGAGACTTCAAAAAAAAATCTCAAACCTTCTTGTCAATAAAATTATATTTCAGAATTGAATGCTTAAGATCAGGCTTAGGTTTTGTAATGTAGTCACACGTAAGTTGTAACTTAAATCCCCTCCAACACTCACCAGCATAAGTGATCCATTTTTTTCAACTTATCATCATTAGTAAACTCAAAATTCGACTACATCTACATTAATAAGTATGTACTAGTAATTATAAAAAAAATACTATCAAATCATGTGTATTAAAATTAATACCTTACCGTATGTCAATGTGCTTTCTTTCAAATCTTGTGATACTTCGGTCAAATCATATATCAAAATATTCACTTTCCTATGTCCAATAAATGAAACATAACTCCTAAAAATCGAATAATTATGACCTTTAGATATCCAAGATACGACATTAAACTCGATCGATAATTTGTTACCCGAGTTGTGGACTTTTGTTAATTTAGCCATAATTGTATCACCTCTTTGTTTTTATTTCCTTTTTCCCTTTGTAGTTTGAGATTCATTTGAATAAGTTTTGTTGGTTCTATGTGTTGGCAGCAATTTTGGTAAAACCTAGAGTGTTCATAAGTTGTCACAAGTGTTGTCTTGACATAAGATAACATGTTCCTGCTGGGTGTTTAAAATGTGAATGTGCAGGATTTTACTGAGATGTCAGACCCGATGTCATGAAATCTGTATACAGAACATTCAGTCTGAATGTTATGTATTGTGTGATTCCGTTTTTTATGCCAATCTATGTGTGATTGAAGAGATGAGTGAACGCGTCATTCAATCAGTAATTACAACCAGATTGACTTATTTTCTAACAAGATATAATCAGCTGTCATGAGAAGATATGAATGGAAAATAATTTTAGGGTTTTGTGATATCCAAGCCCAGCCAAACACTTCTATATAAAGGGCATGGAAAACCTGGTTTTATACACAAGAAATAACAGACGAAATATTGAGAGAGAATAAGGGTTTTAGTCTTGTGTGGTCGTGTGTATTGTGAGCCATTCATTAATCCATAGATGATTGAATTGGACTGACTTTTGAGTTGTAATTCGTCCACTCTAAGCTTTGAAGCATGAGTGTGTGTTTACTTGATTGAAGCTTTTAAGCAAGATCAAGTATGTGTTCTTGAAGAGTATCTTCTTTTCATTGTAATTCTTGTTTTATATCACTGTTGTGATTGAGGGGGAGTGAGTAGGATCTCATATCTAAGAGTTCTTAGGTAGAATTCACACCCGTAGAGATTAGGTGAAAATACTGTAACTTGAAGTTGTTTACTGAGAGTCTTTGAACTAATTTTGTTTAGTGGATTTCCTTTCTAGCTTGGTATCCCCCAGACGTAGGTGAGTTTGCACCGAACTAGGTTAACAATTGCTTGTGTCACTTGCATTACTGTTCTTTATCGTTTATCCTGTTTATATTGTTCAGATATTAGTGTCGTGACATTACCTTCAACATCTCATATCTGATACTAGAATTTCAATTGGTATTAGAGCAGGCATCCTGCTCTGGTTCTGGGTGAGATCTAGGGACGGTACTTTATGGTACTATGGATAGAGATGGAGGATCTGTTCACAGACCACCTATTCTGGATGGATCCAACTATGACTACTAGAAACCTCGAATGGTAGCCTTCCTGAAATCTTTGGATAATAAGGCTTGGAAGGCTTTTTTAACAGGCTGGGAACATCCAGTTATTACTAAGGAAGGAGAAGCTACAATTGAGAAGAAGGCTGAGGAACAATGGACCAAGAAGGAGGATGATCTAGCCCTTGGAAACTCTAAAGCATTGAATGCTATATTCAATGGGGTTGACAAGAACATCTTCAGATTGGTGAACAACTATGAGGTGGCTAAAGATGCTTGGAATATTCTCAAAACCACACATGAAGGCACCTCTAGAGTGAAGATGTCTAGATTGCAGCTGCTCACTACCAAGTTCGAAAATTTAAGGATGAAAGAAGATGAAAACATTCATGATTTTCACATGAATATCCTTGAAATTGCTAATGCCTCAAGAGCCCTGGGTGAGAAGATGACAGATGAAAAACTAGTGAGGAAAATACTCAGGTCACTTCCTAAGAGATTTGCCATGAAAGTGACAGCCATAGAAGAGTCTCAAGACATTTGCAATATGATAGTGGATGAGCTAATTGGATCCCTCCAAACATTTGAGCTGGGAATGTGTGATGGATCTGAAAAGAAAGTCAAAAGCATAGCCTTCGTGTTAAATACTGAAGAGAAAGAGGAAGAAAGTGATCAAGATACTGATGAAGATCTGGCAAATGATGTAGCATTGCTGTGAAGACAGTTTAACAAACTTCTGAAAAAGATGGATGTAAGGTCTAAGTATAATGTCAAGAACATCTCATCTGACATCAGTAGGTCCAATAATGTTGGGAGAAGAACAAGATCTGATGAAAAATCCAAAGAAGGAAAAGGAGTCCAGTTCCATGAATGTGATGGGTATGGACACATTAGAGCTGAATGTGGGACCTACCTCAAGAAATAGAAGAAGAGTCTTGCTGCTACTTGGTCTGATGAAAGTGAAATAGAAGGAGAGTCTGCAAATCTTGTGACTGCCTTGACTGGAAGATGGGGTTCTGATGAAAACTCAAGTGATGATAAAGTAACCTCTGATGAGTTAGCCACTACCTACAGAAAGTTGTGTCACAAAAGTGAAGAAGTGTGTCTACAAGTGGAAAGTCAGAAGAAACTGATAACACAACTGGAGAATGAGAAGGCAGAACACTTGGAAACCATCTCCAAGTTGAAGACTAAAGCAGTGTTCTTGAACTCCAAACTGGATGAGATGACAAAGTATGTCAGAATGCTGAACAATGGATCTGACACCTTAGACAAAATTCTCCAGACTAGAAAAATGGCAGGAGACAAGTCTGGCCTTGGGTTCAATGAATCCAAACCTGAGTGTAGTCACACTGGTAGCAAATCAAAGATGTCACATCATGTGTCACAACATCATAAGGAAAGACAACATAAAGGAAAACACCAAAGATGGAGATGTCATTACTGTGGAAAATTTGGCCACATAAAACCATTCTGCTATAAGTTGTATGTCTATCCTAGTCCTTCTCATCAACAACCTAGACCCAAACATCACATCCCTGTCAACAGAAAACAATGGGTTCCTAGGACTTGTGTTACTAACCTGATAGCTCACACTTCCTTCAGAGTTTCATCCAAAGAAGACTGGTATTTTGACAGTGGATGCTCCAGACACATGATTGGAAACAAAAACCTGCTAATTGACCTTCATCCTCATGCCACCAGCTATGTAACCTTTGGTGATGGAGCAAAGGGTGAAATCAAGAGGATTGGAAAGCTGAACTGCCTTGGAGTCCCTAACCTTGACAATGTCCTACTTGTTAAAGGACTGACTGCAAACCTAATAAGCATCAGTCAATTATGTGACCAAGGTCTAACTGTAAACTTCACAAAAACTGAATGTCTGATTACTAATAAAGAAAATGAAGTGATCATGAAAGGAGTCAGGTCTAAGGACAACTGCTATATGTGGAGTTCTCAAGAAACTGGTTATTCATCAACGTGTACTCTAGCCAAAGAAGAAGAAGTGAAGATATGGCATCAAAAATTGGGCCATCTGCATCTTAAAGGAATGAAGAGGATTATATATGTTGAAGCTTTCAGAGGAATTCCAAACTTGAAGATTGATGAAGGAAGAATTTGTGGAGAATGTCAGATTGGAAAACAGACAAAGATGTCACATCAGAAGCTCAGACATGACACCACTTCCAGAGTGTTGGAACTTCTCCATATGGACTTGATGGGACCCATGCAGGTGGAAAGTCTTGGTGGGAAAAAGTATGCTTATGTGGTGGTGGATGACTTCTCCAGATACACCTGGGTCAATTTTATAAGAGAAAAATATGATGTATTTGAATTCTTCAAAGATCTTTGTCTAAGATTTCAAAGAGAGAAAAAAAGGCCAGGTTATCAGAATTCAGAAGGATCATCCTAAAGATCTCATTATAGGAGACCCAAATAAAGGGGTCACAACTAGATCAAGGGAACTGATCTCACATGGTTGTTTTGTGTCCAAGATTGAGCCTAGGAATGTCAAGGAAGCCTTGACTGATGAATTCTGGATCAATGCCATGCAGGAAGAGTTAGGCCAATTCAAGAGAAATGAAGTATGGGAACTGGTTCCAAGACCTGAAGGAATGAATGTCATTGGAACAAAGTGGGTTTACAAGAATAAATCTGATGAACAAGGGGTGGTTACTAAAAATAAAGCAAGATTAGTAGCACAAGGATACACTCAAGTTGAAGGACTTGACTTTGATGAAACATTTGCCCTTGTAGCTCGCCTTGAGTCCATTAGACTATTGCTTGGAGTGGCATGTATTCTGAAGTTTAAACTGTTCCAAATGGATGTAAAAAGTGCCTTCTTGAATGGTTACTTAAATGAGGAAGTGTATGTTGAACAACCTAAAGGATTTATAGATCCAAATCTTCCAAAACATGTGTATAAGCTGAGGAAAGCCCTCTATGGTTTGAAACAAGCTCTTAGGGCTTGGTATGATAGACTCACAGTGTTTCTCATTAACAATGGATACAAGAAGGGAGGCATTGAAAAGGCCTTATTTGTTAAGAATGAAGGAGGAAAACTCATGGTGGCTCAAACATATGTGGATGATATTGTGTTTGGTGGGATGTCAAATCAGATGGTCGAACATTTTGTTAAACAAATGCAGTCTGAATTTGAAATGAGCCTTGTTGGAGAGCTGACCTATTTTCTTGGGCTACAAGTCAAGCAGATGGAAGATTCTATCTTTCTATCTCAAAGTAAATATGCCAAAAACATTGTTAAGAAGTTTGGCATGGATAATGCAAGTCATAAAAGGACACCTACTCCTACATATCTGAAAGTCTCCAAATATGAAAATAGTGTTAGTGTAGATCAAAGTCTCTACAGAAGCATGATAGAAAGTCTGCTATATCTCACAGAAAGCAGACCTGACATTACTTTTGTTGTAGGTGTTTGTGCTAGATATCAAGTTGAACCAAAAGTCAATCACATAAACCAAGTGAAAAGGATACTGAAATATGTCAATGGCACCAGTGACTATGGGATGTTGTATACTCATGGATTTGGATCTATGCTGACTGGATACTGTGATGCTAACTGGGCTGGAAGTGCTGATGATAGGAAAAGCACATCAGGAGGATGTTTATTCTTGGGGAATAACTTAATATCATGGTTTAGTAAGAAACAAAATTGTGTGTCTCTGTCCACTGCTGAAGCTGAATACATAGCAGCTAGAAGTAGTTGTTCTCAACTGGTTTGGATGAAATAGATGCTGACTGAATACAATGTCACGCAAGATGTCATGACATTGTACTGTGACAACCTGAGTGCTATAAATATTTCTAAGAATCCTATTCAGCACAGCAGGACAAAACATATTGATATTCGTCATCATTTTATTAGAGAACTAGTGGAAGAGAAAATCATAGCCCTAGAGCATGTTACTACTGAAATGCAATTAGCTGATATATTTACAAAGGCTTTGGATGCTAATCAATTTGAATGTCTAAGAGGGAAATTAGGGATTTGTATCTATGAGAATTTATAGCAATTAATTTGGAGTGGAAAAGGTAATAAAAATATCGTCTGCCTACTTAAAAGAAAGTGCCCCATTTATGGTAAATCATCACCTAGTATTGGAACTTCCATCTATAGCATTTTCACACGCAACCTCTACTCAAACATTTCCACCTTCCTTCAACTTCATCAACCTTCTCTGCTAGGGCAACATAAACCTTTCCACAAGAACAACAAGATGTCACAACATCCTTGACCATCTGGCTCTAAAAACACCAAACCTGCGCACAAAGCTAGAATGCCCTCTATGGACTTTCTTAATGAAGACATTTTGGAAGTGATTCCCATGTCTGTCATTCTAGGCGACGCTCCTGGTTCATCCTCAACTGCATGCCCTACTCAAGGTAACAGTTCCAAAATCCCCTCCAGCTCTACTTATACTCCTAGTTCTAAGGACGACATGCATCACACTAATCGTGTCATTAGAAATCTTGTCACAAGGATCCTCAATGAAGGACACTCTGTAAAGGGAGTTTCGGCTTGTCTATCAAGAAGGGACCCCTCTCCTGAGGTTGGACCTCACAATGAGAAGGAGGATGATTCCTCTAGGTCTGAAAAAGATATAGCTGCTGAAGGATTATGCTCTTTAGGGCAAACTTTGTCTAGTAAGAAACCTGTGGCATCACCTACTGCCAATGCTTCTCAGTCTAAGAAGCATGACTCTGCTAAGAAGGTGATTGACCTAGAAGTTGAGAGTTTGGATGATGAAGATGATAGCCTGCTTCATACTTGAAGCCTAGTGTAGCTAAGAAGATGAAGACCAGAAATGGTAGGTCTATGGCTGAGATGATGACAGCCAAAACTGCTAAGATGGCTACTGTTGTAGGCCCCTCAAAGTCTTGGAGAAAAATGGAGGTGAAGAAGAGAAAAGTAAGAGAAAGTTCTGACTCAGATGAAGATGTTGAAGAAGATGTCCCTGACATCTCTCCTATCAAGAGGACAACTGTTAGAAAATCGCCTGCAAAAGTTACTGTTGTACACTTGGATAATATTTCCTTTCATCTTGAAGATGGAGCAGCAAAATGGAAGTTTGTAATCCAAAAGAGAGTGGTTGTGGAAAGAGAACTGGGTAAGAATGATGTGGAGGTTAAAGAGGTCATGGACCTGATTAAGTTTGCTGGATTAATGAAAACTGTTACTGGGTTATCTCAGTGTTTTGGAGGTTTGGTTAAAGAATTTATGGTGAACATCCCTGAGGACATTGCTGATAAAAACAGCAAAGAGTTTTGTATGGTGTTTGTTAGAGGGAAGTGTATCAATTTTTCTCCAACTGTGATTAATAAGTTCCTGGGAAGAGGAACAGGAGGTGCTTGTGAACTAGAAGCCACAGACAATGAGGTCTATAGGGAAATAACTGCTAGACAGGTCAAGGAGTGGCCTAGCAAGAAGCATCTCCCTGCTGGAAAGCTAACTGTGAAATATGTTATCTTGCACAAGATAGGGTCAGCAAATTGGTACCAACAAATCACATCTCTACAATCTCAAATGCTCTTGGAAGGTTCATATTTGCTGTTGGAACCAAGCTGAATTTTGATTATGGTAGACTCATGTTTGAACAAATTGCCAAACATGCTTCTATAAATGCAGTAAAGTTGTCCATAGCTTTTCCCTCAATGATTTGTGGGATCATCCTGAGCCAGCAACCTGGAATTCTGAGCACAAATGATCTTCCTAGTAGAAGAAAACCTCCCATGTCAGTTCATTACAAATTATTTGAAGGCAGTCATGTCAATGACATTGTCATGACATCTGCTGTGAAGAAGCCAGCCTCTCAAGGTGGTCTGATTGCAGAACTGAAAGAAACTTGTAAGGAATTGGAGACTGGGATAAGGGTAGCTAAAGCCAGGAAAGAAGCTTTGGAGGTTCTGATTGAGAGCTTGGAGCAAGCTGATAGAGATAATATTGGACAGGCCAAGGAAACAGAAGCCCAAACCTCTAGTGAGAGGTCTGAATCTCAAGATGAATCAAGTGGCAGTTCTGGTTCTGAAGCTGATGAAGATGCTAGCCCCTCAGACTAGTTTTGTTGAAGTTGTCCCCCACTTGTCTGATGGTGTGTTGTTCTGGATGTTCTTTTGGTGGTTTTTTTTTGGAAGTCATGTTTTGATGCCTTGATGTAATTTTTGGGTTCTTTTTGGTTTCTCTGGATTTTTATCTCAGCTTGTTAAGTTGTGTATGTTTGTGGTTCTGTAACACCTAACAATATGTTTTGACATTCTATGTGACATTCTGGTTGACTAATAGACATTTATTTTGTCTCATTGGTCTCTTTGGTCTCTTTTGGCTAAAAAGGGGGAGAAGTAGCTAAAGGAGTTGTAGCTAAAGTAGTTATGCTATAACAGATGACATAAGTAGCTTTATAAACAAATGACAGAAGTGTGGCTATGCTACAAACAGATGACAAATGATGTTGAAAAGGATGTTTTGTGTAGTACAGGTGATGTCGGAGGTGATGTCAGATGAGGAGGTGTATGTTACAGGTGTTGTTGAAGGTGATGTCTGTGTTGAGCAGACTGAGGGGGAGAAGAAGCACATGTGTGTTTAATATGTGTTTACTAGTTGCTATTTTAGCTAGTAAATGTGTGTTTTATTACTTCTGCTGCTAAACTGCTGATGTGTTTTTTACTCTTGTGAACAAATGGTCTGATGTATGTTTTAGCCAAAATTTGCCAAAGGGGGAGTTTGTTGGTTCTGTGTGTTGGCAACAATTTTGATAAAACCTAGAGTGCTCACAAGTTGTCACAAGTGTTGTCTTGACATAAGATAACATGTTCCTGCAGGGTGTTTAAAATGTGAATGTGCAGGATTTTACTGAGATGTCAGACCCGATGTCATGACATCTGTATACAGAACATTCGGTATGAATGTTATGTATTGTGTGATTGCGTTTGTTATGCCAATCTATGTGTGATTGAAGAGATGAGTGAACCGCCATTCAATCAGTAATTATAACCAGATTGACTTATTTTCCAACAAGATATAATCAGCTGTCATGAGAAGATATGAATGGAAAATAGTTTTAGGGTTTTGTGATGTCCAAGCCCAGCCAAACACTTCTATATAAAGGGCATGGAAAACCTGGTTTTATACACAAGAAATAACGAACAAAATATTGAGAGAGAATAAGGGTTTTAGTCTTGTGTGGTCGTGTGTATTATGAGCCATTCATTAATCCATAGATGATTGAATTGGACTGACTTTTGAGTTGTAATTTGTCCATTCTAAGCTTTGAAGCATGAGTGTGTGTTTACTTGATTGAAGCTTTTAAGCAAGATCAAGTATGTGTTCTGAAGAGTGTCTTCTTTTCATTGTATTTCTTGTTTTATATCACTGTTGTGATTGAGGGGGAGTGAGTAGGATCTTGTAGCGGGGTATTCGTTACCATTAGAGATATTGACTAAATCCAAGGTAAATCATACAAGTCGAGTCGCCACCGCACTTCTATTTATCCAAAGGAATGGTTAGAAAGCGAACAAAAACCTAATAGTTTTAACAAAAACTAGTAAAAGAAACAGAGATCTGGGTATGGGGGTTGGTTATGCAATGGGAAGGTGTTAGGCACCCAAAACATCCTACGTACTCCTAGGGAGCCCTTTTCATACTTGTTGTAAAGGTTGTCTGTTTTGTGGAAAATTTTGTTTGTGTAAACATGATTGAGGAGAGGAGAAGAGAATATACAAGTTATTTATATTTTGTGTTTGGATGGATAAACCCATTGCCTACGTACCATCTTATAAAAAGATTAGGATCAAAACCTCGTAGTTCGGGGTAAAAATCTCAAAATGAGTGGGTGAATTGATAGGTCCAAAAGCCTCAAGGTCTTTTGTTATCAAAGGGAGAAAACTCAACCAAACCACAAATCCACCATGTGAGGATAACTTCAACATGCTAGTGAGGGGTTAACCCTATAATAAGCATGGAAGACTCATTGTCCATCACTAAGGATATAGGTGAGTATTATATCTACCACAAGGATAACTCAAACCTAATAGCTAAAGGTTATGAAAGATTTTGATTAAGAAAGTGGCCATTGGAACCACAAAAAGACATTTGAATGGGTTATATTTACCAATTAGAAGTATATACAAAAATGGTCAAAGTTGATTTAAAGATTCAATTCAAAGTAAGTGTTATGAAAAGAAAGTTTGAAAATCAAAAGCATAAGGCTTAGGTTTCTAATGTTTGAAAACAATGGTTAAATGTTTGCACAAAAATTTTGGCTTGGGTTAGAGTGGAGAGATGAATAAGAAGGGCTAAGTCCTAAGTAAAACAAAAAGATGAGGGATGAAGAAACAAAACCACAATGGAGTTCCTCTCTTAAGATCATATTGATGATCCTAGTAGCTCCCATTCTTTGGAATAAGCAATCACAAAGCATAAGCAATCAAACAACTCTCTTAAGAGATCCTCAATGTGTCTTGTGTCTTTCACTTTGGATGAACATGGCAATGGTCCTCCAATTAAGCTCATAAAATCCCTAGCACAAAAGCACACACATCAAAAGTTCCATGAAGTAAAACAAGAATGGACAAGAGTGAGTTTAGAGATTTGGTCCTTCTAATCCATCTTCATCATTAAGGTCCATTTACTCCAATTTTACATAAGGAAAGTCCTAGAATCTAAGTCCAATTCTCCATTCTTTGCATAGGGAAAGTCCTAGAAACTAAGTCCATTTCTTTGTATTTGGTTCACAACAATCAAAACAAAAACACAAGCATAATAATATATACACAATTATGTGCTCAAGTGAGCAAAAGGCAAATGGCATTAACATAAACATGTGCTCAAGTGAGCAAAGAAAAAAGAAAATGGATAATATGTGCAAGAATAGTAAATTGCAAAAAAGTAAAGAGCAAAAAGTAAATGTTAATTGTTAATAGTTAGTGTTGGTAGTTAGTGTGCCATAAGGCAAATTTAGCGCTATGTTAAGCAATCGTAATTTGACTTATGTAGAAGTCACAACTATCTGAGGCCGGTCAATAATAATGTAGGCAACAACATAAGTTTGGAGTTTTGATTAGTGAACCAAGTCCCAACAACTTGCCATGCCAAAAAGAAAATGAGAATTGATCTTGTATTGGTTTAAGCCTTTTGCATGATTTAGAAAACAACTTATCCTTAATGCAAAGCCATTCACTTGATCAATTGATCAAGGTGAATTAGATTTGAATCAAGGAAGATTAAGTCTCGATAATCAATGCTAACTTATCAACCTTCAACTCATTGATCAAAAAGAAAATAAGAAGGGGAAGAAGAAGGAGATGAAGAAAGGATAAGGAAATGGAAAGATCAAAAATGCATAAGATGAAATAATATGTACCAATCCATATGTATTGACCAAATGACATTGAAAGTCAAAGTCAAACAATGATAAATCAGAAATGAGATGAAGATTGGAGATCAAACAATAAGCATAATATTTTTGGCATTTTTAATATTAAAAATAATGGAAAGGTCAAACTTCAAAATTACTTCAAATCAACCTTGAAAGGTCCAAGTAATTTATCCCAAGTCCAACAAGGTCAAACAATGTTAGACAAAAAATTTCAGCATTTTTAAAAGTCAGAAACTATTTTTAATCAATTAAAAATGAATAAAAATAACCTAATTGAACTAAAATCTCAAATAAATCTCAAATCAATTTAAAAATTGATGAGAATATTTTTCATAGATCCTTCATCAATCAAATAGGTTAGGAAAATATTTTTGTATTTTTTGAATATCAAAAACTATTTAAAATGAATTAAAAATAACCAGAAAAGAGAAAAATCATAAAAAATATCAAATGACAAAATAAAAAATATTAAAAATCAGAAATAGAAACTAGAAATTATTTGGAGACCAATGCAATTGGTCCTATAATTTTTGGATTAAAAATGAGAGAGATATTGATTTTTGAAATAAAATCGAATTAAAGAAAATAAAATGGAAATTAATAAAATCAGAAAAAGCCTGGCGCGTTGGATGAGATTCATTAAATGATGTGGCACATCAGATGGCTCACAGGCGCGCGCGTACCAAACACACTAGTCAACTGAAGCGCCGGGTGCATTAAAAAAAGTCATAACAACTGAAGGTCCAGATTAGATCAGGAAAAGAGATCACACGGTCCAGATTTGATCTGGAGTTGGGACGGCCACCGGAGCCACCGTCTTCTCCGGTGAGACCTCCAGTTCCGGTGAGAATTGCAGACATGGCAAACTCAACCAAATTGAGCGATCTATATACCAATCGAAAGAGGAAGTGATGTACATCACTCCTATACCATGCACTTCCACTCTAGATCCCCATAAATGGAGAAATCAGAGCTGGAAGTATGATGGTGTTCATCATGAACTTCATATTTTTGCAAAATTGAAAGCACAAATCAAATGCCTCTATTAAGAGGACTTCAGCCATACCAAGGAACACAAGAAATAAGCAAGGATCAAAGAGTTTCGAAGAGAAAAAGTTATGTTATCCACCTTTGAAATGCAGGTCTTGTAAGCACAATTCTTCACAACCAAAGCTTGCAATGAGATCTAGTGATGAAGAGGAAGCAAGGCTGAGGAATTATAGGTCTGAAAATCAACCAAGGAAGTTGAAATTCAAATCTGAATTTTTTAGAGAAAAGTGAAAATTCCTTTAGTGAAGGCTATGGAGAGAATTCTGCAGCATTTCAGGTTGAATCAGGGTGAAGAATAGTGGAGCTGAGCACACTTATTTATAGCAAATGGCAAGGCAAATAAGGTGAATTCTCGTGTGCATGCATGAAGAGGGCCTCCATGCATGGGCCTGTACAGGCGCATGGAGGGCCCAAATCTTATTGGAATGGCAAGCTAAAGTCAAATTAAACTGAAATGGACGTGCAAGTGTGAAGTAATTGGAGTGTGCAATGAGTTTGAATCAATTTTCCATAAATGCACCAAAATATTCCCTTCTTCGAAACTAACACTTTCCAAATCCAAACATGATCATGTGAGTAATGGTTGGAAAGGTCTTGATGTAAGGAACAATTGTTATGTTGGGCAAAAATCCATTTGGAGTGTGGAAATTTATGAAATTTGAGTTTAAAGTGTGATGTGCAAAACATGTCAATGCAAAGTTTCCAAATTTGGCCAATGTTCAAGCCTTTCTATTTTGATGATGCAAGCCTCAAATGAAAAATCCTCCAACATCAAAGTTGTATATCGTTTCAAGACAATCAAAATGGACTTAAATTTTGCATCATTTGGATTTTTTATGAAGAAGTTATGGGCACTTGAATTGGACTTTTTTGCCTTTTAATGCATTTGGCCCAAAAGGACCTATAATGTCTTGCATTATCACATGTATTTCCTTTGATATTTTGAAATTTTGTTCAACATAACATTTAAAGTAGACATATTAAGCTTTCCAATTCATTTTATCCCACCTTAAAATCATAAAAAAAATAATGAGTCGTGTCATTGGGAAGTTGACCCAAAATTAGGGTTTCAGTCAAAATGACCTATAATGTATTGGAATGACAAATGGTCTTCCAAGCTTCAAATCAATTTTTGATGAACATTAAAGTTGTTCACATTGTCCTTAAGAACATTTTTTCTTTTTGGATCATCTCCATTTGACCAACACATAACAAGTTAGGTCTCAGTGCACTTCAAAATAGTCAGATGAATTGACTGATCAACTTCTCAAGTCCACATCCCATATCTTGATGAATTGATGATTGAGGACACTCAAATAAGTTCAAATATGCATGAAATGATGAATTAAAGAACTTCCCTTGATTGTATTTGATCATGGGCTGAGGTTGCTTCAAGAGCAAGGCATTGTGGTGCACAGATGAATTAGGGTTTCCTTGGGGCACAACCCTCAAACCCTTTGACTTGCTTTGATCAAAATGATGAATTGAGATGTTGGGGAGGCATATTTTGTGGATGAGAGCTTTGGGAACCATTACCATGCTTGCTATCATCTCCTCTTGACCATGTCTTTGTACCAATGATCTCCTTGAAGCTTTAGACCTTGTGATTGCTTAAGCTACAAACAAAAGATGTTAGTGACATATTTTTGTGCTTTTGGTTAGTAAACAAAATAAGAAAAGCAATGATGTACATTTCAAACATGCTTGGTGATCTCAAACCAACTCACAGAAGGTCCCACCCAAAGGCAAAGGGAACCAAGATGCTAATGATCCTTGAGGCAATGCAAGTGCAATGTTATGATGCCATGAGAGATCTTAGGGACAAAATTGGGGTCTTACAGATGCCCCTATTTAAGATCATTCTAGTCGGAGAAGTGAAGGTTAAAGTCTTTGTCTCGACTGGGTAGAATGGGCTTAAATAATAACAAAGAGACGAATTTTGGTCCCTAAGAGACCTCATGGTGCAGATGTATGCATGCAAATGGTGAAACTCTGTGGGGATGTGCGTCCACAAAAGAAAAATCCGGAGAAACTGACAATCCATATGAGTAAGTCATTCTATGGAACAGAAACTCTACCGGGGAGTAAAGGGATGAAAACGTGTGAGCAGGTCACGACTCAAAGCTTGGGGAACAGAATTCCAAAGGGAATAAATCCAATGGAAAGACTCGAGCTGACTCGAAGACGTCCGTATTGGGGAATATGCCAATACAACCAAAATTATCCACAATGGATACTTCGAATAAAAATCCGGACTCAGGTGAGGATGTCCACTAAGGACTCAGCTGAGGAAGATCCCAACAACACTCTCCTGGGGAAGCAAGGGGATGAGGTATTACCGGTTACTGGGTAATAAGCTCAAAGAGACGTGTGGTCTGAAAACCGGTATAAGGGTGAGAGAACAACATGCTCGGGAAGAATGAATATCTAAGACCGGTATAAGGGTGATAGATATCATTTAACCAAATCATCTGAGGAAGACCTAAAAGGTATATCTCTACTCAGGAAAATCTGACTCCACAAGGGACAAAAAGTCATAATAGAGAGCAGAAGGAAGGAACACCAGGGATGCCGGTCACTGGGCATATAATAGGTGACCAACCAAAGCGTGAATTGGGGAATATTCCCAAAACACTCATCATCCGAAAAGAGGGCAAAAAGCAAACTCGATTATGGGATGGACATTCGATTCCAAAACTGGGATACGAATCTTACTCAACTAGGGAAGAACAAAAAGCTTCGACCAAAGAGTGCATGAGATATATTATCTATTACCGTCAGAACGTAGATAATATACTCGCATGGAAGATTATCCACAACCGGTTACTGGGTTAATAAAGGATAGATCAACCGAGAGAGAAAGGCACCGGGATACCAAAACTAGGTATATAATGATGACCATTCAAAGGGAGCAACAAACATTACCGGCAACCGGTATGAAAGATGATTTGCTGGGGATAAATTGTCTAATCAGAGCAATAATCCAAGAGGAAAAGGGAATATCAACACGGAATATTGGATAATTATAACCGTCCAGGAGGGGATTACATCTACCGGATACTGGGTAGAAAACCACGGAAGAGTAACCGTCATCGATTAGGATGAACAAGGAGGTTAACTCTGCAAAGGGGAGAAAACAGGGGACAAATACCGGTATATAGGGAAATAACTGCTAGACAGGTCAAGGAGTGGCCTAGCAAGAAGCATCTCCCTGCTGGAAAGCTAACTGTGAAATATGTTATCTTGCACAAGATAGGGTCAGCAAATTGGTACCAACAAATCACATATCTACAATCTCAAATGCTCTTGGAAGGTTCATATTTGCTGTTGGAACCAAGCTGAATTTTGATTATGGTAGACTCATGTTTGAACAAATTGCCAAACATGCTTCTATAAATGCAGTAAAGTTGTCCATAGCTTTTCCCTCAATGATTTGTGGGATCATCCTGAGCCAGCAACCTGGAATTCTGAGCACAAATGATCTTCCTAGTAGAAGAAAACCTCCCATGTCAGTTCATTACAAATTATTTGAAGGCAGTCATGTCAATGACATTGTCATGACATCTGCTGTGAAGAAGCCAGCCTCTCAAGGTGGTCTGATTGCAGAACTGAAAGAAACTTGTAAGGAATTGGAGACTGGGATAAGGGTAGCTAAAGCCAGGAAAGAAGCTTTGGAGGTTCTGATTGAGAGCTTGGAGCAAGCTGATAGAGATAATATTGGACATGCCAAGGAAACAGAAGCCCAAACCTCTAGTGAGAGGTCTGAATCTCAAGATGAATCAAGTGGCAGTTCTGGTTCTGAAGCTGATGAAGATGCTAGCCCCTCAGACTAGTTTTGTTGAAGTTGTCCCCCACTTGTCTGATGGTGTGTTGTTCTAGATGTTCTTTTGGTGGTTTTTTTTTGGAAGTCATGTTTTGATGCCTTGATGTAATTTTTGGGTTCTTTTTGGTTTCTCTGGATTTTTATCTCAGCTTGTTAAGTTGTGTATGTTTGTGGTTCTGTAACACCTAACAATATGTTTTGACATTCTATGTGACATTCTGGTTGACTAATAGACATTTATTTTGTCTCATTGGTCTCTTTGGTCTCTTTTGGCTAAAAAGGGGGAGAAGTAGCTAAAGGAGTTGTAGCTAAAGTAGTTATGCTATAACAGATGACATAAGTAGCTTTATAAACAAATGACAGAAGTGTGGCTATGCTACAAACAGATGACAAATGATGTTGAAAAGGATGTTTTGTGTAGTACAGGTGATGTCGGAGGTGATGTCAGATGAGGAGGTGTATGTTACAGGTGTTGTTGAAGGTGATGTCTGTGTTGAGCAGACTGAGGGGGAGAAGAAGCACATGTGTGTTTAATATGTGTTTACTAGTTGCTATTTTAGCTAGTAAATGTGTGTTTTATTACTTCTGCTGCTAAACTGCTGATGTGTTTTTTACTCTTGTGAACAAATGGTCTGATGTATGTTTTAGCCAAAATTTGCCAAAGGGGGAGTTTGTTGGTTCTATGTGTTGGCAACAATTTTGATAAAACCTAGAGTGCTCACAAGTTGTCACAAGTGTTGTCTTGACATAAGATAACATGTTCCTGCAGGGTGTTTAAAATGTGAATGTGCAGGATTTTACTGAGATGTCAGACCCGATGTCATGACATCTGTATACAGAACATTCGGTATGAATGTTATGTATTGTGTGATTGCGTTTGTTATGCCAATCTATGTGTGATTGAAGAGATGAGTGAACCGCCATTCAATCAGTAATTATAACCAGATTGACTTATTTTCCAACAAGATATAATCAGCTGTCATGAGAAGATATGAATGGAAAATAGTTTTAGGGTTTTGTGATGTCCAAGCCCAGCCAAACACTTCTATATAAAGGGCATGGAAAACCTGGTTTTATACACAAGAAATAACGAACAAAATATTGAGAGAGAATAAGGGTTTTAGTCTTGTGTGGTCGTGTGTATTATGAGCCATTCATTAATCCATAGATGATTGAATTGGACTGACTTTTGAGTTGTAATTTGTCCATTCTAAGCTTTGAAGCATGAGTGTGTGTTTACTTGATTGAAGCTTTTAAGCAAGATCAAGTATGTGTTCTGAAGAGTGTCTTCTTTTCATTGTATTTCTTGTTTTATATCACTGTTGTGATTGAGGGGGAGTGAGTAGGATCTTGTAGCGGGGTATTCGTTACCATTAGAGATATTGACTAAATCCAAGGTAAATCATACAAGTCGAGTCGCCACCGCACTTCTATTTATCCAAAGGAATGGTTAGAAAGCGAACAAAAACCTAATAGTTTTAACAAAAACTAGTAAAAGAAACAGAGATCTGGGTATGGGGGTTGGTTATGCAATGGGAAGGTGTTAGGCACCCAAAACATCCTACGTACTCCTAGGGAGCCCTTTTCATACTTGTTGTAAAGGTTGTCTGTTTTGTGGAAAATTTTGTTTGTGTAAACATGATTGAGGAGAGGAGAAGAGAATATACAAGTTATTTATATTTTGTGTTTGGATGGATAAACCCATTGCCTACGTACCATCTTATAAAAAGATTAGGATCAAAACCTCGTAGTTCGGGGTAAAAATCTCAAAATGAGTGGGTGAATTGATAGGTCCAAAAGCCTCAAGGTCTTTTGTTATCAAAGGGAGAAAACTCAACCAAACCACAAATCCACCATGTGAGGATAACTTCAACATGCTAGTGAGGGGTTAACCCTATAATAAGCATGGAAGACTCATTGTCCATCACTAAGGATATAGGTGAGTATTATATCTACCACAAGGATAACTCAAACCTAATAGCTAAAGGTTATGAAAGATTTTGATTAAGAAAGTGGCCATTGGAACCACAAAAAGACATTTGAATGGGTTATATTTACCAATTAGAAGTATATACAAAAATGGTCAAAGTTGATTTAAAGATTCAATTCAAAGTAAGTGTTATGAAAAGAAAGTTTGAAAATCAAAAGCATAAGGCTTAGGTTTCTAATGTTTGAAAACAATGGTTAAATGTTTGCACAAAAAGTTTTGGCTTGGGTTAGAGTGGAGAGATGAATAAGAAGGGCTAAGTCCTAAGTAAAACAAAAAGATGAGGGATGAAGAAACAAAACCACAATGGAGTTCCTCTCTTAAGATCATATTGATGATCCTAGTAGCTCCCATTCTTTGGAATAAGCAATCACAAAGCATAAGCAATCAAACAACTCTCTTAAGAGATCCTCAATGTGTCTTGTGTCTTTCACTTTGGATGAACATGGCAATGGTCCTCCAATTAAGCTCATAAAATCCCTAGCACAAAAGCACACACATCAAAAGTTCCATGAAGTAAAACAAGAATGGACAAGAGTGAGTTTAGAGATTTGGTCCTTCTAATCCATCTTCATCATTAAGGTCCATTTACTCCAATTTTACATAAGGAAAGTCCTAGAATCTAAGTCCAATTCTCCATTCTTTGCATAGGGAAAGTCCTAGAAACTAAGTCCATTTCTTTGTATTTGGTTCACAACAATCAAAACAAAAACACAAGCATAATAATATATACACAATTATGTGCTCAAGTGAGCAAAAGGCAAATGGCATTAACATAAACATGTGCTCAAGTGAGCAAAGAAAAAAGAAAATGGATAATATGTGCAAGAATAGTAAATTGCAAAAAAGTAAAGAGCAAAAAGTAAATGTTAATTGTTAATAGTTAGTGTTGGTAGTTAGTGTGCCATAAGGCAAATTTAGCGCTATGTTAAGCAATCGTAATTTGACTTATGTAGAAGTCACAACTATCTGAGGCCGGTCAATAATAATGTAGGCAACAACATAAGTTTGGAGTTTTGATTAGTGAACCAAGTCCCAACAACTTGCCATGCCAAAAAGAAAATGAGAATTGATCTTGTATTGGTTTAAGCCTTTTGCATGATTTAGAAAACAACTTATCCTTAATGCAAAGCCATTCACTTGATCAATTGATCAAGGTGAATTAGATTTGAATCAAGGAAGATTAAGTCTCGATAATCAATGCTAACTTATCAACCTTCAACTCATTGATCAAAAAGAAAATAAGAAGGGGAAGAAGAAGGAGATGAAGAAAGGATAAGGAAATGGAAAGATCAAAAATGCATAAGATGAAATAATATGTACCAATCCATATGTATTGACCAAATGACATTGAAAGTCAAAGTCAAACAATGATAAATCAGAAATGAGATGAAGATTGGAGATCAAACAATAAGCATAATATTTTTGGCATTTTTAATATTAAAAATAATGGAAAGGTCAAACTTCAAAATTACTTCAAATCAACCTTGAAAGGTCCAAGTAATTTATCCCAAGTCCAACAAGGTCAAACAATGTTAGACAAAAAATTTCAGCATTTTTAAAAGTCAGAAACTATTTTTAATCAATTAAAAATGAATAAAAATAACCTAATTGAACTAAAATCTCAAATAAATCTCAAATCAATTTAAAAATTGATGAGAATATTTTTCATAGATCCTTCATCAATCAAATAGGTTAGGAAAATATTTTTGTATTTTTTGAATATCAAAAACTATTTAAAATGAATTAAAAATAACCAGAAAAGAGAAAAATCATAAAAAATATCAAATGACAAAATAAAAAATATTAAAAATCAGAAATAGAAACTAGAAATTATTTGGAGACCAATGCAATTGGTCCTATAATTTTTGGATTAAAAATGAGAGAGATATTGATTTTTGAAATAAAATCGAATTAAAGAAAATAAAATGGAAATTAATAAAATCAGAAAAAGCCTGGCGCGTTGGATGAGATTCATTAAATGATGTGGCACATCAGATGGCTCACAGGCGCGCGCGTACCAAACACACTAGTCAACTGAAGCGCCGGGTGCATTAAAAAAAGTCATAACAACTGAAGGTCCAGATTAGATCAGGAAAAGAGATCACACGGTCCAGATTTGATCTGGAGTTGGGACGGCCACCGGAGCCACCGTCTTCTCCGGTGAGACCTCCAGTTCCGGTGAGAATTGCAGACATGGCAAACTCAACCAAATTGAGCGATCTATATACCAATCGAAAGAGGAAGTGATGTACATCACTCCTATACCATGCACTTCCACTCTAGATCCCCATAAATGGAGAAATCAGAGCTGGAAGTATGATGGTGTTCATCATGAACTTCATATTTTTGCAAAATTGAAAGCACAAATCAAATGCCTCTATTAAGAGGACTTCAGCCATACCAAGGAACACAAGAAATAAGCAAGGATCAAAGAGTTTCGAAGAGAAAAAGTTATGTTATCCACCTTTGAAATGCAGGTCTTGTAAGCACAATTCTTCACAACCAAAGCTTGCAATGAGATCTAGTGATGAAGAGGAAGCAAGGCTGAGGAATTATAGGTCTGAAAATCAACCAAGGAAGTTGAAATTCAAATCTGAATTTTTTAGAGAAAAGTGAAAATTCCTTTAGTGAAGGCTATGGAGAGAATTCTGCAGCATTTCAGGTTGAATCAGGGTGAAGAATAGTGGAGCTGAGCACACTTATTTATAGCAAATGGCAAGGCAAATAAGGTGAATTCTCGTGTGCATGCATGAAGAGGGCCTCCATGCATGGGCCTGTACAGGCGCATGGAGGGCCCAAATCTTATTGGAATGGCAAGCTAAAGTCAAATTAAACTGAAATGGACGTGCAAGTGTGAAGTAATTGGAGTGTGCAATGAGTTTGAATCAATTTTCCATAAATGCACCAAAATATTCCCTTCTTCGAAACTAACACTTTCCAAATCCAAACATGATCATGTGAGTAATGGTTGGAAAGGTCTTGATGTAAGGAACAATTGTTATGTTGGGCAAAAATCCATTTGGAGTGTGGAAATTTATGAAATTTGAGTTTAAAGTGTGATGTGCAAAACATGTCAATGCAAAGTTTCCAAATTTGGCCAATGTTCAAGCCTTTCTATTTTGATGATGCAAGCCTCAAATGAAAAATCCTCCAACATCAAAGTTGTATATCGTTTCAAGACAATCACAATGGACTTAAATTTTGCATCATTTGGATTTTTTATGAAGAAGTTATGGGCACTTGAATTGGACTTTTTTGCCTTTTAATGCATTTGGCCCAAAAGGACCTATAATGTCTTGCATTATCACATGTATTTCCTTTGATATTTTGAAATTTTGTTCAACATAACATTTAAAGTAGACATATTAAGCTTTCCAATTCATTTTATCCCACCTTAAAATCATAAAAAAAATAATGAGTCGTGTCCTTGGGAAGTTGACCCAAAATTAGGGTTTCAGTCAAAATGACCTATAATGTATTGGAATGACAAATGGTCTTCCAAGCTTCAAATCAATTTTTGATGAACATTAAAGTTGTTCACATTGTCCTTAAGAACATTTTTTCTTTTTGGATCATCTCCATTTGACCAACACATAACAAGTTAGGTCTCAGTGCACTTCAAAATAGTCAGATGAATTGACTGATCAACTTCTCAAGTCCACATCCCATATCTTGATGAATTGATGATTGAGGACACTCAAATAAGTTCAAATATGCATGAAATGATGAATTAAAGAACTTCCCTTGATTGTATTTGATCATGGGCTGAGGTTGCTTCAAGAGCAAGGCATTGTGGTGCACAGATGAATTAGGGTTTCCTTGGGGCACAACCCTCAAACCCTTTGACTTGCTTTGATCAAAATGATGAATTGAGATGTTGGGGAGGCATATTTTGTGGATGAGAGCTTTGGGAACCATTACCATGCTTGCTATCATCTCCTCTTGACCATGTCTTTGTACCAATGATCTCCTTGAAGCTTTAGACCTTGTGATTGCTTAAGCTACAAACAAAAGATGTTAGTGACATATTTTTGTGCTTTTGGTTAGTAAACAAAATAAGAAAAGCAATGATGTACATTTCAAACATGCTTGGTGATCTCAAACCAACTCACAGAAGGTCCCACCCAAAGGCAAAGGGAACCAAGATGCTAATGATCCTTGAGGCAATGCAAGTGCAATGTTATGATGCCATGAGAGATCTTAGGGACAAAATTGGGGTCTTACAGATGCCCCTATTTAAGATCATTCTAGTCGGAGAAGTGAAGGTTAAAGTCTTTGTCTCGACTGGGTAGAATGGGCTTAAATAATAACAAAGAGACGAATTTTGGTCCCTAAGAGACCTCATGGTGCAGATGTATGCATGCAAATGGTGAAACTCTGTGGGGATGTGCGTCCACAAAAGAAAAATCCGGAGAAACTGACAATCCATATGAGTAAGTCATTCTATGGAACAGAAACTCTACCGGGGAGTAAAGGGATGAAAACGTGTGAGCAGGTCACGACTCAAAGCTTGGGGAACAGAATTCCAAAGGGAATAAATCCAATGGAAAGACTCGAGCTGACTCGAAGACGTCCGTATTGGGGAATATGCCAATACAACCAAAATTATCCACAATGGATACTTCGAATAAAAATCCGGACTCAGGTGAGGATGTCCACTAAGGACTCAGCTGAGGAAGATCCCAACAACACTCTCCTGGGGAAGCAAGGGGATGAGGTATTACCGGTTACTGGGTAATAAGCTCAAAGAGACGTGTGGTCTGAAAACCGGTATAAGGGTGAGAGAACAACATGCTCGGGAAGAATGAATATCTAAGACCGGTATAAGGGTGATAGATATCATTTAACCAAATCATCTGAGGAAGACCTAAAAGGTATATCTCTACTCAGGAAAATCTGACTCCACAAGGGACAAAAAGTCATAATAGAGAGCAGAAGGAAGGAACACCAGGGATGCCGGTCACTGGGCATATAATAGGTGACCAACCAAAGCGTGAATTGGGGAATATTCCCAAAACACTCATCATCCGAAAAGAGGGCAAAAAGCAAACTCGATTATGGGATGGACATTCGATTCCAAAACTGGGATACGAATCTTACTCAACTAGGGAAGAACAAAAAGCTTCGACCAAAGAGTGCATGAGATATATTATCTATTACCGTCAGAACGTAGATAATATACTCGCATGGAAGATTATCCACAACCGGTTACTGGGTTAATAAAGGATAGATCAACCGAGAGAGAAAGGCACCGGGATACCAAAACTAGGTATATAATGATGACCATTCAAAGGGAGCAACAAACATTACCGGCAACCGGTATGAAAGATGATTTGCTGGGGATAAATTGTCTAATCAGAGCAATAATCCAAGAGGAAAAGGGAATATCAACACGGAATATTGGATAATTATAACCGTCCAGGAGGGGATTACATCTACCGGATACTGGGTAGAAAACCACGGAAGAGTAACCGTCATCGATTAGGATGAACAAGGAGGTTAACTCTGCAAAGGGGAGAAAACAGGGGACAAATACCGGTATATAGGGAAATAACTGCTAGACAGGTCAAGGAGTGGCCTAGCAAGAAGCATCTCCCTGCTGGAAAGCTAACTGTGAAATATGTTATCTTGCACAAGATAGGGTCAGCAAATTGGTACCAACAAATCACATATCTACAATCTCAAATGCTCTTGGAAGGTTCATATTTGCTGTTGGAACCAAGCTGAATTTTGATTATGGTAGACTCATGTTTGAACAAATTGCCAAACATGCTTCTATAAATGCAGTAAAGTTGTCCATAGCTTTTCCCTCAATGATTTGTGGGATCATCCTGAGCCAGCAACCTGGAATTCTGAGCACAAATGATCTTCCTAGTAGAAGAAAACCTCCCATGTCAGTTCATTACAAATTATTTGAAGGCAGTCATGTCAATGACATTGTCATGACATCTGCTGTGAAGAAGCCAGCCTCTCAAGGTGGTCTGATTGCAGAACTGAAAGAAACTTGTAAGGAATTGGAGACTGGGATAAGGGTAGCTAAAGCCAGGAAAGAAGCTTTGGAGGTTCTGATTGAGAGCTTGGAGCAAGCTGATAGAGATAATATTGGACATGCCAAGGAAACAGAAGCCCAAACCTCTAGTGAGAGGTCTGAATCTCAAGATGAATCAAGTGGCAGTTCTGGTTCTGAAGCTGATGAAGATGCTAGCCCCTCAGACTAGTTTTGTTGAAGTTGTCCCCCACTTGTCTGATGGTGTGTTGTTCTAGATGTTCTTTTGGTGGTTTTTTTTTGGAAGTCATGTTTTGATGCCTTGATGTAATTTTTGGGTTCTTTTTGGTTTCTCTGGATTTTTATCTCAGCTTGTTAAGTTGTGTATGTTTGTGGTTCTGTAACACCTAACAATATGTTTTGACATTCTATGTGACATTCTGGTTGACTAATAGACATTTATTTTGTCTCATTGGTCTCTTTGGTCTCTTTTGGCTAAAAAGGGGGAGAAGTAGCTAAAGGAGTTGTAGCTAAAGTAGTTATGCTATAACAGATGACATAAGTAGCTTTATAAACAAATGACAGAAGTGTGGCTATGCTACAAACAGATGACAAATGATGTTGAAAAGGATGTTTTGTGTAGTACAGGTGATGTCGGAGGTGATGTCAGATGAGGAGGTGTATGTTACAGGTGTTGTTGAAGGTGATGTCTGTGTTGAGCAGACTGAGGGGGAGAAGAAGCACATGTGTGTTTAATATGTGTTTACTAGTTGCTATTTTAGCTAGTAAATGTGTGTTTTATTACTTCTGCTGCTAAACTGCTGATGTGTTTTTTACTCTTGTGAACAAATGGTCTGATGTATGTTTTAGCCAAAATTTGCCAAAGGGGGAGTTTGTTGGTTCTATGTGTTGGCAACAATTTTGATAAAACCTAGAGTGCTCACAAGTTGTCACAAGTGTTGTCTTGACATAAGATAACATGTTCCTGCAGGGTGTTTAAAATGTGAATGTGCAGGATTTTACTGAGATGTCAGACCCGATGTCATGACATCTGTATACAGAACATTCGGTATGAATGTTATGTATTGTGTGATTGCGTTTGTTATGCCAATCTATGTGTGATTGAAGAGATGAGTGAACCGCCATTCAATCAGTAATTATAACCAGATTGACTTATTTTCCAACAAGATATAATCAGCTGTCATGAGAAGATATGAATGGAAAATAGTTTTAGGGTTTTGTGATGTCCAAGCCCAGCCAAACACTTCTATATAAAGGGCATGGAAAACCTGGTTTTATACACAAGAAATAACGAACAAAATATTGAGAGAGAATAAGGGTTTTAGTCTTGTGTGGTCGTGTGTATTATGAGCCATTCATTAATCCATAGATGATTGAATTGGACTGACTTTTGAGTTGTAATTTGTCCATTCTAAGCTTTGAAGCATGAGTGTGTGTTTACTTGATTGAAGCTTTTAAGCAAGATCAAGTATGTGTTCTGAAGAGTGTCTTCTTTTCATTGTATTTCTTGTTTTATATCACTGTTGTGATTGAGGGGGAGTGAGTAGGATCTTGTAGCGGGGTATTCGTTACCATTAGAGATATTGACTAAATCCAAGGTAAATCATACAAGTCGAGTCGCCACCGCACTTCTATTTATCCAAAGGAATGGTTAGAAAGCGAACAAAAACCTAATAGTTTTAACAAAAACTAGTAAAAGAAACAGAGATCTGGGTATGGGGGTTGGTTATGCAATGGGAAGGTGTTAGGCACCCAAAACATCCTACGTACTCCTAGGGAGCCCTTTTCATACTTGTTGTAAAGGTTGTCTGTTTTGTGGAAAATTTTGTTTGTGTAAACATGATTGAGGAGAGGAGAAGAGAATATACAAGTTATTTATATTTTGTGTTTGGATGGATAAACCCATTGCCTACGTACCATCTTATAAAAAGATTAGGATCAAAACCTCGTAGTTCGGGGTAAAAATCTCAAAATGAGTGGGTGAATTGATAGGTCCAAAAGCCTCAAGGTCTTTTGTTATCAAAGGGAGAAAACTCAACCAAACCACAAATCCACCATGTGAGGATAACTTCAACATGCTAGTGAGGGGTTAACCCTATAATAAGCATGGAAGACTCATTGTCCATCACTAAGGATATAGGTGAGTATTATATCTACCACAAGGATAACTCAAACCTAATAGCTAAAGGTTATGAAAGATTTTGATTAAGAAAGTGGCCATTGGAACCACAAAAAGACATTTGAATGGGTTATATTTACCAATTAGAAGTATATACAAAAATGGTCAAAGTTGATTTAAAGATTCAATTCAAAGTAAGTGTTATGAAAAGAAAGTTTGAAAATCAAAAGCATAAGGCTTAGGTTTCTAATGTTTGAAAACAATGGTTAAATGTTTGCACAAAATTTTTTGGCTTGGGTTAGAGTGGAGAGATGAATAAGAAGGGCTAAGTCCTAAGTAAAACAAAAAGATGAGGGATGAAGAAACAAAACCACAATGGAGTTCCTCTCTTAAGATCATATTGATGATCCTAGTAGCTCCCATTCTTTGGAATAAGCAATCACAAAGCATAAGCAATCAAACAACTCTCTTAAGAGATCCTCAATGTGTCTTGTGTCTTTCACTTTGGATGAACATGGCAATGGTCCTCCAATTAAGCTCATAAAATCCCTAGCACAAAAGCACACACATCAAAAGTTCCATGAAGTAAAACAAGAATGGACAAGAGTGAGTTTAGAGATTTGGTCCTTCTAATCCATCTTCATCATTAAGGTCCATTTACTCCAATTTTACATAAGGAAAGTCCTAGAATCTAAGTCCAATTCTCCATTCTTTGCATAGGGAAAGTCCTAGAAACTAAGTCCATTTCTTTGTATTTGGTTCACAACAATCAAAACAAAAACACAAGCATAATAATATATACACAATTATGTGCTCAAGTGAGCAAAAGGCAAATGGCATTAACATAAACATGTGCTCAAGTGAGCAAAGAAAAAAGAAAATGGATAATATGTGCAAGAATAGTAAATTGCAAAAAAGTAAAGAGCAAAAAGTAAATGTTAATTGTTAATAGTTAGTGTTGGTAGTTAGTGTGCCATAAGGCAAATTTAGCGCTATGTTAAGCAATCGTAATTTGACTTATGTAGAAGTCACAACTATCTGAGGCCGGTCAATAATAATGTAGGCAACAACATAAGTTTGGAGTTTTGATTAGTGAACCAAGTCCCAACAACTTGCCATGCCAAAAAGAAAATGAGAATTGATCTTGTATTGGTTTAAGCCTTTTGCATGATTTAGAAAACAACTTATCCTTAATGCAAAGCCATTCACTTGATCAATTGATCAAGGTGAATTAGATTTGAATCAAGGAAGATTAAGTCTCGATAATCAATGCTAACTTATCAACCTTCAACTCATTGATCAAAAAGAAAATAAGAAGGGGAAGAAGAAGGAGATGAAGAAAGGATAAGGAAATGGAAAGATCAAAAATGCATAAGATGAAATAATATGTACCAATCCATATGTATTGACCAAATGACATTGAAAGTCAAAGTCAAACAATGATAAATCAGAAATGAGATGAAGATTGGAGATCAAACAATAAGCATAATATTTTTGGCATTTTTAATATTAAAAATAATGGAAAGGTCAAACTTCAAAATTACTTCAAATCAACCTTGAAAGGTCCAAGTAATTTATCCCAAGTCCAACAAGGTCAAACAATGTTAGACAAAAAATTTCAGCATTTTTAAAAGTCAGAAACTATTTTTAATCAATTAAAAATGAATAAAAATAACCTAATTGAACTAAAATCTCAAATAAATCTCAAATCAATTTAAAAATTGATGAGAATATTTTTCATAGATCCTTCATCAATCAAATAGGTTAGGAAAATATTTTTGTATTTTTTGAATATCAAAAACTATTTAAAATGAATTAAAAATAACCAGAAAAGAGAAAAATCATAAAAAATATCAAATGACAAAATAAAAAATATTAAAAATCAGAAATAGAAACTAGAAATTATTTGGAGACCAATGCAATTGGTCCTATAATTTTTGGATTAAAAATGAGAGAGATATTGATTTTTGAAATAAAATCGAATTAAAGAAAATAAAATGGAAATTAATAAAATCAGAAAAAGCCTGGCGCGTTGGATGAGATTCATTAAATGATGTGGCACATCAGATGGCTCACAGGCGCGCGCGTACCAAACACACTAGTCAACTGAAGCGCCGGGTGCATTAAAAAAAGTCATAACAACTGAAGGTCCAGATTAGATCAGGAAAAGAGATCACACGGTCCAGATTTGATCTGGAGTTGGGACGGCCACCGGAGCCACCGTCTTCTCCGGTGAGACCTCCAGTTCCGGTGAGAATTGCAGACATGGCAAACTCAACCAAATTGAGCGATCTATATACCAATCGAAAGAGGAAGTGATGTACATCACTCCTATACCATGCACTTCCACTCTAGATCCCCATAAATGGAGAAATCAGAGCTGGAAGTATGATGGTGTTCATCATGAACTTCATATTTTTGCAAAATTGAAAGCACAAATCAAATGCCTCTATTAAGAGGACTTCAGCCATACCAAGGAACACAAGAAATAAGCAAGGATCAAAGAGTTTCGAAGAGAAAAAGTTATGTTATCCACCTTTGAAATGCAGGTCTTGTAAGCACAATTCTTCACAACCAAAGCTTGCAATGAGATCTAGTGATGAAGAGGAAGCAAGGCTGAGGAATTATAGGTCTGAAAATCAACCAAGGAAGTTGAAATTCAAATCTGAATTTTTTAGAGAAAAGTGAAAATTCCTTTAGTGAAGGCTATGGAGAGAATTCTGCAGCATTTCAGGTTGAATCAGGGTGAAGAATAGTGGAGCTGAGCACACTTATTTATAGCAAATGGCAAGGCAAATAAGGTGAATTCTCGTGTGCATGCATGAAGAGGGCCTCCATGCATGGGCCTGTACAGGCGCATGGAGGGCCCAAATCTTATTGGAATGGCAAGCTAAAGTCAAATTAAACTGAAATGGACGTGCAAGTGTGAAGTAATTGGAGTGTGCAATGAGTTTGAATCAATTTTCCATAAATGCACCAAAATATTCCCTTCTTCGAAACTAACACTTTCCAAATCCAAACATGATCATGTGAGTAATGGTTGGAAAGGTCTTGATGTAAGGAACAATTGTTATTTTGGGCAAAAATCCATTTGGAGTGTGGAAATTTATGAAATTTGAGTTTAAAGTGTGATGTGCAAAACATGTCAATGCAAAGTTTCCAAATTTGGCCAATGTTCAAGCCTTTCTATTTTGATGATGCAAGCCTCAAATGAAAAATCCTCCAACATCAAAGTTGTATATCTTTTCAAGACAATCAAAATGGACTTAAATTTTGCATCATTTGGATTTTTTATGAAGAAGTTATGGGCACTTGAATTGGACTTTTTTGCCTTTTAATGCATTTGGCCCAAAAGGACCTATAATGTCTTGCATTATCACATGTATTTCCTTTGATATTTTGAAATTTTGTTCAACATAACATTTAAAGTAGACATATTAAGCTTTCCAATTCATTTTATCCCACCTTAAAATCATAAAAAAAATAATGAGTCGTGTCCTTGGGAAGTTGACCCAAAATTAGGGTTTCAGTCAAAATGACCTATAATGTATTGGAATGACAAATGGTCTTCCAAGCTTCAAATCAATTTTTGATGAACATTAAAGTTGTTCACATTGTCCTTAAGAACATTTTTTCTTTTTGGATCATCTCCATTTGACCAACACATAACAAGTTAGGTCTCAGTGCACTTCAAAATAGTCAGATGAATTGACTGATCAACTTCTCAAGTCCACATCCCATATCTTGATGAATTGATGATTGAGGACACTCAAATAAGTTCAAATATGCATGAAATGATGAATTAAAGAACTTCCCTTGATTGTATTTGATCATGGGCTGAGGTTGCTTCAAGAGCAAGGCATTGTGGTGCACAGATGAATTAGGGTTTCCTTGGGGCACAACCCTCAAACCCTTTGACTTGCTTTGATCAAAATGATGAATTGAGATGTTGGGGAGGCATATTTTGTGGATGAGAGCTTTGGGAACCATTACCATGCTTGCTATCATCTCCTCTTGACCATGTCTTTGTACCAATGATCTCCTTGAAGCTTTAGACCTTGTGATTGCTTAAGCTACAAACAAAAGATGTTAGTGACATATTTTTGTGCTTTTGGTTAGTAAACAAAATAAGAAAAGCAATGATGTACATTTCAAACATGCTTGGTGATCTCAAACCAACTCACAGAAGGTCCCACCCAAAGGCAAAGGGAACCAAGATGCTAATGATCCTTGAGGCAATGCAAGTGCAATGTTATGATGCCATGAGAGATCTTAGGGACAAAATTGGGGTCTTACAGATGCCCCTATTTAAGATCATTCTAGTCGGAGAAGTGAAGGTTAAAGTCTTTGTCTCGACCGGGTAGAATGGGCTTAAATAATAACAAAGAGACGAATTTTGGTCCCTAAGAGACCTCATGGTGCAGATGTATGCATGCAAATGGTGAAACTCTGTGGGGATGTGCGTCCACAAAAGAAAAATCCGGAGAAACTGACAATCCATATGAGTAAGTCATTCTATGGAACAGAAACTCTACCGGGGAGTAAAGGGATGAAAACGTGTGAGCAGGTCACGACTCAAAGCTTGGGGAACAGAATTCCAAAGGGAATAAATCCAATGGAAAGACTCGAGCTGACTCGAAGACGTCCGTATTGGGGAATATGCCAATACAACCAAAATTATCCACAATGGATACTTCGAATAAAAATCCGGACTCAGGTGAGGATGTCCACTAAGGACTCAGCTGAGGAAGATCCCAACAACACTCTCCTGGGGAAGCAAGGGGATGAGGTATTACCGGTTACTGGGTAATAAGCTCAAAGAGACGTGTGGTCTGAAAACCGGTATAAGGGTGAGAGAACAACATGCTCGGGAAGAATGAATATCTAAGACCGGTATAAGGGTGATAGATATCATTTAACCAAATCATCTGAGGAAGACCTAAAAGGTATATCTCTACTCAGGAAAATCTGACTCCACAAGGGACAAAAAGTCATAATAGAGAGCAGAAGGAAGGAACACCAGGGATGCCGGTCACTGGGCATATAATAGGTGACCAACCAAAGCGTGAACTGGGGAATATTCCCAAAACACTCATCATCCGAAAAGAGGGCAAAAAGCAAACTCGATTATGGGATGGACATTCGATTCCAAAACTGGGATACGAATCTTACTCAACTAGGGAAGAACAAAAAGCTTCGACCAAAGAGTGCATGAGATATATTATCTATTACCGTCAGAACGTAGATAATATACTCGCATGGAAGATTATCCACAACCGGTTACTGGGTTAATAAAGGATAGATCAACCGAGAGAGAAAGGCATCGGGATACCAAAACTAGGTATATAATGATGACCATTCAAAGGGAGCAACAAACATTACCGGCAACCGGTATGAAAGATGATTTGCTGGGGATAAATTGTCTAATCAGAGCAATAATCCAAGAGGAAAAGGGAATATCAACACGGAATATTGGATAATTATAACCGTCCAGGAGGGGATTACATCTACCGGATACTGGGTAGAAAACCACGGAAGAGTAACCGTCATCGATTAGGATGAACAAGGAGGTTAACTCTGCAAAGGGGAGAAAACAGGGGACAAATACCGGTATATAGGGAAATAACTGCTAGACAGGTCAAGGAGTGGCCTAGCAAGAAGCATCTCCCTGCTGGAAAGCTAACTGTGAAATATGTTATCTTGCACAAGATAGGGTCAGCAAATTGGTACCAACAAATCACATCTCTACAATCTCAAATGCTCTTGGAAGGTTCATATTTGCTGTTGGAACCAAGCTGAATTTTGATTATGGTAGACTCATGTTTGAACAAATTGCCAAACATGCTTCTATAAATGCAGTAAAGTTGTCCATAGCTTTTCCCTCAATGATTTGTGGGATCATCCTGAGCCAGCAACCTGGAATTCTGAGCACAAATGATCTTCCTAGTAGAAGAAAACCTCCCATGTCAGTTCATTACAAATTATTTGAAGGCAGTCATGTCAATGACATTGTCATGACATCTGCTGTGAAGAAGCCAGCCTCTCAAGGTGGTCTGATTGCAGAACTGAAAGAAACTTGTAAGGAATTGGAGACTGGGATAAGGGTAGCTAAAGCCAGGAAAGAAGCTTTGGAGGTTCTGATTGAGAGCTTGGAGCAAGCTGATAGAGATAATATTGGACAGGCCAAGGAAACAGAAGCCCAAACCTCTAGTGAGAGGTCTGAATCTCAAGATGAATCAAGTGGCAGTTCTGGTTCTGAAGCTGATGAAGATGCTAGCCCCTCAGACTAGTTTTGTTGAAGTTGTCCCCCACTTGTCTGATGGTGTGTTGTTCTGGATGTTCTTTTGGTGGTTTTTTTTTGGAAGTCATGTTTTGATGCCTTGATGTAATTTTTGGGTTCTTTTGGTTTCTCTGGATTTTTATCTCAGCTTGTTAAGTTGTGTATGTTGTGGTTCTGTAACACCTAACAATATGTTTTGACATTCTATGTGACATTCTGGTTGACTAATAGACATTTATTTTGTCTCATTGGTCTCTTTGGTCTCTTTTGGCTAAAAAGGGGGAGAAGTAGCTAAAGGAGTTGTAGCTAAAGTAGTTATGCTATAACAGATGACATAAGTAGCTTTATAAACAAATGACAGAAGTGTGGCTATGCTACAAACAGATGACAAATGATGTTGAAAAGGATGTTTTGTGTAGTACAGGTGATGTCGGAGGTGATGTCAGATGAGGAGGTGTATGTTACAGGTGTTGTTGAAGGTGATGTCTGTGTTGAGCAGACTGAGGGGGAGAAGAAGCACATGTGTGTTTAATATGTGTTTACTAGTTGCTATTTTAGCTAGTAAATGTGTGTTTTATTACTTCTGCTGCTAAACTGCTGATGTGTTTTTACTCTTGTGAACAAATGGTCTGATGTATGTTTTAGCCAAAATTTGCCAAAGGGGGAGTTTGTTGGTTCTATGTGTTGGCAACAATTTTGATAAAACCTAGAGTGCTCACAAGTTGTCACAAGTGTTGTCTTGACATAAGATAACATGTTCCTGCAGGGTGTTTAAAATGTGAATGTGCAGGATTTTACTGAGATGTCAGACCCGATGTCATGACATCTGTATACAGAACATTCGGTATGAATGTTATGTATTGTGTGATTGCGTTTGTTATGCCAATCTATGTGTGATTGAAGAGATGAGTGAACCGCCATTCAATCAGTAATTATAACCAGATTGACTTATTTTCCAACAAGATATAATCAGCTGTCATGAGAAGATATGAATGGAAAATAGTTTTAGGGTTTTGTGATGTCCAAGCCCAGCCAAACACTTCTATATAAAGGGCATGGAAAACCTGGTTTTATACACAAGAAATAACGAACAAAATATTGAGAGAGAATAAGGGTTTTAGTCTGTGTGGTCGTGTGTATTATGAGCCATTCATTAATCCATAGATGATTGAATTGGACTGACTTTTGAGTTGTAATTTGTCCATTCTAAGCTTTGAAGCATGAGTGTGTGTTTACTTGATTGAAGCTTTTAAGCAAGATCAAGTATGTGTTCTGAAGAGTGTCTTCTTTTCATTGTATTTCTTGTTTTATATCACTGTTGTGATTGAGGGGGAGTGAGTAGGATCTTGTAGCGGGTATTCGTTACCATTAGAGATATTGACTAAATCCAAGGTAAATCATACAAGTCGAGTCGCCACCGCACTTCTATTTATCCAAAGGAATGGTTAGAAAGCGAACAAAAACCTAATAGTTTTAACAAAAACTAGTAAAAGAAACAGAGATCTGGGTATGGGGGTTGGTTATGCAATGGGAAGGTGTTAGGCACCCAAAACATCCTACGTACTCCTAGGGAGCCCTTTTCATACTTGTTGTAAAGGTTGTCTGTTTTGTGGAAAATTTTGTTTGTGTAAACATGATTGAGGAGAGGAGAAGAGAATATACAAGTTATTTATATTTTGTGTTTGGATGGATAAACCCATTGCCTACGTACCATCTTATAAAAAGATTAGGATCAAAACCTCGTAGTTCGGGGTAAAAATCTCAAAATGAGTGGGTGAATTGATAGGTCCAAAAGCCTCAAGGTCTTTTGTTATCAAAGGGAGAAAACTCAACCAAACCACAAATCCACCATGTGAGGATAACTTCAACATGCTAGTGAGGGGTTAACCCTATAATAAGCATGGAAGACTCATTGTCCATCACTAAGGATATAGGTGAGTATTATATCTACCACAAGGATAACTCAAACCTAATAGCTAAAGGTTATGAAAGATTTTGATTAAGAAAGTGGCCATTGGAACCACAAAAAGACATTTGAATGGGTTATATTTACCAATTAGAAGTATATACAAAAATGGTCAAAGTTGATTTAAAGATTCAATTCAAAGTAAGTGTTATGAAAAGAAAGTTTGAAAATCAAAAGCATAAGGCTTAGGTTTCTAATGTTTGAAAACAATGGTTAAATGTTTGCACAAAAGTTTTGGCTTGGGTTAGAGTGGAGAGATGAATAAGAAGGGCTAAGTCCTAAGTAAAACAAAAGATGAGGGATGAAGAAACAAAACCACAATGGAGTTCCTCTCTTAAGATCATATTGATGATCCTAGTAGCTCCCATTCTTTGGAATAAGCAATCACAAAGCATAAGCAATCAAACAACTCTCTTAAGAGATCCTCAATGTGTCTTGTGTCTTTCACTTTGGATGAACATGGCAATGGTCCTCCAATTAAGCTCATAAAATCCCTAGCACAAAAGCACACACATCAAAAGTTCCATGAAGTAAAACAAGAATGGACAAGAGTGAGTTTAGAGATTTGGTCCTTCTAATCCATCTTCATCATTAAGGTCCATTTACTCCAATTTTACATAAGGAAAGTCCTAGAATCTAAGTCCAATTCTCCATTCTTTGCACAGGGAAAGTCCTAGAAACTAAGTCCATTTCTTTGTATTTGTTTCACAACAATCAAAACAAAAACACAAGCATAATAATATATACACAATTATGTGCTCAAGTGAGCAAAAGGCAAATGGCATTAACATAAACATGTGCTCAAGTGAGCAAAGAAAAAAGAAAATGGATAATATGTGCAAGAATAGTAAATTGCAAAAAAGTAAAGAGCAAAAAGTAAATGTTAATTGTTAATAGTTAGTGTGGTAGTTAGTGTGCCATAAGGCAAATTTAGCGCTATGTTAAGCAATCGTAATTTGACTCATGTAGAAGTCACAAAATCTGAGGATGCCCCTATTTAAGATCATTCTAGTCGGAGAAGTGAAGGTTAAAGTCTTTGTCTCGACCGGGTAGAATGGGCTTAAATAATAATAAAGAGACGAATTTTGGTCCCTAAGAGACCTCATGGTGCAGATGTATGCATGCAAATGGTGAAACTCTGTGGGGATGTGCGTCCACAAAAGAAAAATCCGGAGAAACTGACAATCCATATGAGTAAGTCATTCTATGGAACAGAAACTCTACCGGGGAGTAAAGGGATGAAAACGTGTGAGCAGGTCACGACTCAAAGCTTGGGGAACAGAATTCCAAAGGGAATAAATCCAATGGAAAGACTCGAGCTGACTCGAAGACGTCCGTATTGGGGAATATGCCAATACAACCAAAATTATCCACAATGGATACTTCGAATAAAAATCCGGACTCAGGTGAGGATGTCCACTAAGGACTCAGCTGAGGAAGATCCCAACAACACTCTCCTGGGGAAGCAAGGGGATGAGGTATTACCGGTTACTGGGTAATAAGCTCAAAGAGACGTGTGGTCTGAAAACCGGTATAAGGGTGAGAGAACAACATGCTCGGGAAGAATGAATATCTAAGACCGGTATAAGGGTGATAGATATCATTTAATCAAATCATCTGAGGAAGACCTAAAAGGTATATCTCTACTCAGGAAAATCTGACTCCACAAGGGACAAAAAGTCATAATAGAGAGCAGAAGGAAGGAACACCAGGGATGCCGGTCACTGGGCATATAATAGGTGACCAACCAAAGCGTGAACTGGGGAATATTCCCAAAACACTCATCATCCGAAAAGAGGGCAAAAAGCAAACTCGATTATGGGATGGACATTCGATTCCAAAACTGGGATACGAATCTTACTCAACTAGGGAAGAACAAAAAGCTTCGACCAAAGAGTGCATGAGATATATTATCTATTACCGTCAGAACGTAGATAATATACTCGCATGGAAGATTATCCACAACCGGTTACTGGGTTAATAAAGGATAGATCAACCGAGAGAGAAAGGCATCGGGATACCAAAACTAGGTATATAATGATGACCATTCAAAGGGAGCAACAAACATTACCGGCAACCGGTATGAAAGATGATTTGCTGGGGATAAATTGTCTAATCAGAGCAATAATCCAAGAGGAAAAGGGAATATCAACACGGAATATTGGATAATTATAACCGTCCAGGAGGGGATTACATCTACCGGATACTGGGTAGAAAACCACGGAAGAGTAACCGTCATCGATTAGGATGAACAAGGAGGTTAACTCTGCAAAGGGGAGAAAACAGGGGACAAATACCGGTATAAGGGTAGAAAATCACAGACTCCGCCGGGGATAAGATGAATGATTACTGATCGCTGAGCAATTATTCATTCATACCACGGGGAAGCACAGGAAACAGCTATAGGAGGCCCATTTAGGATCAAACCAAAGAGGCAAACTGAATTAAGGCTCGTCCTAGTGAGGATATAACTCAATAGGGGAACCCATGCAATATATGTGTTGGGAGGAAACAAAAACAACCGTCGTCCACGAGGATATAACTCAGTGGGGAATGCGGAAGGAAAGATAAACACTTTCTTCGTAATGGGCTAACTCTCTACATTGAGGGATCAGACACCGACATCTGCTTGGGAAATGTGTTACCAACTAGCAGGGGATAACAAACAAAGATATATGGCAAAGAATGCAATCATGAATATCTGCATGTTTGAAAATTATATGCACACATGCATGATTTATGTATGATGAATGCTGACAGACAGACATTTCTAACACAAACAGTTTCAAAGAATAAGTGTACAAACATCCGGTACTACATCTGTAACACCCCGATAATAATATGGTAATTATTTAAATTAAGTTAATAATATATTTATTAATTTAATTAGATAATTGGATTATTATTATTATTATTTTGGAATTATTGAATTATTATTTTATTGGGATAATAAAATAAATTGGAAAATATATAAGTGTGAAATAAAGAAAAAGAGCCCATTTGGTAAAGAAAAGGTTTTCACGTGAAACAGAGAAGCGATTGAGAAAGAGGAGAAAGGGCAAAGAGGCAGAGCAAGAGGAAGAAGATTTGAGAAGAGAAGAGCTTGGAGCTTAGAGATTGCCGGATTAACTCAGGTAAGGGGGGTTTATCGTCGTTTAATGGGTATTATGGGTTAGCATGTAATGGGTAGTGATAAACCGTTGAATTGACCCTAATTGGGATTGTTGAATGCTGAAAATTGTGATGGATATGTTGTGTTGAATCTGAAATTGAATCCGTAATTTGTGTGAGTCGTGTTTTCCCGAACGTATAGTTTTCCACGGAATTGGAATCGGAGGTCCGGAAGTCCTCTAACGGCGGAAAATACGGAGAATTCTGCATTCTGCTTTGTGTTAGCGCAGGAACTGCTGTTTTGTCTGCGTTAACCGGTTAACCCAGGGTGTTAACCGGTTAACACTGTTACGAATTGAGAATTAGTGCTGTTTTGCCTGCGTTAACCGGTTAACCCAGGGCGTTAACCGGTTAACACTGATAAGTTTTGGGCAGTAAGCGTGTTTTGCCTGCGTTAACCGGTTAACCCAGGGCGTTAACCGGTTAACACTGTTGCAGTATGGAAAAATTGTTAATTTAAATGTTGTGTACATAATCGATGTTTGGCCTATAGTGGCGTATGATGTAATAGGGATTAATTCCCGCTATTTTGAGCAGTATAGGTATTTGTAGAGTGTGCTAATACTGTGTTCAATTATTGAGATGATATGATGTTTTGACAAATGTGTTGAGGATGTATGATGATATGCATAATGTTGTGAATGTATATATTATGCATGTATTTGTGAATGGGCTGTTGTATGGCTTAGAGTGTGAGCATGTGTCCATCGTGAATTGTTGTTGATGTTGCATTGCTAGATGATTAGCATGTATAGCATAGCCCTTGGGGTTGTAGCTAATTCCCATGGTGAGGAATTAGTGAGTGAATTATTGTGGATTTGTTGTTGATGTTTGCATGCTAGGTGATTAGTGTGCATAGCATAGCCTTTGGGGCTGTAGCTAATTCCCATGGTGAGGAATTAGTGAGTGAGTCACTAGATCTCAAATGAGTGGGACTAGTGAGCTTAGTAGCCGTATCTGGATTTGATCGGTGAGCTTGAACTATATGTTCAAGAATAGTCGGTACCGCATGTGTGGGGTCTCATTGCATAATGTATGTATGGCGTATAATATGAATGGATGTATTCCAATATTATACGTGTGGTTGTGTTGACATTGAGTATGAGTATGATTGAGTTGATATTGCCGTTGCTGAATGTGTAATCTGATTTGGGTGATGAAATGTGTTATTTACTTAACATGACATGATAATTTATAATGCTTATTATATCGATTGAGGAACTCACCCTTACAACTATTTTTCAGGTAACGAGCAATGAGTTGAGTAGAAGCTAATGCTTGGAGTCTAGTGTAGTCTCCTTAGTGGGTCGTGCTCTGATAGATGTAACATCGGGATGGGATGTTTTAACTTGTTTTAAATGTTTTATTGTTAGTTATGAACCATTTTACATGTAAAGTTTTACATGATTGATGAGATTTCTATCCGCTGCGTTTTATGCAAATGCTTATGTTTTGAATTAATAAAAGAGCATGACCGTTATATTGGTGAATGGTGTGTAGTAACTGTGTGACACCCTTGATTGCATATTACTCTGATTGACACTTTGTTATTTTAATTAAATAATTGGGCTATTTAGAAGGGTGTTACATTAGTGGTATCAGAGCATAGTCGGTCGAGTCGAGTCGTAATTATTCTGTTTCCCCTGTACGGGATAGGTGTTGTGTAACCCTATCAGTACTTATTGTTTTAGCTTGTTGGGTTTTCAGAATAGAGATGGCTGGAAGAGGTAGAGATGATGCTGCGATTGCTGAGGCTCTGGGCATGCTAGCTGGAGTACTTGGAGGGAATCCGAATGTGATGGGAATGGGAGCTGCTCGTCAACTGAGTGAGTTCCAGAAGAACAATCCTCCAATGTTCAAGGGAGCATACGATCCAGATGGCGCTCAGAAGTGGTTGAAGGAGATAGAGAGAATCTTCCGAGTGACTGAGTGTGCCGATAACCAGAAGGTCAGGTTCGGTACGCATATGCTATCAGAAGAAGCTGATGATTGGTGGGTTGCTACCCGCACTGAGTTGGAAACTGCTGGGAATGCTGAAATCACTTGGGCTGTGTTCAGAGAGAGATTCCTGAGGAAGTACTTTCCAGAAGATGTCAGAGGAAAGAAAGAGATAGAGTTCTTAGAGTTGAAGCAGGGTAACAAGTCTGTTACGGAGTATGCTGCTAAGTTCACAGAGCTGTCGAAGTATTACACTCCCTATAATGAGGCTGCTGGAGAATTTTCGAAATGTGTGAAGTTTGAGAACGGGTTACGTCCCGAGATCAAGCAGGCTATTGGATACCAACGGATCAGAGTGTTTTCTGACTTGGTTGACTGTTGCAGGATTTTTGAACAGGATTCCAAAGCCAGAGCAGAGAGCTATCAGCAAAGGGTTGATAGGAAAGGCAAGAATCAGAATGATCGTGGAAAGCCGTATGCAGCTGGCAAAGGTTTTCAGAGACAGAGTGGGATGAAGAGGCCTAGTGGGGGAGACTCTAGTGCCCCTGCTAAGTGTTATAGATGTGGTCGGGCTGGACGTCGTGTCCATGAGTGTACCAGTGCTGAGATGAAGTGTTTCAAGTGTGGCAAAGGTGGTCATTTGGCTGCAGAGTGCCGGTTGAAGACTGTAACTTGTTTCAACTGTGGAGAGGTGGGTCATATCAGTCCACAGTGTCCTAAGCCGAAGAGAGAGAACCAGTCGGGAGGCAAGGTCTTTGCTTTATCGGGTTCTGAGACTTCTGCAGATGATCGTTTGATCCGAGGTACGTGTTATATTAATGGCTTTCCTCTTGTAGCTATTATTGACACCGGTGCTACTCATTCCTTTATATCTTTGGATTGTGCTGTGAAACTTAAGTTAGAGATATCTGAGATGTATGGTAGTATGGTGATTGATACTCCTGCAAAGGGTTCAGTGGCTACTACTTCAGTTTGCTTGAGTTGTCCTTTGAGTATTTTTGGTAGAGATTTTGGGATAGACCTTGTGTGTCTTCCACTAGTGCAGATTGACGTTATCTTGGGTATGAACTGGTTGGTGTTTAACCGGTTTCCATCAATTGTTTTGATAAGACTGTGATATTTCCTGAGGTTGAGGAAGGAAAGGATTTGTTTCTATCAGCGAGGCAGGTGAATGAGGAAGTAGCAGATGGGGCAGAGTTGTTTATGCTGTTAGCGACTTTGGAGGCTAAAGATAAACTGGTGATTTGTGATCTGGCTGTGGTGTGTGATTTCCCTGATGTGTTTCCGGGAGAAGTGAATGAATTGCCGCCAGAGCGTGAAGTTGAGTTCTCGATTGATTTGGTACCTGGTACTAGACCGATATCGATGGCTCCGTACCGTATGTCTGCTGTTGAGTTAACTGAATTGAAGAGTCAGTTGGAAGATCTGTTGGATAAGAAGTTTATTCGTCCGAGTGTGTCACCGTGGGGTGCACCAGTGTTATTGGTTAAGAAGAAAGAAGGTACTATGAGGTTGTGTGTGGACTACAGGCAACTGAACAAAGTGACGATCAAGAATCGGTATCCTTTACCGAGGATTGATGATCTGATGGACCAGTTGGTTGGTGCGAGTGTGTTCAGCAAGATAGATTTGAGATCTGGGTATCATCAGATACGTGTGAAAACTGAGGATATTCAGAAGACCGCTTTCAGAACAAGGTATGGACATTATGAGTATTCTGTAATGCCTTTTGGTGTGACTAATGCGCCTGGAGTATTCATGGAGTATATGAATAGGATTTTCCATCCGTACCTAGACAAGTTTGTTGTGGTGTTTATTGATGACATTTTGGTGTATTCGAAATCTGAAGAAGAGCATGCTGAGCATTTGAGAATGGTTTTAAGAGTTCTACGAGAAAAGAAGTTATTTGCTAAACTGTCAAAGTGTGAATTTTGGCTAGAAGAGGTTAGTTTTCTTGGTCATGTGATTTCAAGAGGTGGTGTTGCTGTTGATCCTTCTAAGATAGAAGCGGTGTCTAAGTGGGAAGCTCCGAAGTCAGTTTCTGAGATAAGGAGTTTTCTTGGACTTGCAGGTTATTATAGGAAGTTCATTGAGGGATTTTCTAAGTTGGCGTTACCGTTGACGATGTTGACTAGAAAGGGACAAGCGTTTGTTTGGGACTCCAAATGTGAAGAAGGTTTCCAAGAGTTAAAGAGAAGGTTGACTACTGCTCCTATTCTGATATTACCGAGTTCGTCGGAATCATTTGAGGTTTACTGTGATGCTTCATTGTTGGGTTTGGGTGGTGTGTTGATGCAGAATAAGCAGGTTATAGCTTATGCTTCGAGACAACTGAGGGTTTATGAGAGGAACTATCCGACACATGATTTAGAGTTGGCAGCTGTGGTATTTGTTCTGAAATTATGGAGGCATTACTTGTATGGGTCAAGATTTGAGGTTTTCAGTGACCATAAAAGTTTAAAGTATTTGTTTGATCAGAAAGAGCTGAATATGAGACAGAGGAGATGGTTAGAATTTCTGAAGGATTATGACTTTGGTTTGAATTACCATCCGGGTAAAGCAAACGTAGTGGCTGATGTATTGAGTCGGAAATCATTGCATATGTCTATGTTAATGGTTAAGGAATTGGATTTAATTGAGCAGTTTAGAGACTTGAGTTTGGTGTGTGAGAGTACTCACAATAGTGTTAAATTGGGAATGTTGAAGTTAATGAGTGGTATTCTGGATGAGATCAGAGAGGGTCAGAAATCCGATGTGCTTTTGGTTGATAAGTTGACTCTAGTGAATCGAGGTCAAGGTGGTGAATTCAGAGTTGATGAGAATGGCATTTTGAAATTTGGTAATCGGGTGTGTATTCCGGATGTTACCGAACTTAAGAAGAGTATTCTAGAAGAAGGACATCGTAGTGGCCTGAGTATTCATCCTGGAGCTACGAAGATGTATCATGATTTGAAAAAGTTATTTTGGTGGCCGGGAATGAAGAAAGAAATTGCGAGTTTTGTTTATTCCTGTTTGACTTGTCAGAAGTCAAAGATTGAGCATCAGAAGCCGTCTGGGCTAATGCAACCGTTGGCTATTCCAGAGTGGAAGTGGGACAGTATCAGTATGGATTTTGTTTCTGGTTTACCGAGGACAAGTAAGAATTGTGAAGCTATTTGGCTGATTGTTGACAGATTGACAAAGTCGGCTCATTTCATTCCGATCAGAATGGATTATCCGTTAGAGAGATTAGCCGAGTGGTATATTGAGAAGATTGTAAGTTTGCATGGTATTCCGTCTAGTATTGTTTCGGACAGAGATCCTAGATTTACATCGAAGTTCTGGGAAGGTTTGCAGAGGGCTTTGGGAACTAAGCTGAGATTGAGTTCTGCATATCATCCGCAGACTGATGGTCAGACTGAGAGGACGATTCAGTCACTAGAGGATCTTTTGAGGGCTTGTGTTTTGGAAAAAGGAGGTGCTGGGGATTGTTATTTACCTTTGATTGAGTTTACCTACAACAATAGCTTTCATTCGAGTATTGGTATGGCACCGTTTGAAGTTTTGTATGGTAGGAGATGTCGGACACCTTTATGTTGGTATGAGTCCGGTGAGAGTGCTGTGGTTGGACCGGAGATCGTTCAACAGACTACGGAAAAGATTAAGATGATTCAGGAGAAGATGAGAATTGCTCAGAGTCGTCAGAAGAGTTATCATGATAAGAGGAGGAAGTCACTTGAGTTTCAAGAGGGAGATCATGTGTTTCTTCGTGTTACTCCGATAACTGGTGTTGGGCGAGCTTTGAAGTCGAAAAAGTTGACACCTCGATTTATTGGTCCTTATCAGATTTTGGAGAGGATAGGAGAGGTTTTTCATGTGTCTCAGCTGAGGAGGTACATTCATGATCCGTCGCATGTAGTCCAAATAGATGATGTACAGGTGAGAGATAACCTGACTGTTGAAACATCACCTATGAGGATTGAGGATCGAGAGTTGAAGCAGTTGCCGGGTAAAGAGATTGCCTTGGTGAAGGTAGCTTGGGCAGGACCAGCAGGTGGCAATGTGACTTAGGAACTGGAGAGTAAGATGAAGGAGTCTTACCCAGAGTTGTTCGCTTGAGGTATGTTTTCGAGGACGAAAACTCTTTTAGTGGGGGAGAGTTGTAACACCCCGATAATAATATGGTAATTATTTAAATTAAGTTAATAATATATTTATTAATTTAATTAGATAATTGGATTATTATTATTATTATTTTGGAATTATTGAATTATTATTTTATTGGGATAATAAAATAAATTGGAAAATATATAAGTGTGAAATAAAGAAAAAGAGCCCATTTGGTAAAGAAAAGGTTTTCACGTGAAACAGAGAAGCGATTGAGAAAGAGGAGAAAGGGCAAAGAGGCAGAGCAAGAGGAAGAAGATTTGAGAAGAGAAGAGCTTGGAGCTTAGAAATTGTCGGATTAACTCAGGTAAGGGGGGTTTATCCTCGTTTAATGGGTATTATGGGTTAGCATGTAATGGGTAGTGATAAACCGTTGAATTGACCCTAATTGGGATTGTTGAATGCTGAAAATTGTGATGGATATGTTGTGTTGAATCTGAAATTGAATCCGTAATTGTGTGAGTCGTGTTTTCCCGAACGTATAGTTTTCTACGGAATTGGAATCGGAGGTCCGGAAGTCCTCTAACGGCGGAAAATGCGGAGAATTCTGCATTCTGCTTTGTGTTAGCGCAGGAACTGCTGTTTTGTCTGCGTTAACCGGTTAACCCAGGGTGTTAACCGGTTAACACTGTTACGAATTGAGAATTAGTGCTGTTTTGCCTGTGTTAACCGGTTAACCCAGGGCGTTAACCGGTTAACACTGATAAGTTTTGGGCAGTAAGCGTGTTTTGCCTGCGTTAACCGGTTAACCCAGGGCGTTAACCGGTTAACACTGTTGCAGTATGGAAAAATTGTTAATTTAAATGTTGTGTACATAATCGATGTTTGGCCTATAGTGACGTATGATGTAATAGGGATTAATTCCCGCTATTTTGAGCAGTATAGGTATTTGTAGAGTGTGCTAATACTGTGTTCAATTATTGAGATGATATGATGTTTTGACAAATGTGTTGAGGGTGTATGATGATATGCATAATGTTGTGAATGTATATATTATGCATGTATTTGTGAATGGGCTGTTGTATGGCTTAGAGTGTGAGCATGTGTCCATCGTGAATTGTTGTTGATGTTGCATTGCTAGATGATTAGCATGTATAGCATAGCCCTTGGGGTTGTAGCTAATTCCCATGGTGAGGAATTAGTGAGTGAATTATTGTGGATTTGTTGTTGATGTTTGCATGCTAGGTGATTAGTGTGCATAGCATAGCCTTTGGGGCTGTAGCTAATTCCCATGGTGAGGAATTAGTGAGTGAGTCACTAGATCTCAAATGAGTGGGACTAGTGAGCTTAGTAGCCGTATCTGGATTTGATCGGTGAGCTTGAACTATATGTTCAAGAATAGTCGGTACCGCATGTGTGGGGTCTCATTGCATAATGTATGTATGGCGTATAATATGAATGGATGTATTCCAATATTATACGTGTGGTTGTGTTGACATTGAGTATGAGTATGATTGAGTTGATATTGCCGTTGCTGAATGTGTAATCTGATTTGGGTGATGAAATGTGTTACTTACTTAACATGACATGATAATTTATAATGCTTATTATATCGATTGAGGAACTCACCCTTACAACTATTTTTCAGGTAACGAGCAATGAGTTGAGTAGAAGCTAATGCTTGGAGTCTAGTGTAGTCTCCTTAGTGGGTCGTGCTCTGATAGATGTAACATCGGGATGGGATGTTTTAACTTGTTTTAACTTGTTTTAAATGTTTTATTGTTAGTTATGAACCATTTTACATGTAAAGTTTTACATGATTGATGAGATTTCTATCCGCTGCGTTTTATGCAAATGCTTATGTTTTGAATTAATAAAAGAGCATGACCGTTATATTGGTGAATGGTGTGTAGTAACTGTGTGACACCCTTGATTGCATATTACTCTGATTGACACTTTGTTATTTTAATTAAATAATTGGGCTATTTAGAAGGGTGTTACAACATCTCAAGAGAGAAAGCCAGGTTCACCGGAGAATATCCAATCTGTCGGGGAAACAGAGATACTAGGAAGCAACAAAAATCACTGTAGGGGATGAATCATTAGTCATTCCAATTGAGGAAAGGAGTTCATTGCACAGATAAAATCTGCCACATAAGCAAATCTACTGGGGAATCTATCTGAGGAGGTAAAGGGGTTCTGGGGATCAGCCACCAAGCGCAGTACCCACCAAGGAGATCACATCTGCTGAGGAGGAAAGATTGCTACTCCGCTAAAGGGGAGAGTGGTGAATATCTCAACAAGCCTTCCACTCAGTAGGATAAACCACAAAAGGCCCCAAAGGAAGAAGATACAGTCATGCCAGGAATATGAATAAATGTCTTACCCTGTTGGAGATCATACTATCCTTGGGAGAGCACTGAGGATCTCCTAAGTATCTTTTCGTCGTTGTGAATGTTCACTTTGTTTAAAAACAAGTTATGAAAAATTCATTTATTCAAAATAATGATATTTTCTCAACTTAAAACATGCGAAACATTTGTTGAATAGAAACAAATAAGAGTGCAAACAATTGGATACAAGGCTCAAATTTATTTGATGGAATGGTAGTCTGCAAATGGCAAGACTCCATTGATCTATACAAGTTTGAAATTGGTGATATATATTGGAAAAGGGCCATATTGAACATAATGACCATTTCTCCACCAATTCTGAATCCGATGTATTCAAAGCTTCGGTTGATGACGAATGAGCAAGAATCTCCGACGGATGACAGTTGTAGAACAAAGTCTTGTCAAGATGTAGTTACTTGCCAAATCCCTAATTTTTGCCTAGATTGCCCCAGGATGAGGTACTCAATCGAGCGGGATACAAATATTCATTTTTTTCATGTCTCTAACTTTTGCCTGGACCGCCCTTTCGGGTTTTCAATCCACCGAGACACTCATTTTTGCCTAAGCCGCCCTTTCGGGTTTTCAACTTAGCGAGCTATTCTGTTTTTATTTTAGGCGAAGTATTTATTGACTGCATCTGAATTCACAGGACGAGTGAAATCCTCCCCATCCATAGTTATAAGTATCAAAGCACCGCCTGAAAAAGCTCTCTTAACAACATATGGACCTTCGTAGTTTGGAGTCCACTTGCCCCTAGAATCGGGCGCGAAAGACAAGACTTTCTTGAGCACAAGGTCACCTTCTCGGAACACACGGGGCTTGACCTTCTTATCAAAAGCTTTCTTCATCCTTTGCTGATATAACTGATCATGGCACATGGCAGTCAATCTCTTTTCTTCTATCAAATTCAGCTGGTCATAACGACTCTGAACCCATTCAGCATCAGTCAACTTGGCCTCCATCAAGACTCTCATTGATGAGATCTCTACCTCTACTGGGAGTACAGCCTCCATGCCATAGATAAGAGAGAAAGGGGTTGCCCCTGTTGAAGTGCGGACAGACGTACGATATCCATGCAAAGCAAATGGCAGCATCTCATGCCAATCTTTATACGTGACAACCATCTTCTGGATAATCTTCTTGATATTCTTATTAGCAGCTTCAACAGCCCCATTCATCTTGGGTCTATAAGGAGAAGAATTATGATGTGAAATCTTGAACTCGCTACACAACTCTTTCATCATCTTGTTGTTCAAGTTAGATCCATTATCCGTAATGATCTTATCTGGCACACCATAACGGCATATAAGCTGATTCTTGATAAACTTCACGACTACCTGCCTGGTCACATTTGCATACGATGCTGCTTCAACCCATTTGGTGAAGTAATCAATTGCTACGAGAATAAATTTGTGCCCATTAGATGCCTTTGGCTCTATCATGCCAATCATGTCAATTCCCCACATGGAGAAAGGCCAAGGTGATGAGATCACATTCAAAAGTGTCTGGGGAATATGAATCTTATCCGCATAAATCTGACACTTGTGGCATTTCTTCACATATTTGCAGTAGTCAGACTCCATTGTCAGCCAATAGTAGCCTGCTCTCAACATCTTTCTAGCCATGGCATGTCCATTGGAGTGAGTACCAAATGAACCCTCATGGACCTCAGTCATCAACAGGTCTGCTTCGTGTCTATCCACGCATCTGAGCAGAACCATGTCAGAATTCCTCTTATAAAGCACATTGCCATTGAGGTAGAAACTGCCTGACAATCTCCTCAAAGTCTTTCTATCTTTCACAGATGCCCCAGGTGGGTAAACCTGGTTCTGAAGGAAGCGCTTGATATCATGATACCATGGCTTATCATCTTTCACCTCTTCTACTACGAACACATGAGCTGGTCTGTCCAAGCGCATCACAGTGATATTGGGGACTTTATTCCAAAGTTTAACCATAATCATCGAAGCAAGCGTAGCAAGAGCATCTGCCATCCAATTCTCATCTCGAGGAATATGATGGAAGTCAACCTCAGTAAAGAACGTTGAAATCCTCCTCGCATAATCTCTATAATGATTGAGACCAGGCTGATTCGTTTCCCATTCACCCTTAATCTGATTAACAACGAGGGCCGAATCACCATATACGTCAAGATGCTTGATCCTTAGATCAATGCATTCCTCCAATCCCATAATACAGGCCTCACACTCAGCCATATTATTCGTGCATTTGAAAGTTAGCCTTGCTGTAAAAGGAATATGTGTGCCCTGAGGAGTAATAATCACTGCCCCAATACCATTTCCATACTGATTTACAGCGCCATCAAACACCATACTCCATCTGGAACCAGGCTCTGGCCCTTCATCGAGTGTAGGCTCATCGCAATCTTTCATTTTCAAATACAAAATCTCCTCATCTGGGAAGTCATACTGAATTGACTGATAATCCTCGATCGGCTGGTGTGCCAAGTGGTCAGCCAAGATACTACCTTTAATAGCCTTCTGAGCTCGATACTCAATATCATACTCAGATAACAACATCTGCCAACGGGCAATCCTCCCTGTTAAAGCAGGCTTCTCGAAGATATATTTAATTGGATCCATTCTGGATATTAACCAGGTCGTATGATTTATCATATACTGGCGCAAGCACTTAGCAGCCCAAGCCAAAGCACACCATGTCTTCTCAAGCATTGAGTATCGAGACTCACAATCAGTGAACTTCTTACTCAGGTAGTAAATAGCATATTCTTTCTTTCCTGATTCGTCTTGCTGACCAAGGACACAACCCATTGAGTCTTCAAGAACAGTTAGATACATGATCAAAGGTCTTCCTTCTACAGGCGGAGATAGAATCGGAGGTTCAGACAGATATTCTTTAATACTATCGAAAGCTTTCTGGAAATCCTCGGTCCAATCATGAGACTGATCTTTCTGGAGGAGCTTGAATATCGGCGCACATGTGGCAGTCATGTGGGATATGAATCTGGAAATGTAATTCAAGCGGCCAAGAAAACCTCGGACTTGCTTCTCAGTTTTGGGCGCAGGCATCTCTTGTATTGCTTTGACCTTTGTAGGATCAACCTCAATACCTCTTTCACTGACAATAAAGCCCAATAACTTGCCAGAACGGACTCCAAATGTACACTTGTTGGGATTCAGACGAAGCTGGTACTTTCTCAAACGCTGGAAAAGCTTCAACAAGTGCTCTACATGTTCAACTTCCGTTCTTGACTTAACAATCATATCGTCAACATACACCTCAATCTCCATGTGGATCATATCATGAAACAAGGTGATCATAGCTCGTTGATACGTGGCTCCGGCGTTCTGCAAACCGAAGGGCTACACTCGATAACAGAATGTTCCCCAAGGTGTGATGAATGTTGTCTTCTCCATGTCCTCGGGTGCCATTTTGATCTGATTATATCCAGAAAATTCGTCCATAAATGAGAAGACATTGAATTTAGCGGTATTGTCTACCAACATATCAATATGTGGTATAGGGAAATCATCTTTCGGACTAGCTTTATTCAAGTCTCTATAGTCCACGCACATCCGGACTTTTCCGTCTTTCTTAGGCACGGGCACAATATTGGCCACCCATTGAGGATATGTAGAGGTCACCAGAAACCCTGCATCAATTTGTTTCTGAACTTCCTCCTTGATCTTCACTGCCATATCAGGATGAGTTCTTCTGAGCTTCTGCTTCACAGACACGCACTTAGGTTTCAAAGGTAAGAAATGTTGCACAATATCAGTATCTAGACCTGGCATGTCTTCATATGACCAAGCAAAGACGTCGACATATTCTCGTAGCAATTCGATCAACCCCTTCTTAATAGATTCTTCCAGGAGTGCCCCAATCTTCACTTCACGAACACAATCCTCAGACCCCAAGTTGACTATTTCCAGATTCTCAAGATGTGGCTGAATGATCTTCTCTTCATGCTCAAGTAGACAAGTAATCTCGTCAGGAATCTCTTCAACATCATCTTCTTCCGCCTCAAATACAGGGAATTCAAAATTGGGAGATGGTGTTGGATCATTATGTTCAATGGGTCTAGAAATCAACCTGCATAATGATTTTGGATATAAAAAACTTTAGAATTCAAACAAGGCAATCATTATGCAGATGAGAAAATTGATTATATATATATATATTTTTAGGGTTTTATGTGATCACCAATTTCATGCATAAAGCGAAAAGGGAAAATAATTGGAAAAACAAACATTTAACATGAATTTATTGAATGAAAATATCATTGTATATATGTGTCAACAATGTCATCACTCCTCCTTTTGGCATGGGAGAAGGGTTTTTAAACAAAGTGATCATTACGTTGACTTATGGATAACTGTAGGAATATCCACAGCGACCCAATTGTTATAGACCCCTCCAGGGATGATGAAATTGCCAGAATCCTCTGTATCTTCTTCTAAGACAGCAGCAGCTTCTTCATCATGATAGGTGTGGATGAAACCTCCACTCTTGAACAACCCTTTAGTGTTGAAAACCCCAGAAGAAAAGCCTATGCCAGCCCGAGACTTATTGTCTTCTAGCTCAATCATTTTTCCTAAACCAGCAGTTGTACCACACTCAATTGCCAACTTTGCATCTTTATAGGAAGCAAATGAAGGAGTTCTCTTCTCAATAGGCTCAGCAATAGATAAATCCTGGAAAGTAGTTCCAACTTCATCCTCAGCATCTATATATGATAAGGAAGACAAATGGCTAACCAGGAGAGCCTTTTCTCCCCCTACCACCACCAGTTTCTTATTCTTCACAAATTTCAGTTTCTGGTGTAGGGTGGATGTCACGGCGCCCGCCTCGTGAATCCATGGTATGCCTAAGAGACAGCTATATGATGGGTGAATGTCCATAACCTGGAAGGTAATCTGGAAGTCACTCGGTCCGATTTTGACTGGGAGATCAAGTTCCCCAATCACAGTTTTGCGAGACCCATCGAAAGCCTTCACAATAATTCCACTCTGCCTCATGGGAGGCCCTTGATAAGATAGTTTAGAAAGAGTGGTTTTTGGCAATACGTTCAGTGATGACCTAGAGTCCACCAACACATTGGACATGGCGTCGTCTTTGCAATTCATAGATATGTGTAATGCTAAGTTGTGGTCTCTTCCCTCCTCCGGGAGATCAGAGTCACGGAAGCTCAGGTTGTTACAAGCGGTAATGTTTGCAACAATGATATCGAATTGTTCTATCGTGACATCATGATCTACATATGCTACATCCAAAACTTTCTGCAGAGCCTCTCGGTGCGGTTCTGAATTCAAAAGCAAGGATAACACCGATATTTTGGATAGTGTTTGTAGAAGCTGGTCTACAACATTGTACTCACTTCTTTTGATGAGCCTCAACATCTCATTACAATCTTCTTTCATAGTGCCACTCGGGCCAACAGAAGTAGGAGTTATCAATGTAGAGGAGGGCTTAACAACAGGTGCCGGATTTGGAGTGCTCATAGCATTCCCAATCGGGCGCTCAACAGAATCAGCATTAGCTTAGGGCTTGGGAGGTGCTGAAAACACACGACCGCTGTGGGTCAAACCGCTAACATCCGCAATGTTAACAACAGAGGAAGATGGTAAGGACACCTCTTTCCCACTTTCCACCGCAACAGCATTGTAGCGATAGGGAATCGCCTTTTTGGAAGAGTATGGTACTGGTCCGGCCGGCTTAATGATCAATGCAGGAGAGACCTTCTGCTTGCTACCATCATACTTGATGATAACAGGTTCGGGAATCCAAAACACTGGAGAAATTACGTTGACCTCGGGCTCATCCTCGTCAACGTTTCTGTTTTGAAGGATCTCAATGACTCCTTCATCCAGCATTTCCTGAACATCCTTGCGCACCTGGCGACAACCTCTTTGATTGACAGAACAGACTCGGCATCTATCGTGGTCATGCTCATAATGACTATACTCATATAGCAAACGATGCATCTCGACCAGAGATTGTCGAATTTGACTTTGTATTTGCCAGGGCATGTAACACCCCGATAATAATATGGTAATTATTTAAATTAAGTTAATAATATATTTATTAATTTAATTAGATAATTGGATTATTATTATTATTATTTTGGATTTATTGAATTATTATTTTATTGGGATAATAAAATAAATTGGAAAATATATAAGTGTGAAATAAAGAAAAAGAGCCCAATTGGTAAAGAAAAGGTTTTCACGTGAAACAGAGAAGCGATTGAGAAAGAGGAGAAAGGGCAAAGAGGCAGAGCAAGAGGAAGAAGATTGGAGAAGAGAAGAGCTTGGAGCTTAGAGATTGCCGGATTAACTCAGGTAAGGGGGGTTTATCGTCGTTTAATGGGTATTATGGGATAGCATGTAATGGGTAGTGATAAACCGTTGAATTGACCCTAATTGGGATTGTTGAATGCTGAAAATTGTGATGGATATGTTGTGTTGAATCTGAAATTGAATCCGTAATTGTGTGAGTCGTGTTTTCCCGAACGTATAGTTTTCTACGGAATTGGAATCGGAGGTCCGGAAGTCCTCTAACGGCGGAAAATGCGGAAATTCTGCATTCTGCTTTGTGTTAGCGCAGGAACTGCTGTTTTGTCTGCGTTAACCGGTTAACCCAGGGTGTTAACCGGTTAACACTGTTACGAATTGAGAATTAGTGTTGTTTTGCCTGCGTTAACCGGTTAACCCAGGGCGTTAACCGGTTAACACTGTTAAGTTTTGGGCAGTAAGCGTGTTTTGCCTGCGTTAACCGGTTAACCGGTTAACACTGTTGCAGTATGGAAAAATTGTTAATTTAAATGTTGTGTACATAATCGATGTTTGGCCTATAGTGGCGTATGATGTAATAGGGATTAATTCCCGCTATTTTGAGCAGTATAGGTATTTGTAGAGTGTGCTAATACTATGTTCAATTATTGAGATGATATGATGTTTTGACAAATGTGTTGAGGATGTATGATGATATGCATAATGTTGTGAATGTATATATTATGCATGTATTTGTGAATGGGCTGTTGTATGGCTTAGAGTGTGAGCATGTGTCCATCGTGAATTGTTGTTGATGTTGCATTGCTAGATGATTAGCATGTATAGCATAGCCCTTGGGGTTGTAGCTAATTCCCATGGTGAGGAATTAGTGAGTGAATTATTGTGGATTTGTTGTTGATGTTTGCATGCTAGGTGATTAGTGTGCATAGCATAGCCTTTGGGGCTGTAGCTAATTCCCATGGTGAGGAATTAGTGAGTGAGTCACTAGATCTCAAATGAGTGGGACTAGTGAGCTTAGTAGCCGTATCTGGATTTGATCGGTGAGCTTGAACTATATGTTCAAGAATAGTCGGTACCGCATGTGTGGGGTCTCATTGCATAATGTATGTATGGCGTATAATATGAATGGATGTATTCCAATATTATACGTGTGGTTGTGTTGACATTGAGTATGAGTATGATTGAGTTGATATTGGCGTTGCTGAATGTGTAATCTGATTTGGGTGATGAAATGTGTTATTTACTTAACATGACATGATAATTTATAATGCTTATTATATCGATTGAGGAACTCACCCTTACAACTATTTTTCAGGTAACGAGCAATGAGTTGAGTAGAAGCTAATGCTTGGAGTCTAGTGTAGTCTCCTTAGTGGGTCGTGCTCTGATAGATGTAACATCGGGATGGGATGTTTTAACTTGTTTTAAATGTTTTATTGTTAGTTATGAACCATTTTACATGTAAAGTTTTACATGATTGATGAGATTTCTATCCGCTGCGTTTTATGCAAATGCTTATGTTTTGAATTAATAAAAGAGCATGACCGTTATATTGGTGAATGGTGTGTAGTAACTGTGTGACACCCTTGATTGCATATTACTCTGATTGACACTTTGTTATTTTAATTAAATAATTGGGGTATTTAGAAGGGTGTTACATTAGTGGTATCAGAGCATAGTCGGTCGAGTCGAGTCGTAATTATTCTGTTTCCCCTGTACGGGATAGGTGTTGTGTAACCCTATCAGTACTTATTGTTTTAGCTTGTTGGGTTTTCAGAATAGAGATGGCTGGAAGAGGTAGAGATGATGCTGCGATTGCTGAGGCTCTGGGTATGCTAGCTGGAGTACTTGGAGGAAATCCGAATGTTGTGGGAATGGGAGCTGCTCGTCAACTGAGTGAGTTCCAGAAGAACAATCCTCCAATGTTCAAGGGAGCATACGATCCAGATGGCGCTCAGAAGTGGTTGAAGGAGATCGAGAGGATCTTCCGAGTGACTGAGTGTGCCGATAACCAGAAGGTCAGGTTCGGTACGCATATGCTATCAGAAGAAGCTGATGATTGGTGGGTTGCTACCCGCACTGAGTTGGAAACTACTGGGAATGCTGAAATCACTTGGGCTATGTTCAGAGAGAGATTCCTGAGGAAGTACTTTCCAGAAGATGTCAGAGGAAAGAAAGAGATAGAGTTCTTGGAATTGAAGCAGGGCAATCGGTCGGTTACTGAGTATGCTGCTAAGTTCACAGAGCTGTCGAAGTATTACACTCCCTATAGTGAGGCTGCTGGAGAATTTTCGAAATGTGTGAAGTTTGAGAACGGGTTGCGTCCCGAGATCAAACAGGCTATTGGATATCAACGGATCAGAGTGTTTTCTGACTTGGTGGACTGTTGCAGGATTTTTAAACAGGATTCCAAAGCCAGAGCTGAGAGCTATCAGCAAAGGGTCGATAGAAGAGGCAAGAATCAGAAAGATCGTGGGAAACCGTATGCAGCTGGCAGAGGTTTCCAGAGTCAGAGTGGGATGAGGAGGCCTAGTGGGGGAGACTCTAGTGCTCCTGCTAAGTGTTACAGATGTGGTCAGGCTGGACATCGTGTCCATGAGTGTACCAGTGCTGAGATGAAGTGTTTCAAGTGTGGCAAAGGTGGTCATTTGGCTGCAGAGTGCCGGTTGAAAACTGTAACTTGTTTCAACTGTGGAGAGGTGGGTCATATCAGTCCACAGTGTCCTAAGCCGAAGAAAGAGAATCAGTCAGGAGGCAAGGTCTTTGCCTTATCGGGTTCTGAGACTTCTGCAGATGATCGTTTGATCAGAGGTACGTGTTATATTAATGGCTTTCCTCTTGTAGCTATTATCGACACCGGTGCTACTCATTCCTTTATATCTTTGGATTGTGCTGTGAAACTTAAGTTAGAAATATCTGAGATGCATGGTAGTATGGTGATTGATACTCCTGCAAAGGGTTCAGTGACTACTACTTCAGTTTGTTTGAGTTGTCCTTTGAGTATTTTTGGTAGAGACTTTGGAATGGACCTTGTGTGTCTTCCACTAGTACAGGTTGAGGTTATCCTGGGTATGAACTGGTTGGTGTTTAACCGAGTTTCTATCAATTGTTTTGATAAGACTGTGATACTTCCTGAGGTTGAGGAAGGAAAGGATTTGTTTCTATCAGCGAGGCAGGTGAATGAGGCAGTAGCAGATGGGGCAGAGTTGTTTATGCTGTTAGCGACTTTGGAGGCTAAAGATAAACTGGCGATTGGCGATCTAGCCGTGGTGTGTGAATTTCCTGATGTGTTTCCGGAAGAAGTGAATGAATTGCCGCCAGAGCATGAAGTTGAGTTCTCGATTGATTTGGTACCTGGTACTAGACCGATATCGATGGCTCCGTACCGTATGTCTGCTGTTGAGTTAACTGAATTGAAGAGTCAGTTGGAAGATCTGTTGGATAAGAAGTTTATTCGTCCGAGTGTGTCACCGTGGGGTGCACCAGTGTTATTGGTTAAGAAGAAAGAAGGTACTATGAGGTTATGTGTGGACTACAGGCAACTGAATAAAGTGACGATCAAGAATCGGTATCCTTTGCCGAGGATTGATGATTTGATGGATCAATTGGTTGGTGCGAGTGTGTTCAGCAAGATAGATTTGAGATCTGGGTATCATCAGATACGTGTGAAAACTGAGGATATTCAGAAGACTGCTTTCAGAACAAGGTATGGACATTATGAGTATTCTGTAATGCCTTTTGGTGTGACTAATGCGCCAAGAGTATTTATGGAGTATATGAATAGGATTTTCCATCCGTTCCTAGATAAGTTTGTTGTGGTGTTTATTGATGACATTTTGGTGTATTCGAAATCTGAAGAAGGGCATGCTGAGCATTTGAGAGTGGTTTTAGAAGTTCTACGAGAAAAGAAGTTATTTGCTAAACTGTCAAAGTGTGAATTTTGGTTAGAAGAGGTTAGTTTTCTTGGTCATGTGATTTCAAGAGGTGGTGTTACTGTTGATCCTTCTAAGATAGAAGCGGTGTCTAAGTGGGAAGCTCCGAAGTCTGTTGCTGAGATTCGCAGTTTCCTGGGATTGGCTGGTTACTATAGGAAGTTCATTGAGGGTTTTTCTAAGTTGGCGTTACCGTTGACGATGTTGACTAGAAAGGGGCAAGCATTTGTTTGGGACTCAAAATGTGAAGAAGGTTTCCAAGAGTTAAAGAGAAGGTTGACTACTGCTCCTATTCTGATATTACCGAGTTCGTCGGAATCATTTGAGGTTTACTGTGATGCTTCATTGTTGGGTTTGGGTGGTGTGTTGATGCAGAATAAGCAGGTTATAGCTTATGCTTCGAGACAACTGAGAGTTCATGAGAGGAACTATCCGACGCACGATTTAGAGTTGGCAACTGTGGTATTTGTTCTGAAGTTATGGAGACACTATTTGTACGGGTCAAGATTTGAAGTTTTCAGTGACCATAAAAGTTTAAAGTATTTGTTTGATCAGAAAGAGCTGAATATGAGACAGAGGAGATGGCTAGAATTTCTGAAGGATTATGACTTTGGTTTGAATTACCATCCGGGTAAAGCAAACGTAGTGGCTGATGCATTGAGTCGGAAATCATTGCATATGTCTATGTTAATGGTTAAGGAATTGGATTTAATTGAGCAGTTTAGAGACTTGAGTTTGGTGTGTGAGAGTACTCACAATAGTGTTAAATTGGGAATGTTGAAGTTGACGAGTGGTATTCTGGATGAGATCAGAGAGGGTCAGAAATCCGATGTGCTTTTGGTTGATAAGTTGACTCTAGTGAATCAAGGTCAAGGTGGTGAATTCAGAGTTGATGGGAATGGCATTTTGAAATTTGGTAATCGGGTGTGTATTCCGGATGTTACCGAACTTAAGAAGAGTATTCTAGAAGAAGGACATCATAGTGGCCTGAGTATTCATCCTGGAGCTACGAAGATGTATCATGATTTGAAAAAGTTATTTTGGTGGTCGGGAATGAAAAGAGAAATTGCAAGTTTTGTTTATTCCTGTTTGACTTGTCAGAAGTCAAAGATTGAGCATCAGAAGCCGTCTGGGCTAATGCAACCGTTGGCTATTCCAGAGTGGAAGTGGGATAGTATCAGTATGGATTTTGTTTCTGGTTTACCGAGGACAAGTAAGAATTGTGAAGCTATTTGGGTGATTGTTGACAGATTGACAAAGTCGGCTCATTTCATTCCGATCAGAATGGATTATCCGTTAGAGAGATTAACCGAGTTGTATATTGAGAAGATTGTAAGTTTACATGGTATTCCGTCTAGTATTGTCTCGGACAGAGATCCTAGATTTACATCGAAGTTCTGGGAAGGTTTGCAGAGGGCTTTGGGAACTAAGCTGAGATTGAGTTCTGCATATCATCCGCAGACTGATGGTCAGACTGAGAGGACGATTCAGTCACTAGAGGATCTTTTGAGGGCTTGTGTTTTGGAAAAAGGAGGTGCTTGGGATTGTTATTTACCTTTGATTGAGTTTACCTACAACAATAGTTTTCATTCGAGTATTGGTATGGCACCGTTTGAAGCTTTGTATGGTAGGAGATGTCGGACACCTTTATGTTGGTATGAGTCCGGTGAGAGTGTTGTGGTTGGACCGGAGATTGTTCAACAGACTACGGAAAAGATTAAGATGATTCAGGAGAAGATGAGAATTGCTCAGAGTCGTCAGAAGAGTTATCATGATAAGAGGAGGAAGTCACTTGAGTTTCAAGAGGGAGATCATGTGTTTCTTTGTGTTACTCCGATAACTGGTGTTGGGCGAGCTTTGAAGTCGAAAAAGTTGACACCTCGATTTATTGGTCCTTATCAGATTTTGGAGAGGATAGGAGAGGTAGCCTATCGTATCGCTTTACCGCCGTCGCTTGCGAATTTGCATGAGGTTTTTCATGTGTCTCAGCTGAGGAGGTACATTCATGATCCGTCGCATGTAGTCCAAATAGATGATGTACAGGTGAGAGATAACTTGACTGTTGAAACATCACCTATGAGGATTGAGGATCGAGAGTTGAAGCAGTTGCGGGGTAAAGAGATTGCCTTGGTGAAGGTAGCTTGGGGAGGACCAGCAGGTGGCAATGTGACTTGGGAACTGGAGAGTAAGATGAAGGAGTCTTACCCAGAGTTGTTCGCTTGAGGTATGTTTTCGAGGACGAAAACTCTTTTAGTGGGGGAGAGTTGTAACACCCCGATAATAATATGGTAATTATTTAAATTAAGTTAATAATATATTTATTAATTTAATTAGATAATTGGATTATTATTATTATTATTTTGGAATTATTGAATTATTATTTTATTGGGATAATAAAATAAATTGGAAAATATATAAGTGTGAAATAAAGAAAAAGAGCCCAATTGGTAAAGAAAAGGTTTTCACGTGAAACAGAGAAGCGATTGAGAAAGAGGAGAAAGGGCAAAGAGGCAGAGCAAGAGGAAGAAGATTGGAGAAGAGAAGAGCTTGGAGCTTAGAGATTGCCGGATTAACTCAGGTAAGGGGGGTTTATCGTCGTTTAATGGGTATTATGGGATAGCATGTAATGGGTAGTGATAAACCGTTGAATTGACCCTAATTGGGATTGTTGAATGCTGAAAATTGTGATGGATATGTTGTGTTGAATCTGAAATTGAATCCGTAATTGTGTGAGTCGTGTTTTCCCGAACGTATAGTTTTCTACGGAATTGGAATCGGAGGTCCGGAAGTCCTCTAACGGCGGAAAATGCGGAAATTCTGCATTCTGCTTTGTGTTAGCGCAGGAACTGCTGTTTTGTCTGCGTTAACCGGTTAACCCAGGGTGTTAACCGGTTAACACTGTTACGAATTGAGAATTAGTGTTGTTTTGCCTGCGTTAACCGGTTAACCCAGGGCGTTAACCGGTTAACACTGTTAAGTTTTGGGCAGTAAGCGTGTTTTGCCTGCGTTAACCGGTTAACCGGTTAACACTGTTGCAGTATGGAAAAATTGTTAATTTAAATGTTGTGTACATAATCGATGTTTGGCCTATAGTGGCGTATGATGTAATAGGGATTAATTCCCGCTATTTTGAGCAGTATAGGTATTTGTAGAGTGTGCTAATACTATGTTCAATTATTGAGATGATATGATGTTTTGACAAATGTGTTGAGGATGTATGATGATATGCATAATGTTGTGAATGTATATATTATGCATGTATTTGTGAATGGGCTGTTGTATGGCTTAGAGTGTGAGCATGTGTCCATCGTGAATTGTTGTTGATGTTGCATTGCTAGATGATTAGCATGTATAGCATAGCCCTTGGGGTTGTAGCTAATTCCCATGGTGAGGAATTAGTGAGTGAATTATTGTGGATTTGTTGTTGATGTTTGCATGCTAGGTGATTAGTGTGCATAGCATAGCCTTTGGGGCTGTAGCTAATTCCCATGGTGAGGAATTAGTGAGTGAGTCACTAGATCTCAAATGAGTGGGACTAGTGAGCTTAGTAGCCGTATCTGGATTTGATCGGTGAGCTTGAACTATATGTTCAAGAATAGTCGGTACCGCATGTGTGGGGTCTCATTGCATAATGTATGTATGGCGTATAATATGAATGGATGTATTCCAATATTATACGTGTGGTTGTGTTGACATTGAGTATGAGTATGATTGAGTTGATATTGGCGTTGCTGAATGTGTAATCTGATTTGGGTGATGAAATGTGTTATTTACTTAACATGACATGATAATTTATAATGCTTATTATATCGATTGAGGAACTCACCCTTACAACTATTTTTCAGGTAACGAGCAATGAGTTGAGTAGAAGCTAATGCTTGGAGTCTAGTGTAGTCTCCTTAGTGGGTCGTGCTCTGATAGATGTAACATCGGGATGGGATGTTTTAACTTGTTTTAAATGTTTTATTGTTAGTTATGAACCATTTTACATGTAAAGTTTTACATGATTGATGAGATTTCTATCCGCTGCGTTTTATGCAAATGCTTATGTTTTGAATTAATAAAAGAGCATGACCGTTATATTGGTGAATGGTGTGTAGTAACTGTGTGACACCCTTGATTGCATATTACTCTGATTGACACTTTGTTATTTTAATTAAATAATTGGGCTATTTAGAAGGGTGTTACAGGGCAGCCCTGGACCATGTTGACAAATTTCCCATGCTCGGGCAATGGGTTCTTCTTCACATTAGGACCTACGTCCTCGAAACATAGAATGCCACACCTCACAAGGTCTTGAACCTTGGTCTTCAAAGGGTAACAATTCTCCACGTCGTGGCCGGGAGCACCAGAATGGTAAACACAATGTAGCTCGGGCTTATACCACCACTGGGGGTTAGCAGGTATAGTCGGTGGGTCTCTCAGAGTAATCAACTTCCTCTCTATCAAAGAGGGATATAATTTTGCATACGTCATTGGAATAGGATCAAAGGTGACCCTTTTCCTCTCGTAACTCGTGTTGGTTTGATTACTGTTTCGAGGCTGGTAGGCCTACTGTTGATGTTGATATTGCAAATGTGGTTGCTGATTGTTGCTATGTTGCTGGTACTGTTGATTGTCTCTGAAAACAGGTGCTATGTGAGCCACCTGGTGCTGGTTACCGGCGGGACGCACAGTCTTTCTCCTCACCGAGGGTCGTCTTGGTTTCACATGGGAAGTCACAGCATGTGCCTCTCCATCTTTCTTCTTTGCAAACGCCCCATAACGTTTGGCAGAAGAGCCTTCTTCTCTGGTTAGACGTCCTTCTCTAACCCTTTCTTCTAGACGCATCCCCATATTCACCATCTCAGTGAAGTCAGAAGGAGCGCTAGCAATCATCCGCTCATAATAAAAAGAACTTAAGGTCTTCAAAAAGATCTTAGTCATCTCTTTCTCTTCTAGTGGAGGCACGATCTGTGTTGCCACCTCTCGCCACCTCTGGGCATATTCTTTGAATGTTTCCTTGTCCTTCTGGGACATGGCTCTCAATTGATCCCTATCGGGAGCCATATCCACATTGTACTTGTACTGCTTGACGAAGGCCTCGCCAAGGTCGTTGAAGGATCGGATGTTCGCACTGTCCAAACCCATATACCAACGCAGAGCGGCACCGGACAGACTGTCCTGAAAGTAGTGGATGAGTAATTGGTCATTGTCGGTCTGAGTCGACATTTTCCTGGCATACATGACCAGGTGGCTGAGAGGGCAAGTATTTCCCTTGTATTTTTCAAAGTCAGGGACCTTGAATTTCACGGGAATCTTCACATTAGGAACCAAACAGAGTTCGGCAGTAGACTTGCCGAAAAGATCCTTTCCTCTAAGAGTTTTCAATTCCTTGCGAACCTCAAGAAATTGATCATTCATAGCGTCCATCTTCTCATAGACATCTAGGCCTTTAGATGGCTTAGAATGATAGATGGTGTCGTCTACCCTGGGCATAGTATGCACGACAGGAGGAGGAACAGCAAGGACCGGGCTAGATGTCGGCATAGAAGCAAAGGTGGGAGCAGGACCCTCAGGCATGAAATTAGGAGGCATCCCCCACGGGAATCCGGCTAGCATGGCCGTCAGAGCAAAGTGTGCACTGGCTGCAGGCACAGTCGAGGAGACAATCTCAGAGATGACTGTCCTTTGGGGAGGAGTTGAAGGTGTCAGAGAAGACTGGCTCTGGGCAGCCATGAATGACTCCATCAAGGCACTCAGTCTGGCCACTTCCTCTTTTAGCTCACGGTTCTCTTGTTCCAAATGATCCATCAGTCTTGAAATGTTGGCTCTGGTGTAGTACCGGTGAGTCAGCTTGTCTTCAAAATAAATTAAGAACACAGAGTTAGACCACAGGACAAGAAGCCAGGAACAAAACCTGCTTATGCACATGATGCATGCAATGCTTGTGCATATGATTTTTCTTGTATTTCATAGGAACTTTAGGGTTTTATTCGCAAATTTTGGAAATATTAGACATTTATCACATATGGAAATATCTCATCAAATAATATCAGGGAAAAGAAGTACAGCATTGTCAATCATATACAAGAGAAAAGGAAAATAATCATCCTATGGATCCCTAGTGTCGCATTACGCGAAAAACCGGCGGGAAAACGAAACAACAGAGCCGCCACCGTGCGTTATTTATCCCAAAGAGGGAAAGGAAACGCTCGAAGTAAACCTGGAAAAGACATGGTCTCGCGACCAGAGAAAGATGAGATCGGGAGTCGGTTATGCGAATGGAAGGTATTAGCACCCCTACGCATCCGTCGTACTCGACGGGATCCACGCACAAAAGAAAGGATAAGGTTGCTAAAAACTGCTCACAAACTGCATACAAGGCTGGAAGGAAACACAAGAAAACAAGAGAAATTAACTCGGCAGGATATCGCATCCTGGGCCTACGTAGTCTGTCAGGCGCAGACATCAGAGTCGACGTAGTTCGGAACAGGGGGAAACGTGCTCGCTAGGATGTCGCATCCTATGCATACGTATCTTCTCTAATCAGAGAAGAATCAGAGCACTCGTAGCTCGGCTAACGCACGCCAAACAAAACACAAACACTGGAAACCAACTGCCAATCGCTGGACTTATGTCAGACTCCACACAAACAGGCAAACCTGGAAACCGAATGCCAATCGCTGGACTTACATCAGACTCCGAACCAACAAACACACACAGGAAACCAACTGCCAATCGCTAGACTTACGTCAGACTCCAACAAACAAACGAGACACAGGAAACCGACTACCAATCGCTGGACTTACGTCAGACTCCAAACACACACAAAGGGTTGAAAAAGAAAAAGGGCACCCGGAGAGATCACCTCATCCCCTGCCTACGTACCTCATCTGGTATGAGGATCAGGGCGACGTAGTTCCCCTTAACAGGGAAAGAACTTCTAACCTAACCAGCTACAAAGGGAGACACAAACTACTAGGGAGACTACGACTCGAGCCTAGAAGTTGTCATGCATACGATCCCTATGTTAAGGTTTCTATCCTAACTTGCACAGGAAGCAAGCTAGCCTAAACAGCACAATCAAATACAAACACAAAAGCAAGCACACACACTATATGCAAACAATGGGGCTCATACAAGGTTAGGCTGTAAACACAAGCCAACTGGAATGGGGTGTTTTTAGCTCTTAACCCTAACATTGAGAGTTAGGGTGAAGCAGATGAAATGGGACGTGAGGGTAAGACCTCACAGCTCTTATCTCTGGCATGGGAGAGCTTCAGACAAATGAAAGTGTGGGAGTTCAGAATGTAGGAACTCTTCTCCACATATGACTGACACAACAAAGATCTTGGGTTATTATCCACAATGCATCAACACAATGGTGTGAGCAAGGTGAATGACACAACTGAATAGCAGGGGATGGATTGCACATCCCTTTTATCTGCCAATTGCCTCTAAAGAGGTCTTTACCTGCTTGGCACAAAAGTAAACATTCACAAGCATTGCCTCTTAAGGAGGACTTCAGACAGGTGTCTGCCCAAATAACAGGACAGGTCTTCCAGACTACATGAAGTCAGAGAATTATACCTAGGTGGTAAGCAAACCACAAGCCAAGTTAGGCAACTCAAGCAATGAGTTATAGCTACTAAAGTACCTGTGCAAACAACCAAACAATCAGTACACAGTTCAAACCAACAGACAACAATCATCAGGCAATAATAAACAGACAAAGCAATCAGGCAACAATGAGCAAGGCACAAGCACAAGGGGATTTGTTCTCAAAACCTACAAAACAACACAATGTTAGCTAACATCAAGCAATTAATCAAACTCAAAAGAATGAGCCACTCCAATCATGGCAATGTGCATCTGAACCTGAAATCCACAATCCAAACAGTGAGTCCAAACCACTAGGTCAAAGCCTAGGGTCAAAAGAGGGTCAAACATTCAAAACAGAACTTGAAATTTAACATGAATCATCCTCATTCAATCAAGAACAAAACTCAAAAAGTCCCACATCAAAATCATTAATCAAATTCGTTTCATGAGCAAAACATGGCAAGGCATGCAAATGGTGATCACATTGAGACATCAGAAGAAACAAATGCACATTAAGTCAAAAATTACTCAAATAATCTTGGAAAAATTCATGAGTAAACAGGACATATAACATGATCATCACACAAAAATTAGAGGCATTGGACATCATTTGGCATGGCAATCACATAGCATAAAACAGACAACCAAATGTGTGACAAAAAATTGTCACACCAAGTTAGCATGATCACAAACACACTTTGCCATGATTGGACCATATCTCCTAAACCACATATGAGAAATTCATGATCTTGGACGTTTTAGAAATGGGAGAGAAAGATCTTCAACTTTCATGTTAGACACAATTTCATTTGAAGCTTTCTTGATGATGTAATCTTGAGTTGAAGTTGGTCTAAAACCTTTCCATTTTTGGAAAGTTCAAATTACAAGTCACCTGCTATTTTTGGAAAGTCTTGATCTGACTTCAAATTCTTCAATGTTGATGTTTGAAATGTCAAATGAGACTTGTTTGAACATGAATGAGTCATCTCTAACCACTTCCCACCTCCAAATCCACAGTTGACAGGGCAGTTGACTTCTGTTGACTTTTGTGGGCTCAGATGATTTGCACATGGACTGATGAGTTCTGAGCCTTCAACACTTGGCCAAATTGCTTCAAAGTGATCCTTGGGTCATGTGAACTCATGGGAATCACCCTAGGGCTTTGATCTCATAGAAAATTCTCTTGTTGCCTTGCACAATGGAATCTCCTGACCAGTCTTGCCTGATGAGATGTAATGGGCTATGCAATGACAATGCAATGTTAATGACCTAAAAATGAAATGTATATACAAATGGGAGGTGCAAATTTGAGGTGCTACAGCTGCCCCTATTCAATCAACTGGGAACCTGAACGGATGAGAGCAACGGCTGTCAGACCTTCAAGGTAAACATGGATTGAATACCAAGGAACCGTAGAAATTTGCACCCTGCGGGGATCCAAGAAAGGAAAATTCACCAACGGAAGCTTCCACTGGGATTTTGATTTTTTTTTCAGAAAAAGGGAACCACGTCCAGACATCGAAAGATGATGAAAGGGAATAAAAATCACAACTAGACGCCAACAGACGACTAGGAAAAACTCGACGTTTATCAACACCAACGGAGAGGTGACCAGACATCAACGGATGAATGGGAAGACTCGACCAGACGTCAATGGACGAACGGGAGAAGCTCGAAGTTTATCGACACCAACGGAGAGGTGACCAGACATCAACGGATGAATGGGAATACTCGACCAGACGTCACGGACGAACGGGAGAAGCTCGACGTTTATCGACAACAACGGAGAGGTGACCAGACATCAACGGATGAATGGAAGCAAGAGATACAACCAGACGTCAACGAACGAATGGGAAAAACTCGACGTTTACCAATACCAACGGAGAGGTGACCAGACATCAACGGATGAACGGGAAGACTTGACCATATGTCAACGGACGAACGGGAGAAGCTCGACGTTTATCGACACCAACAGAGAGGTGACCAGACATCAACGGATGAATGGAAGCAAGAGATACAACCAGATGTCAACGGACGAATGGGAAAAACTCGACGTTTACCAATACCAACGGAGAGGTGACCAGACATCAATAGATGAACGGGAAGACTCGACCATACGTCAACGGACGAACGGGAGAAGCTCGACGTTTATCGACACCAACGGAGAGGTGACCAAACATCAACAGATGAACTGGGGAAAGAGATACAACCAGACATCAACGGACGAATGGGAAAAACTCGACATTTATCGAAACCAACGGAGAGGTGACCAGACATCAACGGATGAACGGGAAGACTCGACCATACGTCAACGGACGAACGGGAGAAGCTCGACGTTTATCGACACCAACGGAGAGGTGACCAGACATCAACAGATGAACTGGGGAAACAGATACAACCAGACGTCAACGGACGAATGGGAAAAAACTCGACGTTTATCGAAACCAACGGAGAGGTGACCAGACATCAACGGATGAATGGGAGAAGCTCGATGTTGACCTACACCGAAAGAATGGTGTTTATCGACACCAAAGAAGGAACACACACGGGTGTTGACATGACACTTACCGGTATTACAAGGATGACATCTGCATATGTCAAGGCAAAGCTAAACACTTGCTGGGGATCTCACTGGGGAGAATCAAACTTTCCTTTCACTGCGGGTGAGGAAATAAACCTCTTTGGGGAATTATCAATCCTGAATGATGTTAGGTAAGAGCAATTGTGGCAAATGCGTCGTACAGATATTGAAATATGATCCGCCTCTGCTGGGGATAATGGTCCAATTAGGTTTGACATATGAATGCATATGTTTGAATTTTTCTATGGCGTAATGCTCCATATTGAATGGAAATGCTACGCTATTTGAGGATGCAATGATCACTACATGCAAGATGTAAAATGATGAAAACTCCTGCCGGGGAGAAAAGGATCGCTCCGCTGAGCACACAAATCTGATTAGAGTCTCCAACTCTATGGGGAGACGCACTGCCGGGGGTTCTTCGCTGATCTGATACTCTGGAGACGGCAGAGGAAACCAAGTCAACTCCGGGGAGACTCTGTCTGAGGAACACACCAACTTCTCAACCATGCTGGCGAATAACATTGCTACTGGAGAAAGGATACATCCCACCGGGGATAACTTCCACTGAATCCAATCCCCCTAGGGACTCCGCCCGGGGAAACAACCAATGCTCACCTCTACTGGGGATAATTGCCAACCCCTGAGTAGGAGAAACTCCATTGGGGAAAACCATTAATGCCAAATTCTGCTGGGAAGACTACCCACTTCAGACTTGCTAGGGAGAATATTCACAACCCTGCTGGGGAACGGCATTCACGACCATGCTGAGGATTACAGTACTTCATACCCAACTGCTGGGGAACAAACTAATCACTGATACCTCCGCTGGGGATACAACATCCTTCCGACTCGGTGGGGATTAATAATCTTCAGACTAGCTGGGGATAAACCCACTTTCAGGCCTGCTACCCAACTGCTGGGGAAGAACAGTTCTAACAGCTTTCAAACCTGCTTGGGGATAGAATAGCCTTTCAACCTGCTGCTGAGGGACACACTACCCACAGACGCCTCTGCCGGGGAAAACAGTTCTAATAGCTTTCAGACTTGCTTGGGGAAACAGCCACTTCCAAGCCTGCTGGGGAAACATCCTCAACCCCGCTGAGGAATCCCTGATCTTGACTATGCTGGGGACATAACACCCTCAAACCCACTAGGGAGATACAACCTACTTGACATGGAACGGCCATCGATTCGTCTAACCCTGGCATTTACCATCCAACCATAGTGTCAACTTTCCACTTTTGAGAGACTCCCAGACTCATCCGGTCTTTTCTGATTCATCACCTAATATTCTCGTCTTTGCTTCGAGACAACTGATTTCCTCAGATCCGGGCTAACTCTCTAATCTTCAGACTTTGAAGAGTTTTCTGGATTACCCTCTGGGGTCGTCGTCGTAAGTCTTTCACCGTCTTTTCGCCGTTCTTCTATCCCTTGCCCCTGATTGGACTCTACGGGGATCTCTTTTGTTCAAAGGGCTTCACAACCTGCGAGTGAATGAAGATATCTAACAGCACCTGCACAAGAGATCGTTAGATAAAAGCGTGCCCCAGGCGTGCCAACATTTCAACACCTAGGTCGCTCAAACTTCCGAATAAGATTTCCAGATTTCAATCTTATAAGCATGCATCGGAAGGGACCTCTGTGTTTCAAAATGCAAATATTCTTATCAAAAATAAACAGATGTTTTCGCAATCAAAGCGGTAATGAAGACAAAAACAAAATTATTTGACTGAACATGCATTTATTGACTGAAACCAAAAGGAAAGGTGGCTCAGAATCTGAGCAACACACAGGAAGCTATCCCTGAAAAGAGGTAATTGCGCACAAAAGGAAAAATCTATCCTAATGGCAATGTGAAACCGTGATCTCATCGGGTTCCAACTCGGTTACACCCCATATGACCTCAAGACTTTCCGCACTTTCTGTCTTCTGAACAAGACGCTTCCGATCGATCTCTGTCGGAGATTATCCATGATGTGTTAACCAAAATATCAACGATTATGATGGACGCAGTTGTTCGTTTTAATCCCTCTTTTGCCTGGACCGCCCTTTCGGGTTTTCAGTCCACCAGGATACCCTTTTTTGCCCAAGTCGCCCTTGTGGGGTTTTCGACTTATCGGGTGTACAATTTTTTCTTTTACCCCTAATTTTTGCCCGAACCTTTTTCCTCTCTTTTTTTTTGTTCACCGGGATGCCCATTTTTGCCTGGACTCTTTTGTTCTTTTCGTCCAGCAGGTCTCTTTTACGAAGTATCTTCTAACTGCGTCCGCATTCACAAGGGATGGAAAATCTTCGTCATCCGTGGTCATCGACAGCAAGGCTCTATCAGAGAAAACCTTTTTGACCACGAATGGGATCCATAACTGTATATCCACTTGCCCCACGATCGCCTTGAGGAGGAAGGATCCTTTTCAATACCAACTCTCCCACGTGGTACGCCCGAGGTCACACTTTTCAGCCACAAGCACGTTTCCTTCACTGGGTACAACTGCTCATGACAAATAACTGTCAGCCCCTTTTCCTTAGTCAAGCTCAACGCGTCATACCGAGTCCTTATCCACTCAGCCTTCTCTAATTTCTCATCCATCAGGACTCTCCACAATGGGATCTAGACTTCAGTAGGCAATACCACTTCTATCCCATACACGAGCGAGTGCGACGTTGCCCCAGTAAACGTACGCACCGAAGATCGATACCCAGGATACAAGCTTCGTACTCAGCCACCATTGTTGGTGTATTCAAATGCTAACCGGGCAACGAAGGGAACGTGAGATCCCTTTGGCGTAACCAAAGCAACGCTAACTCATCCACATTAACCTCCCCCCATCAGACATCAGAATCCGTTCGGATTCAGGGTCAGGCCCCTCCTCCGGGATCGGTTCCTCACAATCTTTCGATTAGAGCACCTCGAGATGTCCTCATCAGGGAACTCAAACTTCCTTGGTTGATAATCCTCAATGGGCTGCTGGGCGAGGTAATTAGACAATACACTTCCCTTGATTGCCTTCTGAGAGGTATAATGAATATTCACATCAGTCGAAATTATTTACCATCTCGCAACCTGTCCGGTCAATGCTGACTTCTCAAACGCATACTTGATCGGATCCATCTTGGAAATCCACAAAGTGGTATGAACCAGCATATACTGTCTCAGTCGGCGAGCAGCCTATGCCAAAGTACAGCAAGTTTTCTCGAGCAGTGAATGTATTGTTTCACAATCGATAAACTCTTTGCTAAGGTAAATTGCATGCTCTTTTCGACCAGACTCGTTATGCTGACCCAGTACACACCTCATAGACCCCTCGAGGGCTGTCAAGTACGGAATTAATGACCGTCTCTTCACCGGAGGCATCGGAATCAGAGGTTCCTGCAACTTATTCTTTTATCTTTCCATGCCCCTTGGCAATCATTATCCACCTGACCGTTTGATCTCTTTTTGTTTTCGGTTCAGGCATTTCTTGCATTGCTTTTTCCTTTTCTTTTTTTTTTCTTTTCTTTGTTTTCTTTCTTTTTAGCAGGATCAACCTCGATTCCTCTTATCCGTTCACAATAAGCCACAACATTTTACCGGACAACACTCCACAAGTGCACTGATTCGGACTCAACCTCAGTCTGAGTTGTCTCGATCCGGTCAAACAACTTGGCTAGATCCACCAGATGCCCCTTTTCTGTTTGGGACTTTGCTATCATGTCATCAACATAGCATTCAATTTCATGATGAATCATATCATGAAACAAAGTCACTCTGATACGTGGCACTAACGTTTTGCTTCTCTAGAGGACAGTCTTCTCTCCATGGTAGCTTGTGCACAACGACATCGGTATCCGACCCTGCAATATCCTGACACGACCAGGCGAAGGTATCCACATGCTCTTTCAACAGGGCTACCATTCTGCTCTCGACTCGCCTCTGAAGCGGCCCCAATTTTCACTTCCTTTCTGACCTCGGCGGTGCCTAGAATAACAATCTTGAATCGCTCCTCATGCGGTTAAATCACCTTCTCCTCTTATTTCAACAACCTGGCTAATTCCAGCAGATCACAATCTTCTTCGCCTTCTTCTTCGGCATGACAGATCGGATTGTCAAAGTCATACAGAGATGTAACCGAATTGTTATCAATGAGATCAGGAGGATAGTCGCTTTTGAGGTCGGAACAAGACAAATCAAAAGGAAAGAAAAATGAAAATAAACATTGCCATTTTTATTTTTTAAACTGCAAAAATAAATGAAAGACAGGGAGCACCGCTTTTACTACAAAACATCCATTTATTAATGATGCAAAATGTTGCAAAATGAAACACATGAGGTGGCCCTTACAATGGACCATTACGTTTCGGGCAAAACATATGGTTTTCATGCAAACAGAATTGAAATACAGAAATACTACTCTTCATGATGAGTGACACTGATGATCTTTGAGGCCTTCCAGTTCCCTGGTACGCACGATTTTATCCATGACTCAAGCTCGCGGTCGCGGTCAATCTCTTCACCCACTGCACAGGCGTGACCTGGATCCAGCATTCCGGCACTGACGAATGTGAACGGGTGACGACGTCCTCTGTTTTGCCCAGACGAGCCTTGGTCTGGCTGATAGCCAATCCTGAACATATCCGCTTTCACTACAATGTCTATGATCCTTCCCCAGCCTAGGGCTTCTCTGTTCTTCACCACTTCCATGGCCTGTTTGTAAGAAGAAATGGACAGCTTCTTCTCTTTCTCAGCTAGAATGGCATCCTCTACCTTGACGGTTTCAACTGCCTGACTTAGTGTTTCAAATTTTTCACCGTCCATTTCTACCTCCATCATCCTCTGAATCGTCTCCCCCATCACTACACACCCATTTGTGGCGACAGCCACACAACAATTATCAACACTAGCGAAAACTCCACTCTTCACCAGATGTTTCGTGACCATAGACATTGGAGTTTTTAACTGATCCCCCTCAGTCACCTCTATTCCTCTCTTGTCCTTTGACATCACTTTCACCTCCACAGGACCCTGCATCGGTACGGGGTTAGCATTAACATTTAGTGTCGGCGCCAAACTGATGACCTTAGAATCCACCATATCTTGGACGACATGCTTAAAAGCTCTACAACCCTCAATGTTGTGTCCGGGTGCCCCAGAATGGAACTCGCACCTGGCGTTCTCATCGTAGTTTGCAGGCCTCTGATGTGGTTTTACAGGAACCAATATCCTCGGCTGAACTAACCCCAGATCCCTTAACCTCTTGAACAGAAGGGTATAAGTCACGGGTGGCTTATCAAACTGACGATCCGTCCCCTTCTTCACTTGGCCCTTAGCTTTCTGTGCTTTCTGTTGAGGTGGTGGTTGTTGCTGTTGTACAGGTGGATTACCAACAAGAATGGTTACAGTGGCAGCATAAGGGCGGTAACGATCTTTACCGTGTTCCTTTCGGGCAGTCACACCACCTGATTCAACCTCCTTGTTGAGATGACCACTGTCAGAGGACTTCTTTACTACGGATGACGGAGCCTTTCCCTGAACTTTCTCCTTTATCATCCATTTCTCAATCCTCTCCAACCTTTCAGCAATTGCCTTCTTCCCCAAGGCGAGCCCTTGCACAACACTGAACAACTCCCTCATCATCTCTTTCAATTCGAGAATGTCGGCGTTAGGCGGATCCATCAGTCTGAGTTTGTTGAGTTTGGCAGGATGTCTGAACGGAAGAGCTATGTGCACCGGTTAGATACTGACACCTACAAAACAAAAAACAGGTTAATATGACTCACACATGCAATGTCTATCCATACTAGGAACATTCAGTCCTTTGATTCTGGCTTCATCGAGACAGATAATATTTCATCCATAACATTCTGACACCAGGATGTCTCTCGACCAAAATTTTAAAAAATGGACCCTGAGTACGGATAGACATGGGTTAAATGCAGATGAATGTGAAATGGGAATGATGCAAATGCATGCAGGCAGGTCGCTGTGCCATCTTCCAAGTCATCTGAAGACCCATCAAGTCTCTGGACCAGTCACAGTCATCTGAGGGACTAAGTCACCATAAATCCAACTTGGGGAGTTCCGAAATGAATGGAACGGAGGATATGTCACCATTATCACAGGAAATCCACTGAACGGATGACAACCAGATCCTCTGAACAAGTATCCTCAAATTCAACCCGAGGATCCGAAATAACCGGAACCCGCTGATAGATATCACAGACAAAATTTTGGCGTGTCAGAGATAGATATCCATAAGTCCATCTGAACCATAGTCACCATCAGTACCTGCAAATGATTCAATCCCTCCCCACTCACGGGTGAATTCTAGGCCAGGGTAAGGTCAAGAGAAACGCAGGATAAATAACCCTTTCAAGAATATCATCATATACACACCAGATGCATGTAACGATAATACCCCATCAGAGTCTAAATTGCTCGTGATATCATGTTCCGCTAAGTGGCGCAATACCACCCGCTTCCCATGAATCACTCTATTCCTAGGTGTCCTAAAGTTCGCTCATAGCCAGGGTATTGGGCCTTTTACCTCATGTAACTCCCACCCTAACAGGGAAACAGACAACCAGCCAGCACCGATGAAAATATGATGCATGCAAACATAAATGCAAACATATATACAACCACATCATAAATGCAATAAATAAAACAGTAAAAGCAACTAAACCCTATCCTAAAGAGCGCTAGCACTGACTCGCTTAGGGAAGATGGACCAACAAGAGGTCAACTTCTCAACTCCCCAGCAGAGTCGCCAGCTGTCGCATTACGCGAAAAACCGGCGGGAAAACAAAACAACAGAGCCACCACCGTGCGTTATTTATCCCAAAAGAGGGAAAGGAAACGCTCGAAGTAAACCTGGAAAAGACATGGTCTCGTGACCAGAGAAAGATGGGATCAGGAGTCGGTTATGCGAAAGGAAGGTATTAGCACCCCTACGCATCCGTCGTACTCGACGGGATCCACGCACAAAAGAAAGGATAAGGTTGCTAAAAACATCTCACAAACTACACACAAGGCTGGAAGGAAACACAAGAAAACAAGAGAAATTAACTCGACAGGATATCGCATCCTGGGCCTACGTAGTCTGTCAGGCGCAGACATCAGAGTCGACGTAGTTCGGGACAGAGGGAAACGTGCTCGCTAGGATGTCGCATCCTATGCATACGTATCTTCTCTAATCAGAGAAGAATCAGAGCACTCGTAGCTCGGCTAACGCACGCCAAACAAAACACAAACACTGGAAACCAACTGCCAATCGCTGGACTTACGTCAGACTCCACACAAATAGGCAAACCTGGAAACCGAATGCCAATCGCTGGACTTACATCAGACTCCGAACCAACAAACACACACAGGAAACCAACTGCCAATCGCTGGACTTACGTCAGACTCCAACAAACAAACGAGACACAGGAAACCGACTGCCAATCGCTGGACTTACGTCAGACTCCAAACACACAAAAAGGGTTGAAAAAGAAAAAGGGCGCCCGGAGAGATCAGCTCATCCCCTGCCTACGTACCTCATCTGGTATGAGGATCAGGGCGATGTAGTTCCCCTTAACAGGGAAAGAACTTCTAACCTAACCAGCTACAAATGGAGACACAAACTACTAGGGAGACTACGACTCGAGCCTAGAAGTTGTCATGCATACGATCCCTATGTTAAGGTTTCTATCCTAACTTGCACAGGAAGCAAGCTAGCCTAAACAACACAATCAAATACAAACACAAAAGCAAGCACACACACTATATGCAAACAATGGGGCTCATACAAGGTTAGGCTGTAAACACAAGCCAACTGGAATGGGGTGTTTTTAGCTCTTAACCCTAACATTGAGAGTTAGGGTGAAGCAGATGAAATGGGAAGTGAGGGTAAGACCTCACAACTCTTATCCCTGGCCTGGGAGAGCTTCAGACAAATGAAAGTGTGGGAGTTCAGAATGTAGGAACTCTTCTCCACATATGACTGACACAACAAAGATCTTGGGTTATTATCCACAATGCATCAACACAATGGTGTGAGCAAGGTGAATGACACAACTGAATAGCAGGGGATGGATTGCACATCCCTTTTATCTTCCAATTGCCTCTAAAGAGGTCTTTACCTGCTTGGCACAAAAGTAAACATTCACAAGCATTACCTCTTAAGGAGGACTTCAGACAGGTGCCTGCCCACATAACAGGACAGGTCTTCCAGACTACATAAAGTCAGAGAATTATACCTAGGTGGTAAGTAAACCACAAGCCAAGTTAGGCAACTCAAGCAATGAGTTATAGCTACTAAAGTACCTGTGCAAACAACCAGACAATCAGTACACAGTTCAAACCAACAGACAACAGTCATCAGGCAATAATAAACAGACAAAGCAATCAGGCAACAATGAGCAAGGCACAAGCACAAGGGGATTTGTTCTCAAAACCTACAAAACAACACAATGTTAGCTAACATCAACCAATTAATTAAACTCCAAAGAATGTGCCACTCCAATCATGGCAATGTGCATCTGAACCTGAAATCCACAATCCAAACAGTGAGTCCAAACCACTAGGTCAAAGCCTAGGGTCAAAAGAGGGTCAAACATTCAAAACAGAACTTGAAATTTAACATGAATCATCCTCATTCAATCAAGAACAAAACTCAAAAAGTCCCACATCAAAATCATTAATCAAATTCATTTCATGAGCAAAACATGGCAAGGCATGCAAATGGTGATCACATTGAGACATCAGAAGAAACAAATGCACATTAAATCAAAAATTACTCAAATAATCTTGGCAAAATTCATGAGTAAACAGGACATATAACATGATCATCACACAAAAAATTAGAGGCATTGGACATCATTTGGCATGGCAATCACATAGCATAAAACAGACAACCAAATGTGTGACACAAATTGTCACACCAAATTAGCATGATCATAAAACCGAATGGGAGCATGGGAAAAATCTCAAACCAAAGCCAAAATATCACTCAACATGTCTAGAAATCACACACAAAATTTCAGAAGCATTGGATAAGAAACAAGCATTTTATGATCAAATGAATAAGGCAATAGCACAAATGGACACATGTTCAATCACCCTAGGACAAAACATTTTTTTAACCAGGCACAACTTGCAATCTTATGTTCATAAAAAAATAGACAAGATAAGGAACACAACGCAAGAAATTGGAGATCAATTGGATTAGTTTTCATTTTTAAATGATTTTTTGAAGTTTATGAAAAATTTAAAAATGAAAATGGAGCCAAAGTATGAAATAGGAGGGAAATTGAGAAAATGGCATTGCATTTGAAAATTCGCTCCAGCCAGGAATCGAACCTGGCGCGTTTTCAAAATTGGCGCACTCAACAAAACGACTACGTTTTGGCACAAACCCTAAGCGCTGGAAAATTCCAGATTTCGTAGCAAAATGCATGAGTTTCCTAGCTAAATCCGTAGCAAAATCCTAGGCAATCTGGAAATGCATGGTGCTCATGAAGATCATGAAGATCTTCATCTGGATTTTCCAGATCTCAAAAAAATATTCCAGAAATACAAAATAAGCACGGCATTCGAAGCTTCGTTCCACATACATCAAAGATCAAGCAACGATTCATGCAAAAACAACACAATCAAGCCAAATCGAAGGAATCAAAAATTGACATCAAAACTTTAATTGAACATAACTTCATGGATATAGCATCATTTCACTCGATTTTTCCACCAGTATCATCACCATTCAAGGATCTACAAGAACATCATAACAATTTGCAAAATAGAAGAGGTCGAATTCTGACTTGTTGAAGAACATCAACTGGAATTGGCTCGTTTCAAGGTTTGTGAAGGTCCAAGAATCTTCTATGATGCTTGTGGATGTGATTGGTGATGAATTAGAAGCTCAAATGCACACGAATTCAGCTTAATCTTCAACTACCATAGATGCTTCAATCTTTGCACATGAACAAATATGGCACGGTTTGCTTTGAATTCACGTCCAGTTCTACTCAGCAACCTCTCATGAACATGAATCAATCAAGAGAATGTGCTTTTGTTTGAAGAATTTTGCAAAAAAATTGAGAGATGAATTTTGGTGATTTTGTGATTCTAGATCTGAAATGTAACTAATGATAGAAAACAATTATGATTAAGTATATATACTCCATGCTAATCATGTTTAAGACTTGCTTAGGCCAAATGCAATTGTGATTAGTAAGTTGGAAGGTGTTTGTGCAAAAATGAGATTTTCACTTCATGCACGTGAACAGTGCTCTCTCAAGGCCCAAATCCACTTAAAATGAGTTCATGCAAGGTTTTGAATTGATTTTGTATGCCCATGATCAACAAAAAAGATGTTATGCAATTTTCTTCCAAAAACTTCATGAATAAACCAAAGGCCATGCAAATGAAATTCATGTCAAATAATGGTATGCTTTGGAAAATACATGTTATAAGGATCAAAATGCAAAAAGAACCACTCATTTTGGAGTTTTGGTTTGAAAGTTATGCTCATTTGAACTTTGAAACACACTTTGCCATGATTGGACCATATCTCCTCAACCACACATGAGAAATTCATGATCTTGGACTTTTGGGAAATGGGAGAGAAATATCTTCAACTTTCATGTTGGAAAAAATTTCATTTCAAGCTTTCTTGATGATGTAATCTTGAGTTGAAGTTGGTCCAAAACCTTTCCATTTTTGGAAAGTTCAAATTACAAGTCACCTGCTATTTTTGGAAAGTCTTGATCTGACTTCAAATTCTTCAATGTTGATGTTTGAAATGTCAAATGAGACTTGTTTGAACATGAATGAGTCATCTCTAACCACTTCCCACCTCCAAATCCACAGTTGACTGTGCAGTTCACTTCTGTTGACTTTTGTGGGTCTCAGATGATTCGCACATGGACTGATGAGTTCTGAGCCTTCAACACTTGGCCAAATTGCTTCAAAGTGATCCTTGGGTCATGTGAACTCATGGGAATCACCCTAGGGCTTTGATCTCATAGAAAATGCTCTTGTTGCCTTGCACAATGGAATCTCCTGACCAGTCTTGCCTGATGAGATGTAATGGGCTATGCAATGACAATGCAATGTTAATGACCTAAAAATGAAATGTATATACAAATGGGAGGTGCAAATTTGAGGTGCTACACCTAGAAACAATAATCTAAAGCTCGGGACACAGGAAGATAGGATGCACGAAGCCTTTTCACCTCCCTCTCGTAGGTTGCCTCCAAATCTGCCTTCTCTTTGGCGAGTCGGTCGTACTTCCTCTTCCAAAACTTGGAAGACTGAGGAAGTAGAGAAGTCCATGCATCATTAGGATCATCAATAACCTGATGTTCGAGGAACTCTATTAAAGCATCCTTCTCCTTGATCTGCTGAAGCAACTCCTCTCGTTCACGGATCCAAGCACGTGAACGGTCTTCGTCTCTCAACTCCTCTACTCCTTGGTCAGGGAGGGTTGAAGGCCCAGCCATAACCAAAGGTGTAGGTCTTGGATACGCGTAAGGCATGAGATACTCAGACGCTCTCTTCCTAACCCAAGCCGTGTAAGGCTCCATAGCAACACCATTCTTAGGACCCAACTCCTTCTTTCCTTTCCTATGAATCTTGCGCCAAGCGTGGACCATTCTGCCCTTCAAGCCTTGGGGATCTTTACCCTCCTGAAAGAACACACCCTCTAACAGAATGTTATTAGGTTTATCCTTTAGGGGGAACCCAAGCTGACGACGTTCTAAAACAGGGTTGTAGTTAATCCCACCACATGTACCAAGAAGAGGTACATTGGAGAATTCACCACAAGAGTCAATAATCTGCACACCATCATACACACGGTTGTACCAAGAGATATCATCATTAGTGAGAGACATAAGTCTCGTGGACCACCGTAGACATCCCTTGTTCTCCTTGAAGGTGACCGTCTGCGGTAAGTGAGAAATAAACCACTTATACAACAGAGGCAAACAGCACACAATGACACCACCACCCTTTGCATTCCTCATATGCAAAGAGAAATAGGTATCACCCAACAGAGTCGGAACGGGATTAAGAGCAGAGAAGATCCTAATAGCGTTCACATCCACAAACTTGTCGATGTTGGGGAACAATACCAACCCATAGATGAGAAGTACAAATATGGCTTCAAAGGCATCCTCACTCATGGCCTTCCCATATATAGTAGCTTGAGTGATGAGGAACTCAGAAGGGAGACCTTGAATTCCACCTTTGGTAGTCATATGAGCACCAACCAGAGATTCATCTATGTGCAATATGTCTGCTATCTCTTGAGAAGTAGGAATACTCTCCAAGCCACTGAATGGAAATTGACCCAGAATAGGTATACCCACAAGATAGGCATACTCCTCAAGTGTAGGCAAAAGCTGAAAATCCGGAAACGTGAAGCAAAGGTACAAGGGATCATAAAACTGCACCAATACACTCATCAACCCTTCATCCACCTGAGTAGTCAGAAGAGGAAGAAGCTTCCCAAAACGAGCTTTGAAACCCAAAGGATCTAATACATAGGATGTCAGATTCCTTAACTCTTTCAAATCTGGTTGTCTGAAACTGTACTTCTTTGTATTTCTTCTTTGTCTTTACATGTCTCAAAATTTTGCAAATAAACCCCTTAAGTTCCTTGAAAAATTTCTTCATTATTGATGATATGGATGCAAATGAGTGCATGAATGCATGAATGCAACAATCACACTCAAGGATCAAGCAAAGCACACCAAACAAAGGTCATGGGATGGATCATATCATCCTTAATATCAATCATCCATTTTGGTGGATTATGGTTTACACCTTATCAACACCCAAGTTCCATTGAGATTAAGGATATATGAATGAATTAACCATGAATCAAGGGTTTGTTGCAAGTCACGAGCATGGAGTTTAGGTTAAGAACCACCCCAAAGGGAGTGCACTAGGGTTTAAACCTGCCAAACATGTTCTACAAGAGGTTCCCATAGTCATCATCCCATCTTTCGGATATTATCGGAGAAACGACTACTCGTATTCCTAAAATATTCTCAAGAGAGACTCTTATGAGTGTAGTATCGCGTAACAATCGTATCAAATCTTACACTTGAACGACTTTCGCACTACATCCTAAAAATAGGCCAAGATGGGCTTGGTAAACTAAGGTCCTTGGCTTCTAAGGTCCATATTGGAAAGAGTAATGTCTAACCACAACTTACTTGTGTGACATTATTGATCCCAATATGACCTCCACCAAGTGAATGGACTTGCAAGTCAACTTGCTAAGGAATAACCCCACACAAGTCACCAAGACTACGCCATTCTCCTATCCTAGGTGCACTCGAGTCCGGGTATAGAACTCATCTCACAAAGATCACCAAGCATACAAGGAATTAATATCAAGCAATTCAATCATTACATACAATACAGTAATCCCAAATTGCACAAAAAATATGTCACAAGACAATACAATACAACAAGTATGAAAAGTAGGCAAAACCCACTAGGCAAATATTCCCCAACAGAGTCGCCACTTTTTTGTAGCGGGGTATTCATTACCATTAGAGATATTGACTAAATCCAAGGTAAATCATACATGTCGAGTCGCCACCGCACTTCTATTTATCCAAAGGAATGGTTAGAAAGCGAACAAAAACCTAATAGTTTTAACAAAAACTAGTAAAAGAAACAGAGATCTGGGTAAGGGGGTTGGTTATGCAATGGGAAGGTGTTAGGCACCCAAAACATCCTAGGTACTCCTAGGGAGCCCTTTTCATACTTGATGTAAAGGTTGTTTGTTTTGTGGAAAATTTTGTTTGTGCAAACATGATTGAGGAGAGGAGAAGAGAATATACAAGTTATTTATATTTTGTGTTTGGATGGATAAACCCATTGCCTACATACCATCTTATAAAAAGATTAGGATCAAAACCTCGTAGTTCGGGGTAAAAATCTCAAAATGAGTGGGTGAATTGATTGGTCCAAAAGCCTTAAGGTCTTTTGTTATCAAAGGGAGAAAACTCAACCAAACCACAAATCCACCATGTGAGGATAACTTCAACATGCTAGTGAGGGGTTAACCCTATAATAAGCATGGAAGACTCATTGTCCATCACTAAGGATATAGGTGAGTATTATATCTACCACAAGGATAACTCAAACCTAATAGCTAAAGGTTATGAAAGATTTTGATTAAGAAAGTGGCCATTGGAACCACAAAAAGACATTTGAATGGGTTATATTTACCAATTAGAAGTATATACAAAAATGGTCAAAGTTGACTTAAAGATTCAATTCAAAATAAGTGTTATGAAAAGAAAGTTTGAAAATCAAAAGCATAAGGCTTAGGTTTCTATTGTTTGAAAACAATGGTTAAATGTTTGCACAAAAAGTTTTGGCTTGGGTTAGAGTGGAGAGATGAAGAAGAAGGGCTAAGTCCTAAGTAAAACAAAAAGATGAGGGATGAAGAAACAAAACCACAATGGAGTTCCTCTCTTGAGATCATATTGATGATCCAAGTAGCTCCCATTCATTGGAATAAGCAATCACAAAGCATAAGCAATCAAACAAGTCTCTTAAGAGATCCTCAATGTGTCTTGTGTCTTTCACTTTGGATGAACATGGCAATGGTCCTCCAATTAAGCTCATAGAATCCCTAGAACAAAAGCACACACATCAAAAGTTCCTTGAATTAAAACAAGAATGGACAAGAGTGAGTTTAGAGATTTGGTCCTTCTAATCCATCTTCATCATTAAGGTCCATTTACTCCAATTTTGCATAAGGAAAGTCCTAGAATCTAAGTCCAATTCTCCATTCTTTGCATAGGGAAAGTCCTAGAAACTAAGTCCATTTCTTTGTATTTGGTTCACAACAATCAAAACAAAAACACAAGCATAATAATATATACACAATTATGTGCTCAAGTGAGCAAAAGGCAAATGGCATTAACATAAACATGTGCTCAAGTGAGCAAATAAAAAAGCAAATGGATAATATGTGTAAGAATAGTAAATTATATAAAAGTAAAGAGCAAAAAGTAAATGTTAATTGTTAATAGTTAGTGTTGGTAGTTAGTGTGCCATAAGGCAAATTTAGCGCTATGTTAAGCAATCGTAATTGGACTTATGTAGAAGTCACAACTATCTGAGGCCGATCAATATTAATGTAGGCAACAACACAAGTTAGGAGTCTTGATTAGTGACCCAAGTCCCAACAACTTGCCATGCCAAAAAGAAAATGAGAATTGATCTTGTATTGGTTTAAGCCTTTTTGCATGATTTAGAAAACAACCTATCCTTAATGCAAAGCCATTCACTTGATCAATTGATCAAGGTGAATTAGATTTGAATCAAGGAAGATTAAGTCTCCCTAATCAATGCTAACTTATAGACCTTCAACTCATTGATCAAAAAGAAAATAAGAAGGGGAAGAAGAAGGAGATGAAGAAAGGATAAGGAAATGGAAAGATCAAAAATGCATAAGATGAAATAATATGTACCAATCCATATGTATTGACCAAATGACATTGAAAGTCAAAGTCAAACAATGATAAATCAGAAATGAGATGAAGATTGGAGATCAAACAATAAGCATAATATTTTTGGCATTTTTAATATTAAAAATAAACTTGAATTAAAAATAATAGAGAGGTCAAACTTCAAAATTACTTCAAATCAACCTTGAAAGGTCCAAGTAATTTATCCCAAGTCCAACAAGGTCAAACAATGTTTGACAAAAAATTTCAACATTTTTAAAAGTCAGAAACTATTTTTAATCAATTAAAAATGAATAAAAATAACCTAATTGAACTAAAATCTCAAATAAATCTCAAATCAATTTAAAAATTGATGAGAATATTTTTCATAGATCCTTCATCATTCAAATAGATTAGGAAAATATTTTTGTATTTTTTGAATATCAAAAACTATTTAAAATGAATTAAAAATAACCAGAAAAGAGATAAATCACAAAAAATATCAAATGACAAAATAAAAAATATTAAAAATCAGAAATAGAAACTAGAAATTATTTGGAGACCAATGCAATTGGTCCCATAATTTTTGGATTAAAAATGAGAGAGATATTGATTTTTGAAATAAAATGGAATTAAAGAAAATAAAATGGAAATTAATAAAATCAGAAAAAGCCTGGCGCGTTGGATGAGATTCATTAAATGATGTGGCACATCAGATGGCTCACAGGCGCGCGCGTACCAATCACACTAGTCAACTGAAGCGCAAGGTGCATTAAAAAAAGTCATAACAACTGAAGGTCCAGATTAGATCTGGAAAAGAGATCACACGGTCTAGATTTGATCTGGAGTTGGGACGGCCACCGGAGCCACCGTCTTCTCCGGTGAGACCTCCAGTTCCGGTGAGAATTGCAGACATGGCAAACTCAACCAAATGGAGTGATCTATATACCAATCGAAAGAGGAAGTGATGTACATCACTCCTATACCATGCACTTCCACTCTAGATCCTTATAAATGGAGAAATCAGAGCTGGAAGTATGATGGTGTTCATCATGAACTTCATGTTTTTGCAAAATTGAAAGCACAAATCAAATGCCTCTGTTAAGAGGACTTCAGCCATACCAAGGAACACAAGAAATAAGCAAGGATCAAAGAGTTTCGAAGAGAAAAAGTTATGTTATCCACCTTTGAAATGCAGGTCTTGTAAGCACAATTCTTCACAACCAAAGCTTGCAATGAGATCTAGTGATGAAGAGGAAGCAAGGCTGAGGAATTATAGGTCTAAAAATCAACCAAGGAAGTTGAAATTCAAATCTGAATTTTTTAGAGAAAAGTGAAAATTCCTTTAGTGAAGGCTATGGAGAGAATTCTGCAGCATTTCAGGTTGAATCAAGGTGAAGAATAGTGGAGCTGAGCACACTTATTTATAGCAAATGGCAAGGCAAACAAGGTGAATTCTCGTGTGCATGCATGAAGATGGCCTCCATGCATGGGCCTGTACAGGCGCATGGAGGGCCCAAATCTTATTGGAATGGCAAGCTGAAGTCAAATTAAACTAAAATGGACGTGCAAGTGTGAAGTAATTGGAGTGTGCAATGAGTTTGAATCAATTTTCCATAAATGCACCAAAATATTCCCTTCTTCGAAACTAACACTTGCCGAATCCAAACATGATCATGTGAGTAATGGTTGGAAAGGTCTTGTTGTAAGGAACAATTGTTATGTTGGGTAAAAATTCATTTGGAGTGTGGAAATTTATGAAATTTGAGTTTAAAGTGTGATGTGCAAAACATTTCAATGCAAAGTCTCCAAATTTGGCCAATGTTCAAGCCTTTCTGTTTTGATGATGCAAGCCTCAAATGAAAAACCCTCCAACATCAAAGTTGTAGATCTTTTCAATACAATCAAAATGGACTTAAAGTTTGCATCATTTGGATTTTTTATGAAGAAGTTATGGGCACTTGAAGTTGGACTTTTTTGCCTTTTAATGCATTTGGCCCAAAAGGACCTATAATGTCTTGCATTATCACATGTATTTCCTTTGAGATTTTGAAATTTTGTTCAACATAACATTTGAATTAGACATCTTAAGCTTTCCAATGCATAGAAAACGAATGAGTTGTGTCCTTGGAAAGTTGACCCAAAATTAGGGTTTTAGTCAAAATGACCTATAATGTATTAGAATGACAGATGGTCTTCCAAGCTTCAAATTAATTTTTGATGAACATAAAAGTTGTTCACATTGTCTTTAAGAACATTTTTGCTTTTGGGATCATCTCCATTTGACCAACACATAACAAGTTAGGTCTCAATGCATTTCAAAATAGTCAAATGAATTGACTGATCAACTTCTCAAGTCCACATCCCATATCTTGATGAATTGATGATTGAGGACACTCAAATAAGTTCAAATATGCATGAAATGATGAATTAAAGAACTTCCCTTGATTGTATTTGATCATGGGCTGAGGTTGCTTCAAGAGCAAGGCATTGTGGTGCACAGATGAATTAGGGTTTCCTTGGGGCACAAACCTCAAACCCTTTGACTCTCTTTGATCAAAATGATGAATTGAGATGCTGGGGGGCATATTTTGTGGATGAGAGCTTTGGGAACCATTACCATGCTTGCTATCATCTCCTCTTGACCATGTCTTTGTACCAATGATCTCGTTGAAGCTTTAGACCTTGTGATTGCTTAAGCTACAAATAAAAGATGTTAGTGACATATTTTTGTTCTTTTGGTTAGTAAACAAAATAAGAAAAGAAATGATATACAATTAAAACATGCTTGGTGATCTCAAACCAACTCACAGAAGGTCCCACCCAAAGGCAAAGGGAACCAAGATGCTAATGATCCTTGAGGCAATGCAAGTGCAATGTTATGATGCCATGAGGGATCTTAGGGACAAAATTGGGGTCTTACAGATCTCATATCTAAGAGTTCTTAGGTATAAGTCACACGGCTAAAGATTAGGTAAAAATACTGTAACTTGAAGTTGTTTACTGAGAGTCTTTGAACTAATTCTGTTTAGTGGATTTCCTTCCTGGCTTGGTAGCCCCTAGACGTAGGTGAGTTTGCACTGAACTGGGTTAACAATTGCTTGTGTCACTTGCATTATTGTTCTTTATCTTTTATCCTGTTTATATTGTTCAGATATTAGTGTTGTGACATTACCTTCGACGTCTCATATCTGATACCAGAATTTCAAGTTTAATTTGTATGAGTTTAATTTATATTAGTTTCTTTGCTAAATGAATAGTCCATTTATTTTCAAAACAATAACAAAAGTAAAACAACACCATAACATTAAACCAATCTTAACAACAACTTACAATAACATATCTAAACATTCTCAGCAATAATAGTAAATAAACCTCTAGAGCAAAATGGGTTATGTCCACCACCACAAAAAACAGGTATATGTTCATTAGTTTGTACTAAACATATTATTCACCTTTATTAATGTAGTAAGAATAATCAAATTGAATATATGTTGGAATACATGTCAAGAACCTATTATTTTCAACTAGAACCACTTTGAACGTATGCAACTCTTTCATCTAACTCTGTAATACTGTTTTGACATATAACCATGAATACAAATGTGTAACATACACATTCAACAAAAACAACATTAACATAAACAACAACAACAACATAAACAACTAAAACAATAACATAAACATTCAACAACAACAATAACAACAACATAAAAATGAACAGCAAGAATATTAACATTCAACAACAATAACATGAACATTCAACAACAACAACAACATAACCATTCAACAATAACAATATAAACATAAACAACAAGAATACAAACATTCAACAACAACAACATAAACAACAACAACAACAACAACAACATAAGCAACAACAATAACATTCAAGATTGATATTTTACTCTACATGAATGGTGGATAAAAGTTTACGTACCAAAAACACGATGAAGATGTAAAAGAGATCAATATTGTGAGTTTCGTCCTTCTTTTTGGTAAGTTTCTTCCTGTTTCTCCTTTGTGTTTCTTGCATTTTTTGTTGCTTTACACGTTAAGCCAAGAATGACAATGATGATGTTTTTCGCTGATGAACGATATTGATGGTACATAATGAAAAAAATGGTTGGACGAGTTAAGCCATGTGTGTGTTTCGTTTCTTGAATGAAGATGAGAAATTGGTTAGGATTCAAATGGTTTCTTAGCGTTGAATGTGTTAGGGTGCAAATCGTTTCTCAGCGAAGAAAAATGGCAACTGAATAGATATGTAAATCTAAGTCAGGTTTCTTGTTTCTTAATAAAGCATTTTACCACAGTTAATTGAACCAACCGTAGTGATATCTAATTTATTTAATTAAATTTTATAAAAAAACACAAGTTTTTAACCATTTAAAAAAAAGGAAAATATATCATTATGGTTGGTTTAATCAACCGTGGTGACATCTGAATTATTTTCAAATTAAAAATAAATCAAAAAGAATTGTGTCATAATAAAAAAAGAGGTAAATCATATCACCACGGTTGGCATAATCAACCCTAGTGAAAGCCAATTTTTATTTACAACAACAACAATAGGGTTTTTATTTAATTTCAAAATAAATCAAAACGAAAGACACAACCATAATTTTAAATATATCTCAAAATTTGGGTGTTGAGATTTGAAACCATAAACTTTAGAAACTTTCACCAGAGTTTCTATATCCAACCGTAGTAATAATTAAACTGTTTTAGTTAAAAAAATAAATAAAAATGATGGTGCCTGATATTAGAGATGTCACCACGACCCTTGAAATAAATGTGGTAAAATGGGTATCACAGTACTATAATTTTTTTTCATTAGTCACTATTACAAATAACATTTTTATGACGAAGCTTATACCTTGAACAATAAAAAAACCGAGAGTATAGGTTCTAGGAGCGCCATATTTTATTTTAAAAAACTAATAAATAACATGTTCCCTAAATTTTTAAGAACCGGGAGAATATAGCTATTAGGAAACTCGCTTCGATTCTCAGTTATTGTATTTTATGTTTTTTCAATGATTTTATTAGTATTTCTCACTTGGCTCTTTCCAGGTTCACTTTTTTTCTTTGTTAATTTTTTTCCATTTTTTATTAGTATTTACCTCGGTTACATGGTCCAACTGAGAGGTAATATATCTTGCATCAACAATTTCAAATTACTATTTTCAAAAGCCCATTTTAATTTTTTATTTTATATATTCAAATTCCTCGGTTTTCATCAAAAACCGACGTGATATATATTTTAAATGAGTTTCGAGAATATGGCGCTATTGTGTTTTTTATATTTTCTATTTTAATTAATACTTTCATGTAGGCTTTTATATAAAACTGACATGTCACATATATTTCAGGAAATACTTGAGACTGCTATCAAAGATCAAACGTCATTTCGTCACTCTCATTTTGCACACAAAAAAACCTGGGTGATTGTCATCGTCATTCTCATCAAAACTCTTCCAACAAATATTCTTTAAAACTTGAATATCATATCTATTCCAACCAAACTCGTTTGAGGTACATTTTTCATTTTGTTTTTAGCTGAAACATTAGTTATAATGTTTCTACGTGTTGTTTGATTCACTTAAATAATTTCTCTTGATCATTTTGAGGTTTATTTAGATAGTCATGGCCGATTCGACAAACACTCCCAAATAACGTCTGTTGCAACCTTTGTTAATATAAAACATAAAATAAAAACTAGGGATGTCACGATGTAAACCAAGGTGAAAAAAGTCCACGGAAGTGGTGTTCTCTACCCGGTTACAGTTGATATAAGAACTGTCAGGGCTTATGGTGAACATGCTGAGAATTGTATGGGTTGCATTGTGTTACAAGGTAGAAGTAAAGTGAGTATTTTGATAGATAGTTGGAATGAATTTGAAGAGTACTTGAAAGACGCCATATGGGATGATGTTAAGGTATTTTATAATTTTTTTACAAGTATATATGATCATTTATTTTTTGTTTAATACTAATAACATCTTTGTTGTGTAAACATAAGATGTGTTTATTGTTAGTCCACAGGATAATATTATGAAAAATAAATTGCTTACAATATGTGGTGAGCGTTAGATGGGCTTTAAGGCATAGTTCACCCGTGATTATATTACTCATCCAAGAGATGAAGATGAACCTGAATATAAGACTCCATACTTGATGTTTTCATTTATTGATTAGGATGTTTGGGAGAAATTTGTTAAGTCTTGCATCACTCCTAAATTCTTGGTAAAGAGCAAAAAGGAAAGGAAAATCGAGATAGAAATATCTATCCATAAAGATTGTCTCGTGAAAAAACTTGAAAAGAAGATGATTGAAGAAAAAAGAAAACAAAGGGAACTAGAGATGAGAGATTCTATAAGCCTTAATCGCACTCCATCTCCACCATCACGCCACGAGAAATGAAAGAGGGTACATCAAAGAAAAGACAACAAGTTCACATCAGATGTTACACGCGAAGTGGTTTAAAAGATTGTAAGTAGATACTTTTTTCAACAAAATGTATTTTGGTTAAATCAATTTGGTAAATATGAAATCCCATATGTGTTGTAGGATGGTCTAGATAAACAAACCAAAGCCAATCTCTTCGCTTCACAAGATCGTCGTTACATCTTGGTAGAAGCTATTGGAACCAAGGAGCACCTTGGGCGTGTTTGTGGTCTTGGAAGAAGTGAAATGCCCCAACTTATTATTTAAGCCATTCATTTAATTGTTTGCATGATTTAGTGTTTATATGATAATTGTGGTATTTTTGGAGTGTAGCGGTAATTTGGTAAATTACTAATTGCATGGGTTAAGAACTATGACAACAGATACATAAGTATTATTTTATTTATTACTTAAGTTTTTTATCATAAAATAAAATAATAGGAAGTGGAGAATTATGATTAAATAATTATTTAATTGAATATTTATTTAATTCAAATAATTATTTAAATAATTAATAAAAGAAGGATCAATTTTGTGATTAATGGAAAGTTGAAGGTAGAAGGAGTGAGAATTGGATTTATTTGGGCAAAAAGAATAATTTTGAAAAATGAGTTCATATGAATATTAAAAATTGTGACAAAATTAACGTACAAAATTTATGTTGGTATAGTATTCATATTTAATTCACTATGCATACCAAGTAAATTTCTAAACATGATAATATAATGATGATAATGAGAAGTAGTAGTAACTAGCATGCAAACATAAATATGTCAGTACAATACACGTGCAAATGAATTTATATATTATGCAAATGATACTAGTAAGCAATTTAACAATCAAGCATATGATACTTATAACTAAAACAGCAGCAATAAAATAACTAGAACAATGAAGACTAACAATTAAAGTATTAAGGATGAAACAATAAAATGCTGAATTAAAATAGTAAAGGAAATACGTAGTGTAAACAGGACAACTGCGGAATTGGAAACTGAAAAATTTGTAAATGAATTCCGGAATTAAAATGGTGGCACGATTACAAAATGAATGATCCAAGCAACATCAGCAGTTCTTCAAATCCTAACTCTAGGATGAACTTATCACTCAATATGAGCAAGTAAGTGCTTCTCAATAAGTATTTTTCTGCCTAAGTGAATTCTAAAAATTTGGATGTCCAGAAACCTAAAAGTGAGACTATATATAGTGTTTTCTAGCTCTGAAAATGGGTTGAATTCGTGTAGGAGCAGTTGAAAAAATCATGCTAAAGTTGGAGGAGACTGAGCAAGTTTGTTGGTATTTTTCTGCTCACGAAGTCCATGGCAGATGCAATTGCCTCATGGCGAATGCCATGAGTACTAAATGGTGGGCGTGGTTGATGGATGGGTCATGGCCACACACTTCAGACTTCAATTTTTTTCCTTTTATTTAAGGTTTGTGGCACCCCATGGGTACCATGTCATGGCACACGCCATGGAGGTTGCCACCAGTTCATCTTCTACACCTCTTCGCCATTTTAGGCCATTTTTGCTTTGTTTTCTCTTGTACCAAATCCTACATGGAAAATAATTGAAACAAAGATAAACTACCAAAATAACACTACATAAAAACATGAAATAGACATAAAACTGACTAAAGTGGCATGTGTATCGAGTCGGAAACATGATGCTTTTCATGGTTATCCCTTTGTCCCCACTCACACGCTTTTCGGGAAACTTCCCAGAAGGTCACCCTTCCATATACTAATCCAACTCAAGCACACTTAACTATGGAGTTCTTATTTGTTAGACTTCCGGAAAGAAGATGCATCTTGTTGGTATAGGTGGTACCACTCAATCCTTATAAGTCTTTCTTTAACCATGTAGTCCTATACCTGCACAGCCTTAGGATCCCTCTCATTTTGATGTGAATTCGGATGACCATTCTCCGCCCTCTAATTCCTCGAGTGTTACATACATACTCCTCTCTCTTCGGCCTCCGGTGTTACATGCCCACCAGCTTCCGTTTGGTTCTTCCTCGAACCACATCCTATTGGGAGAGGTATGGCTCTAATACCATTTGTAATGCTCCTAACTACTTCCAGGATTATCGACTGACCCCACAAACTAACACAAGTCTTTTTAGCATGCTTTGTCCTCATTCACACACTTTCCAGGAAACTTCCTAGAAGGTCACCCATCCAAATACTACTCCAAGTCAAACCTCCTTAACTAAGGAGTTCTTAATCGTTAGGTTATGAAAAAGAAGATGGATCTTGTTGGTATAGGTAGTACCAATCAATCCTTATAAGCCTTCCTTCAACCATGTAGTCTCATCCCTGCACAACCTCGGGGTCTCTCTCATTTAGATGTGAATTACGCGACCACTCTCCGCCCTCTTTGGCCTTGAGTGTTACATTCACTCTCCACCTTCTTCGACCTCGGGTGTTACATAACCACCAGCTTCCTCTTGGTTCATCCTCGAACCACATCGTATTGGGAGAGGTCTGGCTCTAATACCATTCAGAATGCCCCCGACTACTTTCAGGATTACCGACTGACCCCACAAACCAACACGGGTCTTTTTATCATGATTTGTCCCCACTCACACACTTTCCAGGAAACTTCCAAGAAGGTCACCCATCCAAATACTAATCCAAGTCAAACCTGCTTAACTATGGAGTTCTTATTTGTTAGGTTACATAAAAGAAGATGGATCTTGTAGGTATAGGTAATACTAATCAATCCTTATAAGCTTTCCTTCAATCATGCAGTCTCATCCCTGCACAGCCTAAGGATCTCTCTCATTTCTATGTGAATTAGGCGACCACTCTCCGCCCTCTTTGGCCTTGAGTGTTACATCCACTCTTCTTCCTCTTCAACCTCGCGTATTACATGAGCACCAGCTTCCGCTTGGTTCGTCCCTGGACCACGTCGTACTGGGAGAGGTCTGGCTCTGATATCATTTTTAACACCTCAGACTACTTTCAGGATTACTTACTGACTCCACAAACCAACATGGGTCTTTTCACCATGCTTTATCCTCACTCACACGATTTCCAGGAAACTTCCCAAAATGTCACCCATCCAAATACTACTCCAAGTCAAACCTTATTTACTATGGAGTTCTTATTTGTTAGGATACCGAAAAGAAGATGCATATTATTGGTATAGGTAGTACCAATCAATCTTTATAAGTCTTTCGTCAACTACGTAGTCTCATCCATGCATAGCCTCAAGATCCCTCTCATTTCAATATGAATTAGGCGACCGCTCTCCATCCTCTTTGGCCTCGAGTGTTACACCCACTGTTTGCCTTCTTTGACCTCAGGTGTTACACAAAAGGTTGCAGGTAGACTAGCTAAGTCGGAGGAGTTGCTTGTCGGTAAACTAGAGTGACAACAGCCACATATGGTTATGGACAGTATGGCATAGGTGCAATTGGCTGTTGATATGCCCAAGGCTATTATAGCCTCCTTTGGCGATTCCTCCCTTGATCAACATACACGACACTAGCCTCTCACTCCTTCTTTTTATAGATGTTTCCAGAAAACTTCTTATAATTTATAGGTGCCCCAACATTGCTAAGAATATTTTTAGACCTTTCTCAATACGGTCATCGATTGCAGCTAAGTCGACAAACCCCAATGCACCTCTACTTACCAACATATCAAAATAGGGATCTTTCAATGTGTCCACGAATATTCATGTCATCTCCTTCTCAGACAAATGAGGTTCTACTTGAGCGGCCAGCTCCCGCTAGCACTGAGCATATTCTTTGAAGGACTCATTTTCCTTCATTGTCAAATTGTGTAAATACATTCAGTCTAGTGCCATATCAAAGTTATATTTATATTTATGCAGAAAGGAATCGGCTAAATCTTTCCAACATTTAATTTTACTCTTTTCCAAGCCCATGTACCACTTAAGGGAAGCTCCGTTCAAACTGTCTTGGAAACAGTGTATAAGCAATTTTTCATTCTCGGTGTGTGCGACCATCTTTCTGAAATACATCACTAGGTGGCTCCTTTGACAGGTATTCCCCTTGAACTTCTTAAAGTTATGGGTTTTTAATTTAGCCGGGATGACCAAATCCGATACCAAGCATATATCCATGGCAACAACACCAAAGATATAACCACATTCCATGGCATTCAATCTATTTTCCAAAGTCTATAATCTCTCCTTAACATCGACATGTTCTCCCATTTCATCTTGTCCATCATTGTTGGAAGCAATATCATGGTAAATGTATTAGGGGTTATCAAAGGGTTCAGGCGCCCTAGTATGAACAATATGGGGTGGTTGCATTTCCATCATAGTTGGTAATTGCACCACCTACTTAGTAAAGAGTCCCACTTTCAGATCTCCAAAGGATGGCGAGTAGTTTGACATAGACTAAACGCATGCCAAGTCGTGTTGATCCATGTCAGACGCGGTGGTTTGAAGGAAGGTCGTGTGATCTCAGAAACAACTGTGCACATGGGAGGTTCCTCTCTGGCAGCCAATGCTTGAAGCATTTCTGTTATCTTGTCCATCGACCCCTTGAGGTCATTCATTTCCTCTCTCATTTCATCCATTTGTCTTCTGATGTTCTCCCTGGTTCCGTGGGAATGTCGGAGAATCAACTCACTGGACAAAAGGGTAGAAGATGTTTAAGTTTTTTCTCTCGGGAAATGGATGCATGGATGACTCTGAATTTTTATGTAAAGCTCTTGGTTCTATTGTTATTTATTGTCAAGAATATTAACACATTTAATATTGCAATCAAATAAAGTATAAAGAGGTACGCACAATAATGGAACATAAAATTCTCATTTCATCATTTTGGAATCAAAGTTTATATATAAAGAAACTTTAAAGGTAATTCTTTTTTTAGTCAAGTTCAATTACAAAGAAACCTTAAAGGTAACTCCTTGATCCCTACGGATTGCTACAAGGTTGTTAGTGAGCTCTGTCAAAGTCTCTTTACCAAAATTACAAAGTTAAAGACTTGGAAATGTGTGTTCTCTAGACACATGATTTGATCCGCTTCCTTTAGCCTCTCGAGGAGTTCTTGGATGACATAGTTTGAAAAGCTGGCCATGATCATGAACTTCTCTTTCCATTCAGAGTAGAGAGCTTGAAGGTTATTGATAATGACATCCCTTTCAGCCATATCAGCTTCTGCTCTTTTGCAACCGTCTTTCCAATATTTTCCTTCATCCTTTAGTTCTTGGTAAGCTTCTCCCAAGTTTCCAGCTTTCAGATCCTTGATTTTCTCATGAGCTTTTCCCCTTTCAAACTTTTCATAGGTAAGCTCTCTTCGTGTTTTCTTTCTCCAAGTGCTCACGAGATAAGCTATCCTGGTAGGTTTTAAGGGCATTCCTCAACTCGAAATTTTTTGCTTCGAAGTCCAATCTGGCTTATTTATTCATTTCCATAGCTTAATCTATTATTTTCTTCCATTCCAAGATAAAGATCTTGACTCGTTCAAACTCTTTGTTTCGATATGTAAGATCAAAATTAGCTCCTAAGAGCGCACCCCTAACTCATTCCTTCTTTTCTTCTTCATTTCTAACCCTTTTGTTGCTTTTGATGAGCCTCTTTTTCATCTCCTGATTGTCCTCCTAATGGTCTTCACTCTTCTGGTTAGCTTGATTGAGCTTTATTTACAGCTAGGAATTCTCTAGCTTAAGACTTTCGACCTTATCCCTAAGTTTTTCCACTTCCTTCATTGATACGGGCTCTGGTTCAGGAATTGGTGATAAATATAAAGATTCACATATGAAAGGAAGTTTGGCCACTTACACCCTTTCTTTCACCCACTAGGCGTATGACTCTCTAGCGATGGAATTCTTCTTCCCTACCTCTTCCCCACTTCTAATAACCTTCAACCAATCTCTTCTTATAATTTGGCCCAATCTCATGGATGAAAAATGGTCTAAGGTATTTTTCCTCTGGAGGGACATTCATAGCATGCCCAAATTGTCTCATGAACAACCTTAGGTTGTAATTGATGCAATCTCGTCTTCCCATGAGTGGTACGTTAGAAAATTCTCCACGTCTAAGAATTATCTCTTTAGTATCCCAATCCTATTCGTACCATTTGATGGTGCTGGAAGTAAGAGAAGCCAGTCTCTAAGGCCACCTGAGATCCTTATAGACAAACGGTCCTCTCTTGGGCATGTGAGTCATCATCCACGCATACAAGAGTGGAGCACATCAGAGAAATGTTCCTCCTCTCTTCTCATGGTGAGCATGGAGGTTATGGTAGATATCTGCTAAGATAAGAAATACTGGGTTGCCTGCTAAGAAGATCTCCACAACCAAATGATCCATAAAGTTATCGATACTTGAAAAGAGTGTTGTCCCATGAACTAGGAGTGCTAAGACATTTAAAATGCATTCCACTTTTCAAATTTTAGAAACTCCCATGCATGATCTTCTAAGAACATCCTTGTGAAACCCTTGAACATTCCTTTGGTTGCCCAATTGTCTAATACCTCTTGGACATCCAGACCTAAAGTTAAGGCTATCTTGGATAGAGTAAAATTCTCTTCAAGCTTGGGAAAAGGGTTATCATCTTTGATGGTTCGGCCCAAAATTATTTCAAACTTTTCCAAGGTATGAACTATCTAGAAGTTTGAGAAGGTGAAACATTGAAGTGGTGCATCATAATATTGAGCCAAAGTAATGGTAGCTCCCAAGTCCACTTTTTCAGTTAGCCGAACCAAAATATTCACATAGGCAACCTGGAAGTTAGTATGCTTGAGTTGTGTTACTTTGGAGTTCAATGCCTTCAATATGTCTATTTGAGGCTCTTTGTATTTGAATAAGAAGGTGTTCTTTCTGACTAGATTCATTTTGAGTTCTTTGCAAATGCTTATATTCCTTCAATAAACACAAATACTAAGAGCTTTTTTTATGATGTATGAATGAATGAATGAATGAATGAATGGATGTATGGTTCATTTCCAAGTACATGATTTCATAGGTCTGGATGAGGGATAAATCTGATTACTTCATCACATAGGGTTCTCATTGTCGCAACGCGAAAAACAACTGGCGGAAAAAAAAACAGTTTACAGAGCCGCCACCGATGTTATTCATCCTATGACGGAAAGGAAGCGCAGGACTAACCTAAGAAAGGGAAAGGAACGGTCTTACGACCAGAGATTGCAAGGTACGGGAGTCGGTTACGCAAGGGGAAGGTATTAGCACCCCTCACGTCCGTCGTACTCGACGGGATCCACGCTCAAAAGAATAGGAAAAGGTTGCTGATAAACTGCTCAAAGAAATGAACACACACTGGAATAATAAACAAGTGAAAAAAGATGGAGGAAGGGGACTCGGCAGGATGTCGCATCCGGGGCCTACGTAGTTTGTCAGAAACAAACATCAGAGTCAACGTAGTTCGGGGAAATGGGGAACATGCTCGCTAGGACATCGTATCCTATGCCTACGTATCTTCTCTATCCAGAGTAAGAATCAGAGCACTCGTAGCTCGGCTAACGCGCGCCGAAACAAAATATTGAAAAGAGACGCTGAGACGTCAACAGAAACACTCAAAAAGGAAACAGAATGCCAATAGATGGACTTATATCTAACTCCTCAAAACAAAAAAACACACACCAAAAGGAAACAGAATGCCAATAGATGGACTTATATCCGACTCCAAACAAACACCAAAAACAAGGAAACAGAATGCCAAACATGGACTTACATCCGACTCCAAACAAAAGCAAACGCTAACCAGCGAACGCCAAAGCAAAAGGTTATCGGATTGACAAGCTAATAGGGAGTCTGGAACTCGAGCCTAATAGCTGTCACACAAACACAGACAAAAAAGAAAAAGGTTGCCCAGAGAGATCTCGCTCGATCTCCTGCCTATGTATCTCATCTGGTATGAGAATCAGGGCGACGTAGTTCCCCTTAACAGGGGAGAAACTCTCTCCTAACCAGAGACCAGGGAAACAACAAACTAAAAGGGAGACTAAGACTCGAGCCTAATAGTTGTCATGCAATCCACAATCCCTAAGTTGAGATCTCTAATCAGAACCTAACTCGCACAGGAAGCAAGTCAGCACAAACATCAAATAAACACTAATCACAAATGATCAAGCATCACACACTATATACAAACAAGAGGCTCAGACAAATGGTTGGGATTTAGTCAAGAGGGGTCATATCAACCTCGACAAACAAGCCAAAACTGTAGGGGTATGCTGAAGCTCTTAACCACTAACATTGAGAGTTAGGGTGAAGCTGATCAAATATGGTAATGAGGATTAGACCTCATGCTCTTAACCCTGGCCTGGGTGAGCTTATGACAAAGAAAATGTGGGGATCCAGAAGGAGGGACCCTATTCCACTTAACTGACTCTATACAGAGATCTTGGGTACAGTGTTCAAGAGTATCAGCACGTAATGCGAGCATAATGAGTGACTCACTGAATAACAGGGGACTGGCTACTAGTCCCTTCTATCTATCAATTGCCTCTTCACTTTGGAGGACTTAACAAGTAGCATGCCTCATTTAGAGGCTTTGGCACAAATGTAAACAACCACAAACATTGCCTCTTAAGGAGGACTTCAGCCAAATGCCTGCCAAAAAAGTGACAGGGCTTCCAGACTACATGGAGTGAGAAGGCTAAACAACCTCAGTGGTGTATCAACCACACTCCAAAGCAAAGCAAAAGCTAGCTAGCAAGCGACTAATGTACCTGTACAAAAGCCAAACAGTTAGTATCTCAGACAGAAAAACCAACAGTCAATAGTGGAACTATTCAATATCTACACAATGCAAGTCACAAGTGCAAGCACTCAAGTGAATTCATCACATCAATGGACCTACAACACAACAAAGGTTAGTAATCAAAGCAACTTGCATCTCAGGTAATGAGACCAAACCAACCATTAGGGCCAAATGCTCAAACCTGAAACACAAAGCTCAATTGGTAAGTACAAACCACTAGTGCAAAGACTAGGGTCAAAGGCAAGTCAAATGACCAAAACAGAAGTCAATATTTCACATGAAGCACATTCAATCAATCAAGAAAAAGTCCTCAAAAGGACCAAGACCAATTCATAAGGCAAAGCCATCAAATGATCAAGATGAAGCAAAGGCAAACAATGTGCACACAATTGGACATTCAAATTAGAAAAACCAAATCAAAACAGAAAAGCATCCAATGATCATGAAAATTCTTATGTGATATCAGCATGTTAAGAATGAACATCATGCAAAAAATTAGATCCAGAAGAGTTCAAATGATATGTAAATGAAAATGCACAAATGCTACATCCAAAATGTGACACAAATTGTCACAACATATGTTCATGTGTCCAAAACAGTGATGGCATATGATAAAAACCTCAAACCAAAGCCAAAACATCATATCACATGTTAGGATTAAGCATGCCAAATTTCAAGTCAATTGGATCAACAATGAGCATTTTACAATCAAATGAATGCAACATATCAAAATGATACAAGGCTCAATCAAAAAATATCAAATAAAAATCCAGAAATCCACAAATCATGAAAATCATATGACAAAATACTAGACATTTAAACAAACATGTGAAAAAAAACTTGGATCAAATTGAAGCATTTTACAATTTTTAGTGATTTTTTAAACATGCATGAAATAATGTGAAGTAATATGAACATGTGGAGGGAAAATGGAAATTTGAATTAAAATTCAGAAGCTACATGAGCCAGATTCGAACTCGCGCCTCAAGGATCAAATGAAGCGCTCAATTAAAATTCAAAAACACATGCCAACGCCAGGAATTGAACATGCGCATACAAGGTCCGTGAGAAATCAAAATAAATTTCAGAAATACATGCGCATGGAATCGAACTCGTGTATCCACGGTCCAAGAGCGCCTGAAGCGCTGCGTTTCAATTAATGCGTGGCAGTACACATAAGCATTCAATGCGTATTTGGCATGGTCAAACCAATCCTGGCCAACGGAAATGCCACGCGAGTGCACAGTCAGCGCTGATAGGGCAAAAACCCTAGGCAACACGCAGAGACGCCGGAACAGTGGTTCCGGTCGTCTTCTCCGGCCGTCTCCGGCGGAGATGCATGAAAAAAATTCCTGAAACTTGCAAAAGTGGTACCGTTCGAAAGGTCTCTCATCACACATCTCAAAAATCATATTTATTCATCCTAATTCGTCCTAACATGCACGGATCGATAAAAAACATTATGAACATCAAAACTTTAATTCCACATATCTCACTCATTTCTCATCCATTTCAAGATCTAATTACATCAGAATCATCAGCAGTGCAAGATCTACAAGTTTATGTACATGAAAAGGCAAATAGTGAAGGTCGAATTTCAAGCTTACTTGAAATGGCAGTGATGAAATCGTGTCTTTCAAGCCTCCACAAGCTCCAGATCAACTTCCTTTAACCTCTAATGAAGCTTTGTGCAAGAATTAATGGTTGAAATCTCTTGGATCTTGCTCAAATTTCAAGTTCCATCAACATGTTCATACACTTGAATAGCTCCAAATCTTGATCAATTGCCACGAATAATGGTTGATCCTTGCTCCAAAATTCCACCAAGATCATGAATATGCAAAGAGATTCAAGCTTTGTGTGAAGAATTTTGAATTTCAAGGAGAGAGAAAAAATGGAGGGAATGTGAATTTGAGATCTAGAATTGTTGTTATGAGCAAATTCTGTTAGGGTTTGCTATTTATATGGTTCACTAATCACAATGCTAATCACAATTAGGCTTGGTTAATCTTGATTAATGAATTATGAAATGTTTTGCAAAAATGCCAAAGTGAGCTTGCATAGCCATGTAACACGTACCAAATCTCATGCAATGCTTGGATTTCACTTAAAACCAATCAATAATCACCATGGAAAGGTTAAATTGCTTGTATAATCCACCAAATTTAAATTGTCAATTTTCCCTCCAAAATGCATATGAATGAACAAGTTATCACATGAGCCTTTTCCATGCAAGGCAATGGTTGATTTGGAAAGTATTGGTCAAGACAAGCATTTTGCAAAAAGAGTGGACCAATTTGGAGTTGTGAATCAAAAGTTATGCCATATTGAACTTCTATGTACACTTTGTGATCATTTGGCCATAACTTCTCAACCATTCATCATATGATCATAATATAGGGCTTTTTGAAAAGGGGAGAGAAAAATATTCAACTTTCATGTTCACCAAAAATCCATTTGAAGCTTCTTTGATGTTTAAAAGTCAAGTTGAATGTGGACCAAAAACTTGCCATTTCTGTAAACTTTCAATTACAGGTCACTTTCCATTTTTGGAAACTTTTGTCCTGACTTCAAAATCTTCAAGATAGATGTTTGAAATGACAAATTAACCTCTTTTGAACATGATTGAGGTTTCCCAACTCATTTCCCCAACTCATAACCCTCAGTTGACTGCACAGTTGACTTTTATGGTCCTCAGATGACCTGGAAATGCACTGATGAATTTGGGCCTCTACCACTTGGTAAAGTTGCTTCAAAATGAACCTTAGCTCATATAAGCTCTTTAGAATAATCATGTGGTATTCATCTCAATAAAAATACCCTATCTCCTTGAGAAACCCCAGCTGGAAGACTATCATTGATTAGGGTTGACCAGAGGTCAAAACCCTAATCCAAAGGAACTGGAGGATGCACTCTGAAACCCTGGATGATGATAAAACCATGATGATGGTAATATATCCTTGCAACCAAGATAATGCTCAACCTCCTTGAAGAAGCAAGAAAACCCTAATTGAAGCCCATGCCCCCAGATGGTTGATCCTCAATCCATAGAAACCCTCAGGCTTGAATCATATAATATCTCCATCTTCTGAAAAGACTTTGGAGGATGACTTTCTTATTTTCATATGATATGCAAAATGCAATGCCTAATGTCCTAGAATGAAATGCAATATGCTAAACTAGTCCCAAGAAGAGGAGGGCAAATTTTGAGGTGTTACACTCATCCGGAAAGATCTAGGTTTTACCAAGGTTCCCAGAGTCAGGGATTCGCCAAGAATGTTTGTCGCTTACGGAAAATTACTTGTCGGGCATCAACTCTTTCAAGGGAATCCATTATGGGTGAGGTCCTCGTGCCGGCCCATACGGGAACAACAACTCGGTGACCCGTACTATGATACCATACTTTGAGGTTCTAGACAAGGTTCCCATAGTCATGGATCCACAAGAAATTTTTCCGATTACGGCTAATTATTTGTCGGACATCAACTCCTTCAAGGGAATCTATTCTGAGTGAGGTCCTTGTGTTGACCCTTACGAGAAAAACATCCTAGGGACCTGCACTACGAGACCATCATTCCTAGTAGGCCAATGGTTTAATATTCTAAAAAGGTCCTTAGTGTCGCAGATCCTAATAAAAGAAACGAATCTTACGATAACCTACTTGTCGGGCGACAACATTCTCAAAAGAATCTACTCTAAGTGAGGTTCTCGTACTGACCTTTACGAGAAAAGCATATCGGGGACCCGCACTACTCAACCTCTTCCTATCTTATGTTTCTTCTCTAGACTCGGGGGAAGAGTCTTTCCCATAATGCTTGAAGCAGTCGGAGTATCCATATCAAGAGCTCATCATATTCAAGTACCATATACAAGATAATAACAAAGCATAACATAAGATATACACAAAGACAAATGATAGAAGAAATAAAATAAACAAAGATAACAAACATCATAATCTAATTAAATAGGCTTCACTCTCCCTAGCTTGGAGCTATATTCCCCAGCAAAGTAGCCAATTATCATACCTCAAAAAATACAATTCTTCACGAAGCGTATTACAACATTTGTGGAAAACAGTTCGAATAGAGTTGCCACCGAACTTTATTTATTCCAATGAAGGAAAATGAACATATCGATAAAACCTTTTTTAAAAAAATGAAAATGGTTGTCGCACCCAAATTCGGGTTCGGGAGTCGATTACGCAGGGGGTGGGTATTGGCATCCCTTACTTCCATTGTACTCAATGGGAATGTTTTAGTAAAACTTGTCTTTGAATGTTAGATTATATCATTTGTTTTCTTCGAGCGAATAAAATTTTAAAGGAAAATAAAAGGAGTCGCAAAAAGGTTTTTATTAGGGTGCTTGACGAGATTGCGTGTCTCGCTCCTACGTATACTCGGGTACAATAAGGAACTCAAAGATTTGTAGTTCAGGGTTAAAATGTTTGTTTGTTGGTCGATTTTAGCGAAATTTGTTGTTGTCGCAATTGGAAAAAAAAACATTTCTTACCCAAAGCAGTTTAGAGAAGTGGGCGTTGCATTACATTGAATGGATTTCTACATATCAACACTCATAGGAAAACATCACTTATCTCAACTACAATATATATGGATGAGGTGTTATTTGGGATCGTCTCGAGACGAAAACATCTTTCGTTTATGTAAAGGGTTTGACATTGCACTAGGTAGGAAATGAGTTTGATTTGTTTGAGTATGTTTTTAGACTTGAAAGACAAAATATTTATGATTTACAAGCAATTAACACATGGGCCTAATACTTGGGACTATGAATGAACCTTTCACCCAGATAGTCTTTTTCTTTCCATTAGCTTGCAAAAATGTTTGAGTAATTATAAATGTTTTGAATGAAAGACAAACACTTGGCTTGCAAGTGATTACCACTTGGGCTTAATGTTCGGGACTATGACTGGACCTTTCACCCAAGTAGTCTTTTTCTTGTCATTTATTACAAAAAGGAGACACATTTTCTTTTTGATCAAATACGAGATATTTATGGATTGTAAGCGATTACCACTTGGGCGTAATACTCGGGACTATGACTAGACATTTCACCTAGGTACTCTTTTTCTTCCATTATTGAAAAGTGTCCAAATATAGATTATTCATTTTGGATTTGATTATGAAAAGAACTCGATGTTGGTTGAAGCTTTTGATTTGTATTGAGGGGTGAATTAAGTTATGAAAAAGGTTGTGGAGTGGTTTGAAAATAGTTTGAATGGGTGAGATTTAGAAAAATTAACTTTATGTTGATCAAATGTTTGTTCTTATTTGAAAGGTTGATTTTATTATGCACATTCATGTCTTATTTAACAACCAAAGGTCTTCATACAAGATTATATAAGTCATATAATGGCATACAATCAAATACGACATATAATCATTCAATTAACAAGTATCACACAAGATATGCAAACATTCAAAATTTTAATCAAAGATCAAGCAAGTAAACTAATCATGAGGAAAAATTATGGCTAATAGAATTGAAACCTACAAGATATTTATTGGGCTAGGAAATGGAATTAAAATGAGGCAAGTCTTAAATCAAAACATCTAGATAAACTAAACTTTTTATTTATATATTTTAAATTTTTTAAAGAGAAAATAAATTGAAAATAAAGAAAACAATGTCACATTTTATTTTTATGAAAAGAAAATATATGTTTATTTTAATTTTCTTAAAGAGAAAATAATAATAAAAACAAATGGTGCATTTTATTTTTATGAAAAGAAATTACGTTTTTGTTTTTAAAAAAAGAAGAAGAAACAAATGCATAAAAAAACCAAAGGGTGGAGGGCTCTCAAAAGGCTCAACCAGTGCCAAGCCAAAGGACCTCGGGTGAACCCAAACCCACACAACAACACAAACAGGTCTTCCATCAAAGCAACCCTAACCCTCTCACAATTTCGTGTCAATATCTCTCATTCTCTTCTTCCTCTGAATTTGGCCTTGGAATAAACAAACCAAAAAGCTTGTGAAACAAATATGAATCTGAAACCCCACCTACATGTCAAACTAGTCAACTGATACTCATCCCCTTGGTTCATATGAGATTTAAACAACAAAACCTAAATCACAAAATACCAAATTTGAAACCATACAATATCTGTAAACAAAGAAACAACAACAACCATGGAAGAGGTATCATCGAGCACACAAAACAGGTTATACAAAATCAATGAACAAGAACCCCATCCCGACATTCCCATACCCAAGTATTTCATTATTTACTATCTATTACAATTACAAGAGAAGAAAAAAAAAATAATGAGATAACAAGGTTCATCAGCACAAAAGAAAAGGCAAAAAACTAACCACACGAAGAATAAGTCTTTTTTGCAATTGTCATCAAAGTTGAAAGTGACATCATTCTTCAACAAGTTTGACAGCGGAAGAGCTATCTTCCTGAAATCCTTTATGAAGCTCTTGTAAAAACCTGCATGACCAAGAAAAGAAGGAATCTCGCGAATGCAAGATGGGTAAGGAAGTGTAGAAATAACATCAACCTTAGCAGGGTCTACTAAAATTCCTTTTTTAGAAATTATGTGACCCAGGACAATTCCATGTTCGACCATAAAATGGCATTTTCATAATTTAAAACAAGGTCAGGTTCGATGCATCTCTCTAAAACCAAATTTAAACTATTCAAACATGCATTAAATGAAGAACCATAAACAGTGAAATCATCCATAAACACTTCCATGCAATTTTCAATAAAATCAGCAAAAATGCTAATCATGCATCTCTGAAATGTGCCAGGAGCATTACAAAGACCAAAAGGCATCCTCCTGTAAGCAAATGTATCGAATGGACACGTAAAAATGGTCCTTTCTTGATCTTCTGGTGCAATATGAATATGAAAGTAACCTGAAAAACCATCAAGAAAATAATAGTGTGATTTACCAGCTAGTCGTTCAAGCATTTGGTCAATGAACGACAAAGGGAAGTGATCCTTTCTAGTAGCCTGGTTCAATCTCCTGTAATCCATACAAACTCTCCAACTATTCTGAACTCTAATGGGAACAAGTTCGTTTTTTTCATTTTTGACCACTGTGAGTCCAGATTTCTTAGGTACAACCTGCACTGGGCTTACCCATTTACTGCCAGAGTTAGGATAAATGATACCTGTTTGCAAGAGTTTGGTTACCTCTTTCTTCACAACATCGAGAATCAAAGGATTAAGCCTCCTTTAGGGTTGCCTCACTGTTTTACAACCATCCTCAAGTAAAATCATGTGCATACACATTGAGGGACTAATGCCTGGTATGTCAGCCAATGTCCACCCAAACGCCTTTTTATGCTTCCTCAAAACCTGCAAAAGCTTATTTTCTTGATCGAAATCAAGGTTAGAAGAAATTATAACTGAAATTTTTTCATTACTATCGAAATCAAGGTTAGAAGAAATTATAACCGGAAGTTTTTCAGCTCTAGGGAAGGTGGTTGCTCAATGGATTGGGTGTTTGGGACAGCCGGGATATCAAATGCTTCAACTGCATAAACAACTTCATGGACAACTTCACCTGTAGGAGAAATGTTACCCTGCAAGGCAACATCAATCTCAGCACATACAACACAAAGGTTTGTGTCAGTACAATCATCACATGAATAAACATCATCGAACCTAGATCCATATAGAGATGGAAAGTCAAGTGAAAACAATTTAGAAAAAGTGTCATCAACCAACTCAGAGATCAATTCAATATGAAAAATAGAATGCTCCTCCAAGGGATGTTTCATGGCATCGAAAATGTTAAATTTTGTGGCAATGTCACCAAATTCCATGGACATGGTTCCATCGTCGACATCAATTTTTGTTTTCGCCGTTTTCATGAACGGTCTGCCTAAAATGATGGGCGATCTACTTAAATTTATTTCTCCATACATGTTCAGAATGTAGAAATTTGAAGGAAAATTCAAGTTATTAACTTGAACAAGCAGATCTTCCACTACTCCAATAGGGCGAGCATTGCTTCTGTTCGCCAGTCGAATGATTAAACCTGTATGCTGCAAAGGACCAAGATCAAGGTTATTATAAACAGAAGTAGGCATAACATTAATGCCCACTCCTAAATCAAGCATGCAATTTTCGAATTTACTATCCCCAATGGTACATGGAATAGCAAAAGTTTCTGGATCCTTGCACTTTTTGGGTATGGCCTGATTGAGGGATGAAACAGTAGCTTTTTCAAGTGAATGTTTAAGCTGGATAAGGGCTGAAATGTTTCGTCCCAAATTTACTCTCTCATTTCCCGTCAACCTTCTCTTACTTGTGCACAAGTCTTTTAGAAATTTTGCATACTTTGGAACCTGCTTAATAACATCAAGAAGCGGAATGTTTACCGCCACTTTTCTGAACACATCTAAAATCTCTCTCTCCTTGTCTCCATCATCATTCCTTTTATTTTTCAGTATTCTATGTGGGAAGGGAACTGGTGGCACATACTCTTTCTCTTTTTCTTTTTCAGTTTCTACCACAACAAAGCATTCAGTTTCTATCACAACGGAAGAAGGTTCAGGTGTTACCTCAAGAATTTTTTTATTTTTTTCTAGGGCTGGTTTTGTTACCTTCCCGAATCTCAACGAAATTTCACTCACATTATCATTAGGGCCTTTTGGATTCACAACTGTTTGGGTAGGAAGTTGGTTTGATCCTTGGGCTTGCTGCATGGCATTCATCGAAGTTGCAAGTTGTCCAATCTATGTCTGCAAAGTCTGAATACTGGAATCTGTTCATTGCTGAAATTGGAGATTGTTCACAGCCATTTGTTTGACAAGATCCTCCAATGAAGGTCCGGAAGGTACGGAGGTGGAGACTTGGGGAGTGGTCTGTGGTTGTGGCAGGGGTATGACTAATTGTTGTTGGGTGGGCTGCTGGTTTCCATATCAAAGGTTTGGATGGTTCCTCCAATTGGGGTGATATTTGTTGGTGGATAAGTCAGGAATGTTGTACCCTTTATGATTGTTACTTTGGTTGAAAAAGTTAGCTGCATATGCTTGAGGAAACTGAGTGACCGAATCATCTTGAAGAATATAACATGTGTCAGTTGGATGTTCAGTAGAAGTACAAATACCACACAACTTTGTTGTTTGAGGTTTACTCACTATAATTTGTTTCATTAAAGAAGTAAGCTCTTCAATTATGGTTTCTAAAGCCTTGTTGGAAGAGGAGACCTGAATGTCATTCACACATTTTGTTTGGACCATAGAATTATTTTTGGTTGTGAATTGTTGGGAATTGAGTGATATGTTCTCAATCAGGGCTTTGGCAGCAACTGGAGTTTTATCTACAAGTTCTCCACCATTAGCAGCATCAAGAATGTTTCTATCCATTGGTAACAATCCCTCATAGAAATACTGAATAAGCAGTTGTTCGGTAATTTGATGTTGAGGGCAGCTGGATACTAATTGTTTGAATTTCTTCCAATACTCAGCCAATGACTCATTTCCCTGTCTAATACCACATATTTCTTTTCGGATTGATTCAGCCTTGGAGGCAGGAAAGTATCTCTCTAGGAAGACTCTCTTCAAATCATTCCAAGTCGTGACGGAATTTGGCTCAAGATAATATAACCAATCCTTGGCAGCACCCTGTAGTGAAAACGGGAAGGCTCTCAGCTTGATGTGATCTTCGGTGATTCCTTCAGGTCTCAATGATGTAGAGCAAACAACCTGAAATTCCTTAAGATGCTTATGCGGATCCTCACCTACAAGACCACTAAACCTTGGCTAACTGGCTAAAAAAACAAAAGAAAACAAAATTGTCTTTATCATATTAGTGTGCACAAGTAAACAACAGCATCAACAAGAGTCAATTCAAGTTCTAGAGACCCACAAACATGAGTGAATTACATAAGAAAGAAAGAGATGGATTTTTGTATGTTATCCATATAAGGCTCAAAGCTCACCAGGGTTAATGATCTACTGTTAAAGATATACAATTTAGAGTCTAGTCCTACCTATCATTCTAAAAATGCACAGCAAAATTTTCACATCACACCACAAGACTTTAGTCAAGAGATCTAAGAAAAATACTCATAATTGTAACTCAAAAACCAAAGGAAAAAGTATGCAATTTTTTTATTTATTTTAAATTTTAACCAAAAACAGAGAAAAACTGAAAACAAAACAAAGAAAACAAAACAAATAAATGGTTCCCTCCCCCACACTTAAAATATGCATTGTCCTCAATGAAAGGACACAACTATTAAATAAGAGTGAGAGGAAAGGAAAAAGTGCTCCCTGGTCAAGTTGCAGGGTAGGTGGGCTTTTCCAAGGAAATCTCTTCTAAGAGTGCATCTTCAGGCACCGCACTTTCATGGAATATCTTCAGGCGCTGCCCATTGACCTTAAAGGTTTTATCAGTACCTGCACTTTTTATTTCTACTGCACCATGCGGGAAAATATTAGTAACAATAAAAGGGTCAATCCACTTGGATCGAATTTTCCCAGCCATAAGCTTAAGGCGGGAGTTAAACAGTAAAACTTGTTGGCCCACAGAGAATTCCTTTCTAGAAATCATCTTATCATGGAAGTGATTAGTTTTCTCTTTATAAATCCTAGAGCTCTCATAAGCCTATAGCCTAAGTTCTTCATGTTGTTGTAATTGGATTTTTCTTTCAATACCTATTTGTTGCATCTCCAAATTACAACTTTTTACCGCCAAATAAACACGATGTTTTATCTCTACAGGAAGGTGACATGCCTTACCAAAAACAAGTCGATAGGGGGACATCCCTATTGGTGTCTTAAAAGCGGTTCTTTGAGACCAAAGTGCGCCTTCTAGACGACGACTCCAGTCCTTCCTGTTTGGTTGCACCATTTTCTCTAAGACCTATTTGATCTCCCTATTTGAGATCTCAGCTTGCCCATTAGTTTGTGGGTGATATGTGGTAGAGACTCTGTGCACAACTCCATATTCCTGAGCAAAGCTTCCATGGCGCAGTTACAGAAATGAGTGCCTTGGTCACTTATGATAGCTCGGGGGATTCCAAACCTATAAAAAATATTGGACCTAACAAAATCTGCAACAACTCTAGAATCGTTAGTCCTAATGGGGATAATTTCCACCCACTTTGAAACATAATCAACAGCAAGCAAAATGTATAGAAAACCAAATGATATAGGAAAGGGACCCATTAATTTGATTCCCCATACATCAAATACCTCACAAAAAAGCATAGGTTGCTGAGGCATTTCACTCTTACGGGTGATGGTTGTACCTGCTATTTGGCACTCTTTACAAGTTCTATAGGTATCATATGCATCTTTAAAAATAGTGGGCCAATAGAAACCTGAGTCTAAGACTTTTCTTGCATTCCTTTGAGGACCAAAGTTCCCCCTACTTGAGAAGCATGAGAAAGATGCAAAATAGATTCAATCTCATAGTCGGGGACACATCTCCTAATTACCTGATCACTACCAAACTTCCAAAGATATGGGTCATCCCAAACATAATATTTGGCTTCACTCTTGAGTTTGTGAATTTGTGTCCTAGATGCACCTACAGGAAAAACACCAGCAACAAGATAATTAATAATATCAGCAAACCAAAGAGTAACCTCATGCAAAAGTAAAAACTGCTCATTAGGAAAGTCATCCTGAATGGGAAAAGGATCTTCATCCCTCTCTATCCTGCTCAAATGATCAGCCACCAAGTTCCCAACTCCACTTTTATCTTTAATCTCCATATTAAACTCTTGGAGCAACAACATCCACCGAATCAATCTCGGTTTTGCTTCTGTCTTCTTTAACAAGTATTTTAAAGTTGTATGGTCAGTAAAAACAACAACCTTGGAACCTAGCAACTATGATATGAATTTATCAAGAGCAAAAACAATAGCTAGAAGTTCCTTTTCAGTGGTGGTGTAATTAGACTGTGCAGAATCTAAAGTCCTAGAGCATAATAAATAACATGGGCAACCTTGTCAACTCTTTGTGCAAGGACCGCCCCAACAGCATAGTTAGAAGCATCACACATAATCTCGAAATGGAGGGTCCAGTCAGGGGGTTGGATGATAGGGGCGGAGGTCAATGCTTTCTTCAAGAAGTCAAATGCTTTTTTGCAATTGTCATCAAAGTTGAAAGTGACATCATTCTTCAACAAGTTTGACAGCGGAAGAGCTATCTTGCTGAAATCCTTTATGAAGCGCCTGTAAAAACCTGCATCACCAAGAAAAGAATGAATCTCGCGAATGCAAGATGGGTAAGGAAGTTTAGAAATAACATCAACCTTAGCATGGTCTACTGAAATTCCTTTTTTAGAAATTATGTGACCCGGGACAATTCCATGTTCGACCATAAAATGACATTTTTCATAATTTAAAATAAGGTCAGTTTTGATGCATCTCTCTAAAACCAAATTTAAACTATTCAAACATGAATCAAATGAAGAACCGTAAACAGTGAAATCATCCATAAACACTTCCATGCAATTTTCAATAAAATAAGCAAAAATGCTAATCATGCATCTCTGAAATGTGCCAGGAGCATTACAAAGACCAAAAGGCATCCTCCTGTAAGCAAATGTACCAAATGGACACGTAAAAATGGTTTTTCTTGATCTTCTGGTGCAATATGAATCTGAAAGTAACATGAAAAACCATCAAGCAAACAATAGTGTGATTTACCAGCTAGTCGTTCAAGCATTTGGCCAATGAACGACAAAGGGAAGTGATCCTTTCTAGTAGCCTGATTCAATCTCTTGTAATCAACACAAACTCTCCAACTATTCTGAACTCTAGTGGTAACAAGTTCATTTTTTTCATTTTTTACCACTATGAGTCCAGATTTCTTAGGTACAACCTGCACTGGGCTTACCCATTTACTGTCAGAGATAGGATAAATGACACCTGCTTGCAAGAGTTTGGTTACCTCTTTCCTCACAACATCGAGAATCAAAGGATTAAGCCTCCTTTGGGGCTGCCTCACTGTTTTACAACCATCCTCAAGTAAAATCCTATGCATACACATTGAGAGACTAATGCCTGGTATGTCATCCAATGTCCATCCAATCGCCTTTTTATGCTTCCTCAAAACCTGCAAAAGCTTATTTTCTTGATCGAAATTAAGTTTAGTAGAAATTATAACTAGAAGTTTTTCATTACTATCTAAATAAGCATATTTCAGATTTTCAGGGAGTTGTTTCAGCTCTAGGGAAGGTGGTTACTCAATGGATGGGATGTTTGGGACAACCGAGATGTCAAGAGCTTCAACTGCATAAACAGCTTCATGGACAACTTCACCTGTAGGAGAAATATTACCATGTAAGGCAGCATCAATCTCAGCACATACAACACAAAGGTTTGTATCAGTACAATCACCACATGAATAAACATCATCAAACCCAGATCCAGATAGAGATGGAAAATCAAGTGAAAACAATTCAGAAAAAGTGTCATCAACCAACTCAGAGATCAATTCAATATGAAAAACAGAATGCTCCTCCAAGGGATGTTTCATGGCATCGAAAATGTTAAATTTTGCGACAATGTCACCAAATTCCATGGACATGGTTCCATTGTCGACATCAATTTATGTTTTCTCGGTTTTCATGAAAGGTCTGCCTAAAATGATGGGTGATCTGCTTGAATTTGTTTCTCCATACATGTCCAGAATGTAGAAATCTGTAGGAAAAATCAAGTTATTAACTTGAACAAGCACATCTTCAACTACTCCAATAGGGCAAGCATTGCTTCTGTTCGTCAGTTGAATGATTAAACATGTATGCTACAAAGGACCAAGATCAAGTTTATTATAAACAGAAGTAGGCATAACATTAATGCCCGCTCCCAAATCAAGCATGCAATTTTCGAATTTACTATCCCCAATGGTACATGGAATAGCAAAAGTTCTCTGATCCTTCCACTTTTGGGGTATGGCCTGATTGAGGGATGAAAAAGTAGCTTTTTCAAGTGAATGTTTAGGCTAGATAAGGGTTGAATGTTTCGTCCCAAATTTACTCTCTCATTTCCCTTCAACCTTCTCTTACTTGTGCATAAGTCTTTTAGAAATTTTGCATAATTTGGAACCTGCTTAATAACATCAAGAAGCGGAATGTTTACCGCCACTTTTCTGAACACATCTAAAATATATCTCTCCTTGACTCCATCATCAGTCCTTTTATTTTTCAGTATTCTATGTGGGAAGGGAACTGGTGGCACATACTCTTTCTCTTTTTCTTTTTCAGTTTCTACCACAACAGATGGTTCAGTTTCTATCACAACGGAAGAAGGTTCAGGTGTTACCTCAAGAATTTTTTATCTTTTTCTAGGGCTGGTTCTGTTACCTTCTCGGATCTCAACGAAATTGCACTCACATTAGCATTAGGGCCTTTTGGAATTACAACTATTTGGGCATGAAGTTGGTTTGATCCTTGGGCTTGCTGCATGGCATTCATCGAAGTGGCAAGCTGTCCAATATGTGTTTGCAAAGTCTGAATAATGGAATCTGTTTGTTGCTGAAATTGGAGATTGTTCATAGCCATTTGTTTGAGAAGATCCTCCAATGAAGGTCCGGAAGATGCAGAGATGGAGACTTGGGGATTGGTTTGTGGTTGTGGCAGGGGTATGACTAATTGTTGTTGGGTGGGCTATTGGTTTCCATATCAAAGGTTTGGATGGTTCCTCCAATTGGGGTGATATTTGTTGATGGACAAGTCAGGAATATTGTACCCTTTCTGATTGTTACTTTGGTTGAAAAAGTTAGCTGCATATGCTTGAGGAAAATGAGTGACCGAATCATCTTGAAGAATAGGACATGTGTCAGTTGGATGTTCAGTAGAAGTACAAATACCACACAACTTTGCTGTTTGAGGTTTACTCACTGCTATTTGTTTCACTAAAGAAGTAAGCTCTTCAATTCTGGTTTCTAAAGCCTTGTTGGAAGAGGAAACATGAATGTCATTCACACCTTTTGTTTGGACCATAGAATTATTTATGGTTGTGAATTGTTGGGAGTTGAGTGACATGTTCTCAATCAGGGATTTGGTAGCAACTGGAGTTTTATCGACAAGTGCTCCACCACTAGCAGCACCAAGAATGTTTCTATCCATTGGTAACAATCCCTCATAGAAATACTGAATAAGCAGTTGTTCGGTAATTGGATGTTGAGGGCAGCTAGATACTAATTGTTTGAATCTCTCCTAATACTCAGCCAATGACTCATTTCCCTGTCTAATACCACATATTTCTTTTAGGATTGATGCAGCCATGAAGGCAAGAAAGTATCTCTCTAGGAAGACTCTCTTCAAATCATTCCAAGTCGTGACAGAATTCGGCTCAAGATAATATAACCAATCCTTGGCAGCACCCTGTAGTGAAAACGGGAAGGCTCTCAGCTTGATGTGATCTTCGGTGATTCCTTCAGGTCTCAATGGTGTAGAGCAAACAACCTGAAATTCCTTAAGATGCTTATGCGGATCCTCACCTGCAAGACCACTAAACCTTGGCAACAAGTGTATTAAACCAGATTTTAACTCAAAAGGAACAGTAACATCAGCATATTCAATATATAAACCATTGTAATTCATATTATGAGCAGCAAGCTGCCTTAGTGTTCTTTGTTCATCCCTGTTATTAAAATCAAGTTCAGAATCATAATCAAATAAGTTATGCAAATAGTCAGAATCAGAATCACTAACGGATGGTGAACTAGTGCTAGCTTGATTTGCTCTACGGTGTGTGTGCAATGCTCTCTCTATCTCAGGATCAAAAAGATCAGAACAACCAGACCTAGTAGCCAGAACTAATGCAACAACAAATGCGAAAATGCCAACAATGTCTCTATTAGGCAGAAACAAAAAAAAATATGATCAAAATAAATTCATAAAAATACAAAAACACAAAATTTAGTTTAATTAGACGAAATAAGAATTTTGGAAATTTTTTGGAATTTTTTCGAGACAATGAAAACAATAAAAAAATCATAAAAAATAGAAAAAAGATGAATTTGGGAATTTGAGGGTGATTCAAACATACAAAAAAGAGTTGTAAACAAAAGTGATTTAAAAAAACAAATGGAAATGGAGTACTTCCACACATAATGGTTCCAATTTTATTCAAAGTTCTTGTATCTAAAGAAGTATGGTTCTCAAAGCTTTGTTAATAATGATATGATCAGTGAAAAACAATGTTACCTAAACCATTGAAATAAAAGAAACCAAACTTGATTCACAAGCTAATATTTTCTTAGGTTTCTCATGTTAAGTCAAATATGAATCGAACCAAATGACATAACCTTTAGGTATAAAAAAGTAAAAAATGTAAATCAAACCCTTATGAACGATACTACCCTAGTTGTGCTAATGATCATGCCATAACACAATGTAATAAATGAAAGGCTAATGCCAAAAGATACAAAATATCCAGTCAATGGTTGACTTTCTTTTGAGCTTATTTTTGAACTAATGAGAACCAATGCTTATGTATACTATGCATGATGAATGCTATTGATCAATATGAAATGGTCCTAATTCCATGTCCCAGATGACATCGACAAATGAATATGAATGATGTGGAATCTAAAACAAACTAGCCGTAATGATATGAATAGAGGGAGGGGAAAAGTTTGGGTGTGATAACAGGGATTTTTATGCCTATAACTAGGCATATATCAACAACATCTAGACCGAAGGCGTTAGGTCCTTCCGCAGATTTCATCCTCTCCTCTAAGATGCAGAACTTTTTCTCAGCTTTAGCAATTGGGAGCTCAAGGGCATCGAGTGTTGGGTCAGTTTACGGGATGAAGAAGGCATTCTGATGATCTTCCATTTCATAATGATGTCTTGTTCCATTGTTGTGTGCATCCCTTGGAGATTTTTGCTTCCTGGCGCTTCTCATTCCATTCCCTAGGGGTAATACGAGAAGTTCTCAAGGCTTCTTCTTTGAAACAACACTCTTGTTCCACCTTGACATTAGCATTTCTAAGAAACAACTAGAGTTCTTGGATCTCGGTGATCCGCTGTCGCACACGGGTCAAAACGAGTAATTAGAAAACTGTAGTTTAGCGGAAGCGACAACTCGAGTATCGTATCGCAAGGATTCTTGTATTATTGTCAACCTAATGAAATCAATTTAAGGGGGTTTATGTTTTAATGGTCGATTTAGAAAACAAAGCAAAAAAATTGATTAAAATAAGTGATTATAAAATACGCCAATCTACTATTTTCGGTTTTCGGCTAATCATTGGTTTTTACCTACCAATTCCCTAAGCGACTTCGATCTCTATTCAATTCAAATTTGATTGACAAGCGCAATAGATATATGACAAATTTATATTCCTATATTCCTAATTAAGAAAACGGATAAATACAATCGTGAATTAAGAAAACACGATTTACAAACGCAATTTAACGACAAAGCGACGAAAACGGTGATTAATAGTTAGGAATGCAATCATACGAATTTAATCAAAACCATTCCATAAAATACAGATTAAGCAAATGAAATTCCATAGAATAGAATTGAAAGAGAATGGAATTAAATTGATAGAATAAAAACCTCAAAGCCTTGGAAATTCGGTTACAGCAGATTGACTCTAGAAGATTAGTTCCTCTTTATGATCGCACAAAAGAAAAAATTTATCGTGAATAATGTGTATCTTATACAGTACCGTGGCTTCCCTTTTAAACAAAATAAGGGTTTCACTTATAATTCAAACTGGACCGGAAAACCTAAATTCGGTCCAACAAATGGCCCAAAAGAAAATATTTCCTAAAGTACGAAACTTCAACGAATTATTTGAGACGTCTTCACTCTGTATTAGCTTTTGGCTTCAACGTAAAAGTTGTATATCTTTCTCTTAGATTTCCAACGCATGTTAGAACTTGCAAAACGGCATCACGTAGCTCAAGTTATGATCCGAACAGTGGACAGGTATCAAATAACCGCTAAAACTGAAAATAGCAAACGAAAATAGATTAAAGGCAAACATGAACTTAAATCTAAAAACATAATAAAATAGTAAAATAAGAAAAATAAACTAGACTTCTCAATTCTTCTTCTTTGAAACCACACTCTTGTTCCACATTAACATTGGCATTTCTAAGAAACAACTAGAGTTCTTGGATCTCGACCTCAAGCTTTTCCCTCAACTCTTTATTGTCTTTCGTGGCCAGGTCGAGCCAGTGATAACCTTCTTCGTGTTCTCTCTCAAGTCATTTTAGACGTTTGTAAAGTGAATGCATCCCAAGATCAGCCTCTGCTAAACTATCTTGATATTTTTCTTTGAGGTCTTCCTCAATTTTGGTCTTTTTTCTACTTTCATCCAACAATTCCTTATCAGTTTTGTTCTTCATCTTTTCTCTAGTTGTTTCGTGGAGTTTGGATTGTAACTCCCCAGTCTCTGTAGTCATACATGCAATCATGACCCTGAACTCATCAGCTTCTTCTTTGGAAACATGAGTAGGTTCAGGCTCTGGAGGTGGAATTGGAACTTCAACACTGAAAGGTAGCTTGATTTCTTTTTCTCTTTTTATCACCCATTGACGATAAGTCTCTTTTGCTCTGCAGTCTCTTTTGCCTAGATATTTTCCTTTTCTATGAATATGACTCCAAGCTCTTTTGATCTTCTTTAGAAGGTAAGGATTCTCTATTCCCGTTCTGGGTAAGATAAATTCTTTCAACAATTGCATCATGGGTTCATTTTCCAAAGGACACCCAAGTTGTCTTAGGCCCAAAGTTGAGTTGTAGTTGATACAACCTCGGGGGCCTATAAGCGGTAATAAACTTTTCTATATCCCATGTAGGAAGATACCAAACCGTGGAATTGGTGGTGAGAGAAGCCAAAATTTTGACACCACTTCAGATTCTTCAAAAACTCCACCCAAGGACCTTTCTGAGGTACGTGAGACAGAAGTCAATAATAAAACAATGGGGCACAACATAGGACTACTCATTTTTTCTTTCCATGTCTTATATGGAGAAGTAGTATTGGCTTCTAATAGAGTGGGAACCAGATTCTTAGCCAATAACACAATGATAGTGGGTGGATCTATAAATTCGTCGTCATTAGGGAACATGACAACTCCGTAGATAATAAGAGATAGAATGACGCATAAAGCCTCCCATTTTTATTCTTTCTCTAATGTCTATGCATTTTCTTCTATGAACTTCCTTGAAAACCCTATGGGTCCCAGACGAGGTACTACTTCTCTGACAGTGAGGTGCAATGTTCCTGCTACCTTTTCGGGTGTTAGCTCTTCCACTAAGCCTGTGAGTGTAGCATGATCCTTTAGATACCAACCTAAAAGTATTTCAAACTCTTCGATGGTCAGAGCTAGTTGGAAGTCTAGGAAATTAAAGCAACAAAGAGGAGGGTCATAATATTGAGCCAAAGAAACTAGGGCCCCCACATCTTCATTCGTGGTCAATAACTTCAGTATCTGCCCATGTCTTCTTATAAAAAATTTCTTCTTGCATGGAGTTATTTTTCCACTTAAGACAATCAGACTCTATGTTTTGGGTAGCTTGAACTTGAGAAGAAATGTGTTTCTTCTAACTTGACCCATCTTTCAAATGCTTACTATATAAAATAAATCTTTAAGATTCCCTGAGAATATAGCCCTATGGAAAATGCATGCAATGTAATGTTATGCATATTTTAGGTTTGAAGGTTCGACGTATTTTGGACAAGGCAGTTTCTAAGGCTTTCTGCAAGGTAGGTAGGTAGTGTTTTAAGCTTCCTGCAAAAATCCATATCACCTCACAGGAAGGTTCTAAGGCTTTATTAAGGTTCTTAGAGTCACAGATCCTAGTCTGAGAATATTCTTATCAACGCAAATGATCTCGGGTCAATGATACCCTTAAGAGGTTCTACTCTTATCAACACAAATGATTTCGAGCCAACAATATTTCCTGAGGAATCTACTATTGGCGGGGTTTTCGTACCAACCCATCAAGACAAATACGTCTGACAAGTTAATACTATGCAACCACCATTATATCTTAGGTGTTCTCTCAAAGCCTGGGTAGTAGGCTTATCACTCAATAGTATCATGAAACCCCACCCACAATAGAGAACACAACAGATATATCCAGAATATATGAAATATCAAAAGCAAAAAATACAATAAAAGAAAGCAAGTAAAGAAATAAAGGTAAACACCCAAATCACACAAAGAAAAAAAACAAAATTGGGCTTGAATCGGTTAGGAATTACTCCCCAGCAAAGTTGTCAACTTTCGCACCGCAAAAAATACAGAGTCACCAATGGACTTTATTTATTCTAAAGGAAAGGGAAAATATTGATAAAACCCTTAAAACAAAAAGAAGATGGCCATCACAACAAAATTCAGATTCAAGAGTTTATTATGCAAGGGGAAGGTATTAACACCCCTCACATATGTTGTACTCAACGGGAACCGTTTTGATTGTTTTGCACATATGGGTGTTATTATCTAAAGGTTAGTTGCGATTGGTTTTAACTAAGGGGAAAATAATTTTTTAATTAATATGCTCGCAAAGATTTTGAAATCCTGTGCCGATGTATTCCCATTGTGCAATGAGAAAATCAGATCCCCGTAGTTCATAGGGTAGAAAATAAGTATTTATTGGTTGATTTTATTGAACGATGTTAACATTAGTTTTCAAGCAGTTAAACGTTGCTTGTATACTAACGCGTGGGAGGTTTAATCATTATTTGTATTGCGGTAGAACGAAAATAACATGTCCTTTATGAAAAGCTTTTGAATGCCCTAAAGTGAAAAAATTTGAATTTGGTTGGTTGTGATTGATTTTAAGTGGGAGACAAGTATCAGACCACAAGCTAGGTACGACCGACAATCCAAGTACTCAAGAGCTGAAAGGACAAGTGCATCATGACCTCTCTTTTTCATCCAAAAAGTTTTTGTTTATGAAATTTGTGAGGCGATTTTAATAGTTGGTGCTTAGAGGGAGATGAGCATCTAACCCCAAGCTAAGTACGGTTGGCAATCAGAAAACTCAGGAGCTAAAAGGACAAGTACATCCTGACCTCTCTTTTTCATCTGATGAGGGTCGAATTAACTCATTTATTTTTTAGTGTTTTGAATAGAAGACAAGTATTGAACCACAAACTAAGCACGATTGACAATCCAAGTACTTAAGAGATGGTGTGGACAATAACGTACACCCCATCCTTTTCATCCGGTTTATCATGGAAAATATTTTTATGACATGAAAGAAAGTGAATTTGCTATCTTTTTAAGGATAAAGTATCAAATAATCACAAGTATCTCTTACATAACCAAAGGGGTTCTTTATGCGTTGACGATTAAATTCTAAGTGTATACTCATGGTTAATTCATAATGTTCAAGCATTTAATTAATTAATAAATCCAAATAATTAAGTAATCGGCTAAACAAAATAGGAAAAATAATCCATATCTCACTTATCGTTCATTTTAGACTCAAGAAATAAATCACCAATGCTAACCAGCATGAAAATAGAAAATATATGCAATAAAAATAAAAGCCATAAAATAACTTAAAATGAATGAATATAGTGGGTGCGAGAAATTATAATGGATGTGATAAAACAATGTTGATTAGGGTTATTTCTAATATTATCATTCACGAATCAACTAGTGTCATGTGGTAAATTTAATTAACTAACAATAAAAATTCAACACGAATCTGACATGTGGTGGTAAATTATATTAAAAATAAAATTAAAACAAAAGTCATAGAAATAAACAAAATAATTAGATTTTTTTTTTAAATAACCAGGTTTTTCAACAAAAATACGAAAATAACCATCTTTTCAAAAAAAAATCCAAAATAACCAACTTTGGGGGAGGATGCGCCGGGGGAGTTGGCGCACCCCCCCAAAAATTAGAGGAGGCGCCAGATGCATTGGCGCCAATGCATTGGGCTCCTAAAGGAAGAGCCAATGCTTGTGGCGCCTGCTTGGCCCTCCTAAAGGAGGCTCCAAGGGCAATGGCGCCTATGTGTATGTGTGTGCAAGGCGCCACTTTTTGTGGCGCCTGTGTGTGTGTGTGTCATGTGGGTGCCACTTCAACTGGCGCCTACGTGTTTTGTCCAATTCATCTTCCGCCTCTTTAAATACCATCACCTTACATACAATTATTTTCACTCAAATTCATCTCCTAGTCTAGTTCAACCATCAATTTTAATTTTCTTTATTTCAACAATGTCTGCATACATTCAGAAACGAAATGCTGATGTAATATTTTCTGCCGTTACGGCTCCAATACAGGTTCGACTTTGGAACACAGGTACATTTGAACGTCTTAATCGGACGTTGTATAGTTGGTTAGAGGGAGAAATTGGAGAGGGTGAACGGATTAGAAGAATATAATGGCTTGTGTCCACGTTCAACCAAAACGGAGAAGTGTGCGAATGGGTGGATATTAAGACCGACCAAGACGCTCGTAGGATGATGCAGTACATGTTCAAAATTGTTTTGATGGTTGTAATCGCATAATTTTTGTATTCTAGTTGTTTTAATTGTTTGTGTTATTTTTTATTAACAACTGTCTTTTCGTCACAGACGTCTACTATGAAGTAAAATTAATTTTCCATATATTGCAACAGAGGTACTTTGAAATAAATTTAAGTTTCCATATATAGCAACAGAGGTACATCTGAATTATCTGGTTGTGCTCGTTCCAACACTAGGACAGTTATTACGATTGTGACCTGGTTGACAGCATGAACTACATAGTCTAACCATTTTGTTCGTCGTATCCATTTCGGTTCGAATCCGGGTGCTGTTAGGGCGACCCTTTTTCTTCCTTCGCATAACTTCGTTGTGCTAGACGATGTCCCCTTGATATTCTGGCCAATAATCCTCTTTTTCCACTACTGAAAAACTAATTTTATAAACATTTGAAAGGTTGGCGACTTTGTAAACTTCAGATAGCATGTAGGATGGATCCCTTCGAACCTTTGAGCACACCGCTATGACATGGGAGCAGGGGGTACGAAAGGCTTGGAACCTTCCGCAGTCGCACCAACCTCTATCTAATTCGACTCTGTACTGTCCCATTGGCATGCCCTCATTGTGATCCATGGACTCGGCAACACTAAACCAACCTTTTGTTCGGTCAAATACCGTAACCACGTGTGTGTTTGCTTTGGCAGCTTCATGTCTGATGAATTTCATTGAAGCATCACTGAACAACTGTCCAGATTGCAACACGGAACTCCATTTTGAGCGTCTGGTTTCAAACAACGCCCCTAGCCTGAAATATGTAGCTTGCACCAAAGCGGTTATTGGTAGGTTACGAATTCCTTTGAAGACAGAGTTCATTGATTCCACAAGATTTATTGTCATGTGGCCCCAACGTTGTCCGCCGTCGTATGCCCTAGTCCCCTTCTCCAACGGAATACTACCGATCCATTGAACCACATCTTCGTTCAACAATCTTATTTCCTCGCGGTAGTGTTTGAAAGAAGGTTTTGTTAATGCGTAACCCGCATTGACAACCTTCTTACGCAACGTCTTATCTTTGATTTCTCACATGAAATTCTGAGCAATATGTCTAATACAAAACACATGCGTCGAATGAGGATTTTGCCAGCCATTGTCAATGTTATTATATGCACTGATGATTGAGGGGTGTCTATCATAGATAAAACACAAGTTAGGCTGAGGTGCAACGTGCAATCGGAGATTTCTTAGGAAAAAACTCCATCCCTCAGCAGTCTCCCCTTCAACTACGGCAAAGGCGATTGGAAAAATATTGTTGTTCCCATCTTGTGCCACTGCCATCAGTAACGTTCCTTTGTATTTTCCATACAACCATGTACCATCAATTTGTATAATTGGTTTACAGAAAGAAAAACCTATGATACACGGTTGATACGCCCAAAATAGACGGTGAAATATTCTATTTCCAACAGGACACGTACCATTTGGTGTATATGTGGGCAATGTTTCCATCTTGAAAATTGTACCGGGAGCATAGTGTTTTAGAGCGAACATGTATTTTGGAAGTTGTTTGTAAGATTCCTCCCAATTGCCAAACACTTTTTCAACAACTTTTGTTCTAGCTATCCATGCCTTCCTATATGATGGTGTGTAGTTGTACTCTGTCCTAATATGCGAGATTATTGTACTCACCTTTAAAGATGGATTATCGCTAATGACAGACAATATTTCATCGCATATTAGTTGAGAGCTTAATTTACGATGATCCTTCATTGGGTTTGTCATAATGCATGTGTGATCTGGACCCATTGATCCAATCTCCCAAGACTCCTTCCTCTTCCGTTACGAAGCTGACAACTTAAAAAGGCAGTGCTCATTCGGACAATAAAGTTTATACCTCAATGCGTCAGTTCTGTCAACTCTGAAATCTGCTGATAGTTCCATGTGGAATTTTTTAATGGCTTTTACATATTCCTCTTTTGTGCGAAATGTGTCTCCTTGTTTCAGAGATCCTTGCATTTGCACGTAAGGATTGTACCATACATCTCCCGAAGGTTCATCTGAACCCAAATTTAACCTTGTCATGTGTTGGGGTGGGCAATATACATGACCTGCTGGTATTGGCTCCTCTTCCTCTTCAGCGTTCACCATCGAATCAACGATGATCTCAGGTTCCTCTTCTTCATCGTTTGGAACATTCACCTCAGCTTGTTCGTCATCAGTCTCACAAAACACTTGTGACTGATCAATGTACTGAGACTCCTGTTGTTGATGTGGTAATATATACAACTCTATATCGTTGTAACCGGATTGTTCGTGACTGCCAAACAAATGTTGAACATCATCATCATCTCGAATCTTCTTCTAATAAAACTTTACTTGGTTTTCTGCAAAACAAACTGGATTTTTATAGATGATCTGACCCACATTATTGCACTGCAATTTCTTTTCTATTCTTTGTTTTAGGTGTGAAAAATTTGATCGCCGATTTATTGTAAACCGAGTCACCTGTGTGTCTCGAAAACAAAAACCGAACAACTGATGATCAAATATTTCACCTTCAACATGTGCACTGATCATATAATGTTGTGTGGAAGACATTGTGTTGAATGGAATTGAAACTGAATGCATTGCTAAGTTGTTCAACTGCACAACATAAATAGTTGGCCAATGCATTGATAAATTGATAATTATCTGTACAGACTTGACCATACATCCAGTTGAAGGAATCCAGCGCATAGAGAAAAGAGTGAAAAGAATACATGCAGTTGAAGGAATCTAGCACATAGAGGAAAGAGTGAAAAGAATACTCAATAGTCAGGGAATCAAAGAATCTGAGTTTTGTGCCCTAATGTGCCCTAAGATTCCAATCCTAGGCGCCCATTCCCTAGGCACCATAAAGTAACTGAGGTGCCAAAGGGTTGGGCGCCTCTTCACAAATCAAAACATAAGTGCCACTAGGAAGGGCGCCCCTTCCAATTGCCCTACACTTAGGCGCCAAGAGGAAGGGCGCCTCTTCCTTGCATGTGAAAAATCACATGTAGGCGCCAAACTCAAGGGCCTTCTTCCCCTTGCATGTGATTTCTTCACATGCGCCTAGTAGATTCCTCACATGACCTTCCATGCTGAATTTTGTCATTCACTTGTCTCCTTTTGCCTTTGCATGCAACCAATCACACTCTTTTTGGTTTCTAAACCTACTCACTCATTCATCTATAAATAGTCTCTCATATCAACAATATCAAATCATCTTCATCACACTCTTTTCTTCTACCACATTTCTTTCATCTAACAAACTCAAGCTTTGCAAAATCGAATCATGTCTTTGTTAACTATGGGCGATGAACACAGAGGCACAATCGAGAATATCTCGGCATTTGTATGTTATCTCTCTCTTTTAGTTACTATTTCTGGATTACTTCTAATACATTTCTTCTTTGTGTTATACCTTTGAAATCTCTCTCTTTTTAGTTTCTATTTCTGGATTACATCTAATACATATTTCTTGAGTATGTATTTCTTCTTCTAATTGTATTTTCTTATTTTTTTGTTATTAGGACCCGAAGCGGTTTAGATGCCGTGTACATGAATATGTACCCCACAATCCTTTAATAGAACCATATATTAGAGGATGTGGATTTGGAAATCTACTAAACATTGTTTCGTACTCGGTGGACTACAAGTTCATTCTGGCTTTGTTGGAGAGGTGGAGACCTGAGACCCACACATTTCACCTTCCGATTGGTGAGTGTACCGTCACACTTGAGGACGTGTACATGTTGTTGGGTCTTCATATAGATGGAAAGGCAGTGAATGGGCAAGTTAACCAAGACAACAATATATGCAATGAATTATTGGGTGCCCCTTTGTTAGATGACGAAACTGAGGGAGACACATCCAGTCAAGCAAGGGGGCAAGGTATATATTTAAAATACCTTAAACAATATTATGCCAGTATAGTACTGTCCGAAGATTCAACCGAGTATGAGAAAATAATAAAACCTCGGTGTTATATTATGATTTTATTTGGTAACTTTTTGTTTCCAGAAAGTACAGGTAATTCTGTGAATATAATGTATTTACCTTTATTACGCAACATCAATAAGGTAAACACTTATAGTTGGGGTTCAGCTGTGTTGGCCCATCTATATAGTGCAATGTGTAGAACTGCAAAAAAGAATACCTGTACTTTTTTTCATGTGCTTATTTGCTTCAAGCTTGGGGTGGTCTAGGATGCCGTCGCTCGCCCCGATAAATGAGCGTCCATTCGTGTTCCCCTTTGCAACCAAGTAAGTCTAGCACTTTACCATTCACCATTTAGTTAATTATATCTATTATTTAAATTAACAGTAAATAATATTTTTCACTTCTTTTTATTATCTTAGGTGGTCAGTAAGGGGAATGAACTACAATAGGTGTCTGAAACACGCTATTGTAGTCTATCGAAATCTATTGGATCACATTGGACATGATGATGTAATACTCCTACCAAACTATAGTTTAATTTAAAAATACTTCTCAAATTATTTTCCATCTAACGATTTGGTATTTTTTTTCCAGTTTGTTTGGAGGCCATATCTAGGTCTGAATCATGATGTGAACCATGACGATGCTGCAGTTTGGACAGCGAAGACACCAATTATCCGATTCACTACAGTTGAAATGCACCAAAGTGACCGGGTCAAACTGCAGTTCGGAATGCTACAACATATTCCAGAATCTCCCACGTGTTTGGGGAATTGGCATCAAAAAAGGGTCGATGCACGGTGGGATTATTCTGACTGGAGAGACTTTGCAAAAGACATGTGTCATCAATGGAGAAATCGACAACAACACATCCTGAATGAACCAGTCATCCAAGGTGCAAGACCGACTCAACAATATATGGCATGGTTTAGGTCTGTAACAACTCATCAATTCGTATCTGAGCCGCGGTATTTGATGGATCCGTGCCAACTTGCTTCGTCATCATATGTCCCACATCAATTCACCACCCAATACCAATGTGAACCCACCCAAACCCAACAACCAACCACACAACATCAACCGACCACATACATAAAACAACCACACACCCAACATCACAACCCGTTCATGCCAACCACCCAACAACGAACCATCCAACGTCGCAATCCATTCATACCACCCACCCAAACACACAACCAAGAACCAAACCCCGCAACCACAACCGTCTATAGCCCAGATGATTCATATGGGTCACGTCATCGTAGCCCCCCACCATTTAACACCCAACCACTGTTTAACTATAGTACGCCCCAAGAACCATTGCTTCATTTTCAAAACGACTCAATGGACCAATTTTGGCAACTATACCGTCCCCAATTCACCCAACCCCAACGCCCTAACTACAATGACATGGGCACCGAACTCCATTACGGAAGCGCCATTGGCCATAGCCCCTCCGAATATTGGGAGCAAATGATGACACATCTGTCAAATACCGCCGGAACTTCTGCTGGACCTTCCAACCAGCCATCGCTCAATCAGGTCAGCACCCAAAGACCACAAACACCTCAAGAAAATCGTGGGAGACCTCGGAGACAACCTAACGCACCGGGATGTGGAACCAGGGAACGTTATAATCGGGCGGGTCATTAGGTTTTTGGTCTTTCTAATGTAATCAATTATTATATATTTAATGAAGTTATTTTATTTTTATTTTTATTTATTATGTATTAAATAATAAATTTTAAATATTAAAAACAAAAAATATTATAAAAAAAATATAATTAAAAAATATTAAAATAGAAAAAAATAATAAAAAAATACTATGAGGGGGTGTATGCGCCAGATGTGGTGGCGCATACACCCACCAAACAAAGAATACATATGCGCCATTGCCCTTGGCGCCTCCTTTAGGAGGGCCATGTAGGCGCCATTGCCCTTGGCGCCTCCTTTAGGAGGGGCAAGCAGGCGCCACAAGCATTGGCTCCTTCTTTAGGAGCCCAATGCATTGGCGCCAATGCATCTGGCGCCTCCTCTAATTTTTTGGGGGGTGCACCAACTCCCTCGGCGCATCCTCTCCCAAAGTTGGTTATTTTGGAAAAAAAATTGAAAAGATGGTTATTTTTGTATTTTTTTTGAAAAACCTGGTTATTTTAAAAAAAAATCCAAATAATTACAATTTCAACTAATCACTGCTCATGTGATAACTCACTAAACTAAAAGAAAAATGCAATACTAATCAAAATGGATATGTGGTAAAGTTATATGAGGGGAAAAAAGGCATAGCAGTAGATGTAGAAGTGAAACGCAATGGAAGAGTGATGAAGATGCAGAAAAGTGAATCGTGGCTGGAAAAACAACGTGAAAACGCAGGTGGGACAAAAAAGAAACGCGACAATTCACGGCAAAGAAGAAGCTCATAACAGCGTTTCACATAAGTGATTCTTACATATGCGATTTCTCCGTGTAATTCCTCCAAACGCGATTAAACGCGGTTCTCACACACCAACCAGTCACTCGGATTTCGCACTTTTTCAATTCAGGTTTGAATTCAGTTTCGACTCAGTTTTCGTTTTGATTCAGTTCTGAATTTTTATTGGTGTTCGAATAGTTCATGTTCGGATTTAGTTCTGGTTTTTGGTTTAAGTTTCTTGCGCTTATATGGTTTACGTTTGGTTTTATGGTTTATGCTACAATTTGATTAGGATTCAATTTTGATGCAGAATTTGGTTTGAATTACAATTAAAGAAAGCATGCAACATCAAAGACCGAAATCGGATGAAAGATTACCGGTTAAAATGAAGAAAAATACAGATTCCATTATTGCTCGTAAGGTGCTCGGTGAAATGCCTCAATCAATCTTTTTTTTCTTTTCATTTTCGTTTTGCTTTATTTGTAATTGCTGCTTGTTGTTGATGATTTGGCTAAAATCGGTTTGTGAGTTGGCAGAGAGAACTGTTGATGTAATCACCGTTCCGCTTCTTGCTCACCACATGCTTGATGAAATGCTTAAACCAATCTTCTTCTTCCCTTATTGCTTCTTGTTTTCCCGCTACTTGGATTCTGATTTTTTATTATGGATTTGGTATTGTGAAGTGCTGAGTTTTGAATGTTGTTGTTCTTTGTTTTGAATTTTTGAAGGTGATGAATTATGGTTGAAAAGGTGAATGAAGATGATGGTGGATTGAGGTTAAAGAAATGTTGAAGATGAATGAGACTGTGGATTGAAGTGTTGAGATTAATCATGCTAATCATTATGGTTTAGGCTAATGTAGTTTTATTAGTTTGTTTAGTTTACTCCGTTATGATTGGTAGTTATGAGATAAGGTTGTTGTATATAAAGGATACATTGCCACATGTAATACATCTATCAAATATAACAGTATTTCATCTCATCTTCTTCCTTCTTCTTTATTTTTCTTTCTTCTCCTTCTGTTTCTGTTTCTGTTATCATTCCATAACAGTCTTGACAATGGCATGGTTATACTCCACGATTGATGAATCTTGATCGATTACAATATGGTATTATTCGCCAATCCGATCCTTTTTCCGCTGCTATCTCACTGAATTCTTTCCCCAACCTCATTTCATCTCTCTCGTTCAATCCTTTTGATTCTCATGGCTCCTTCTCGAGCTTCATCCTCATCAACTGATCCTGCTTTGGATCAAACCTCGTCGTATTTCGTTCATCCCAGTGATGGCCCTGGTTCTGTAACAGTTCTTCCCAAACTCACTGGTTCCAATTATCACTCATGGGCTCGAAGCATGAAGAGAGCTCTTGGTGGAAAAATGAAGATTGAGTTCATTGATGGCTCTCTCCCCGTTCCATCAGATTCTTTTGATCCATCTCTGCGTGCTTGGAACCGCTGCAACATGCTTGTCCATTCTTGGATCATGAATTCTGTTTCAGATTCAATCTCACAGTCCATTGTTTTCATGGAAAATGCGTTGGATGTATGGAATGACTTGAAAAAAGGTTTTCACAGGGCGATTTAATACGAATCTCTGAGCTGCAACAAGAAATTTACAACCTGAAACAAGAAACCAAATCAGTTACAAATTTTTTCTCTGATCTTAAAATCCTTTGGGAAGAGCTGGATCTATATCTACCTTTACGAACCTGCACCTGCCGCATAAAGTGGACATGTGAGGCTATGCGCAGTGCAAGATCCCATCACCAGCTATTGCAGATCATCAAATTTTTGACTGGTTTAAATGAACAGTTTGCTGTAGTGAAGTCCCAAATCTTGTTGATGGATCTATTACCAACTATGAACAAGATATTTTCCATGGTGATTCAACATGAACGCCAACTCTAGCTCCCTATTCCACATGATGAAGCCCAAACATTGATCAATGCTGCTGATTCCAAGAGGTTTGGAACAAGAAACAATGCCTTCAAACATGGTGTTCGCATTTGCACATTCTGTGGCAAGACTAACCATACTATTGAAAACTGCTTCAAGAAACATGGTGTTCCACCTCATATGCAGAAACTGAAGGAGAATTGCCATCCAAGGCGCAGCGGAATTTAAAATTTTCTCCTTTAATGATCCTTACGAATGGGCATGATCAGTGATAGAATAGTTACCTCTTGTGGTGATTCAAACCTTTGGTGCAGATCTCTTGCAACGATCAAATCCTTTGATACAGATCCACGGAGTGATCACGAACGTTGAACGATGACAACATCTCTACTCAGTCCACACGAACGGATTCCTTCAATCTCAGTGCTAGCTGGTACGAATGAAGGCTTTGAGTGAGAGAGAGAAACGAAATTCCAACTCTTCACTTGAGTTGAATCTCTGTGGAGTGACAATGCTTCTACCCAAGTGGTTCTATTTATAGAACCATTTGTGTGGGCTTCAAGCTAAAAAGCCCACTTAAGTGTATTTTGGCCAATATCTCATAATATGCCAAAATCACTTAAGTATTTGGTACCTTACCGTATTTCGTCTCCCATTTAAGTGCACCGTACCTTACGGTGTTCCTTAATTACTCTATTTCTCATCAATCCGTCCTTTGTGTGTGACCCTGTAGGTTTTCGCGACATTGGCAATTATATTAAATCACGCATTTAACATAATAAACAGTGAGCGGTATCTAGCAACACATCACTGCTACCCAAGACATGAAAATGTCATGTGATCTGACAAAACCTCCTGTGATAATAATTATGTGTATAATTACCCCTTTGCCCTTATGTCTATATTGAACACAAGGTATAGACCGTGTCACCCTTGTCCAGTTCAATATTGGGCCCATAGACATTTATCCTGTTACGCAGGATGAGCAAATTCCATCTAGGACACTCATGTCCCTCAGCATGCTTTGTGGAGTACCCATCAACTGTCTTTATGGTTATCTAGTTACGGACAATGTTGGATCAGTAATAAAGCACTCGACTCTACATCTAGGATCCATAGTGGTTTCAGGTCGAAGAGTGGTATACACTACTATCACCATGAGAATAACTTATGACACGTTGCATAACTTTCTATATAGTATTCTCATAGCGGGTCAATCCGGTATAAATATTACTCCTAATATTCATACCTATGTTTAAGACTTGATAACTCTTTATCCATGATCCATGAGATGTGATCATCAGTCTACAAACATAATAGTCTTAATGCTTTAATGTTATCCCACTTCACACTAAAGTTCGACTACGGATACTTTAAGAATAGTGTCCTTATGTTTAATGTGTTCTCATGATTAAGTCACACTTAATACATTAAACGGACTATCTATTCCAGGGACTTTATTAATCAACCATAATAAAGAAAATGCCTTTTATTATTAATAAATAATTCGATACAAGTACCAAAAGTATTGGCCTCTAGGGCTTACACCAACAATCTCCCACTAGCACTAGAGCCAATCAGACATACCCCTTATGCCCATTGATCTAGTATGGCCATCATGCTTCTGCTGTGCAAGAGGCTTTGCCAGTGGGTCAACAATATTGTCAAGTGTAGGTAGTCTGCATATTTTCACATCTCCTCTATCTGTTATCTCTCGAATGAGGTGATAACGCCTGAGTATGTGTTTGGATCGTTGGTGAGATCTAGGCTCCTTAGCTTGTGCGATAGCACCATTGTTATCATAGTAGAGACCAATGGGATCCACAACGCTAGGGACTACGCCAACTTCACTAATGAACTTCCTGATCGAAACAGCTTCCTTTGCTGCACTTGAGGTAGCAATATACTCGGCCTCGGTTGTAGAATCAGCAACTGTATCTTGCTTTGAACTTTTCAAGCTCACAGTGCCACCATTTAAGCAAAAACACATAACCTTTGAAACCATTCATATCAAAGTGTCTCGGCACTTTGTCTATGTACTCTGACTTAGGCCAAGCATTTTGTGATCTATCTCTATAGATTCTGATTCCTATCATATAGGCTGCTTCACCTAGGTCCTTCACAGAAAAGCATTTCCCCAACCAAGACTTTACTTGTTGCAGGGTAGGGATATCGTTTCCAATGAGTAATATGTCATCTACATATAATACCAGGAAAACGATCATGCTCCCACTAACCTTCTTGTAGACACAAGGCTCATCTTTGTTCTTGATGAATCCATATTGTTTTACAATTTCATCAAAACGAAGATTCCATGAGTAGGTCACAGGCTCATCTTGATCCATGAGTAATACATCACCTTGATCTGTTATGAGATATCCATATCTCTCAGGTAGGTGACGTATCCTGCGTGACCTACGCTGGTCTTGTTCTACTTGAGCAGGTTGCTCTTACACAACTACTTGTGTTTCCTGCTCTAATTCCTCCATAGGTGTATCGATGCTTTGTGATTCTTGAATTTCTTCAAGCTCTACTTTCCTCCCACTGATTCCTTTGGAAATAAAATCCCTTTCCAGGAAAACTCCAGTTCGAGCGACAAACAATTTGCCCTCTGAAGGATTGTAGAAGTAATACCCTCTTGTTTCTCTAGGATACCTCACAAATAAGCATTTGTCAGATTTGGGCTCAAGCTTAGTTGAAATTTGTCGTTTCACATAAGCTTCGCAACCCCAAATCTTCATGTAAGACATATGTGGTTTCTTACCACTCCATATCTCATATGGTATCTTCTCAACCTTTTGGATGGAACACAGTTAACTGTATAAGCTGATGTCAATAATGCATGTCCTCAAAAGGAGTTTGGAAGATCAATTGTGACTCATCATGGATCGGACCATGTCTAACATGGTTCAATTTCTTCTCTAAGATGGTCATCAAACTCTAGGCTTAAATATTCACCACCTCGATCTGATCGAAGAGTTTCAATATTCTTACCTAGTTGGTTTTGTACTTCATTCTTGAATTCCTTGAACTTTTCAAAGGACTCTTATTTGTGTTTCATTAAATACACAAAACTATATCTACTGAAATCATCAGTGAATGTGATGAAGTACTGAAAACCTCCTCTGGCTGGTATGTTCAGTGGACCACATACATCAGTATGTATGAGGGTCAAAAGATCATTAGCTCTTTCACCTTTTCCTGTGAATGGAGACTTTGTCATCTTTCCAATTAAACAAGATTTGCATGTCTCATATGATTCATAATCAAAAGAGTCCAACAGTCCATCTTTATGGAGTTTGGAAATGCGTTTCTCATTTATGTGGCCTAATCAACAATGCCAAAGGTAAGTTGGATTTAACTCATTAGGTTTCATCCTTTTAGTATTAATGTTATAAATAGGCATTTCAAGATCAAGGACATATAGTCCATTGTTCTTCTGTACATTAGCATAGAATATATCATTCAAAAAAATTGAGCAACAATTGTTCTTTATTATAAATGAAAGACCAATCTTGTCCAAACAAGAAACGGAAATAATATTCGTGCTAATTGCAGGTATATAATAACAGTTCTCTAACTGAACTATTAAACCACTAGGTAAAGTCAATACATAAGTTCCTACGGCTAAGGCAGCAACCTTTGCTCCATTCCCAACTCGTAGGTAAACTTCACCTTTTGCCAAATCTTTATTTCTTTTCAGCCCCTGCACATTTGTACAAATGTGAGAACCGCATCCAGTATCTAATACACATGATGCAGAAGTAGATAAATTAATTTCAATAACAAAAATACCTGAAGTTGAAGTCTCTACTCCATTCTTCTTATCTTCCAGGTACTTTGGGCAGTTCCTCTTTCAATGTCCGGTCTTACCACATTGAAAGCAGATACCCTCTTTTGTTATGCCTCCACTAGGCTTTAAAGCAGCAACAGTGGGTTTGGGTTTGGCAACTTCCTTGCCTTTCCCTTTATCACCGTGCTTAGTGGGCCTTTTGTTCTGTCTCTTTCCATTTCCGATCATCAGAGTGGACTTCCCTTTTGACTTCAGATTCTGCTCGGTAGTTCTTAACATGGCGACCAGTTCAGGAAGAGATTTGTCCATATCAATCATATTGAAATTTAGGACAAATTGACTGAAACTATTTGGCAACGATTACAAGATCAAATCAGTGGCAAGTTCCTTTTCGAGGGGAAAACCCAATCTCTCAAGGTTTTCCACATACCCAATCATCTTGAGTACATGGGGACCTATAGGGGCTCCCTCAGCTAACTTGCCTTGAAAAGGGCTTTTGAAACTAAAAACCTCTCATGCCTAGCTTGCTCTTGATAGAGCATCTTCAGGTGTTCGATCATATCGAACGCTGACATGTTCTCATGTTGCTTTTGCAATTCTGAGTTCATGGTAGCTAGCATGAGACAAGCAGTTTCATTGGCATCATCAACATGCTTCTTATAAGCATCTCTTTCTGCCTTAGGTGCAGAACTAGGAGGTTCCTCTTCAGGAACAGGTGTCTCCAAGACATACGGCTTTTTATCATGTTTGAGGACAATCCTCAGGTTTCGGTGTCAATCCAGAAAATTTGTCCCAGACAATTTTTCCTTATCAAGGATTGATCGCAGGATGTTGTTAGAGGTGTTTGCTGTCATGGTAATCTACACAAGGATTAATGAAAATATAAGTATCATTGACATATTTAATTAGGCCTTTAATTAAATATGCTCCCACTATTTTACTCAAAACAAATGACCCTCATCATTTGATTCGGAAAATCCCGTTGGAAGATTTTCTAGTGGGTCGAGATCCATATTTCACTTTGTTCTAAGTCCGCGTAGGCGGATTACACAAAACTAGGTTATTTAGGTAGGAACTCCTTCCAATTGTATCTCATACAACTCTCGAAAATTTCAGTTGGGTGAATAACTCCTTATTTCAATCCATCATATGGATCATTCCCAACTCTTGCTTCTAAACATATATAATATTATTATAATTTGTTTAGTTAAGTTTGACCCATTGTTTTAACAGTTGGATATTACAATTATCCCATCGCACCTTACTAATATAGAAAATGCACCTCGCGTAGGCGAAACCTACATTATTCGATACTAGTCTTGATGAGTGTTAAAACTTGGAAAGCATAAACTTAATATTTAATTTGAGGAAATTGCAATTTTTCTGATCTCACCGGCTTGTTTATCATAGAAACCGTCTCTCACATGCATCAACATACATACAAACAAAATGAAACAGTTATGGCCCCTAGCGCAATTGTTCTCCCAAGCCAATGAGAGAACCTAAGCTAACCTAACAACGATCTAAGCTTCTCCAAGCAGATCTTCAAGGTTGTCCTCCTTTGGCACTGACTTCTTTGCTTTCTTCATACCATTACATTACATAAAAGAAACTCGTTTTACATACGAGGGAGTGAGATGAGAAAAGAAGTTACATTTGGGAGTTTAAGAGAGAGGCACGACACGCAGGTCGTATTTTAAAACCCAAAACAAAATAAAGGAAGACTAAGGCCATAACCGATCACCACAAGACAATAATAAACACTTTATTATTATTATTAATTCCTTTAATTAATTAAAATCAAAATAAATTTCGACGACCGATCACCATATTTTAATGAACAATTCATTTAAAATCAATGTCGCTTTTCGCATCAACACTTGATACTTTTAAAGCACTGAGTTAGCCGAACGGGTAATTTTGCCTTGCGTTAACCGGTTAACCATATGCGTTAACCGGTTAACACCGTTTGAAATCTGTTCAAAAATTGTTTTCTGTCTCGCGTTAACCGGTTAACCAAATGCGTTAACCGGTTAACACTGTTTGAAAATGTCTTGGAAATTCTGCCTTGCGTTAACCGGTTAACCAAAAGCGTTAACCGGTTAACACTATTTGAAAAACTCAAAAAATTTATTTCGTATTACGTTAACCAGTTAACCATATGCGTTAACTGGTTAACACTGTTCTAAAAAGTGTTTAGAAAGCACAACTCTTGTGCAGTCAAACCCCAATCGCATAACTCTCTGACAACACAACCCTTGTGCCGTCACTAACCCTGATGCACCAATTTCATACCGTCAAACACATCTCGATTGTTAATTCAGTATGATTGATCAACACGTCATTGCTTCACCATACTAATGTCGGATCAAGAAGCAAACTACCATTGATCGCTCAAAGGAAAACAATCATTGAGTGTTTGAATGAACAAAACGAGAACACTATATCATATATAATGTATTTTGCATCAGGATTACATATATCATATATATGTAACTTGATTGATCTCAATTTAATCTTTGATTCATTCTGTCTTTAATCATATTAATATAGAATTAAAACAGTTATCAGATTCATGGTTTCGTAAGTGGCTCTGATACCACTGAAGGAGAATTGCCATCCAAGACGCAGCGGAATTTAAAATTTTCTCCTTTAATGATCCTTACGAATGGGCATGATCAGTGATAGAATCGTTACCTCTTGTGGCGATTCAAACCTTTGGTGCAGATCTCTTGCAACGATCAAAACCTTTGATACAGATCCACGAAGTGATCTTGAACGTTGAACGATGACAACGTCTCTACTCAGTCCACACGAACGGATTCCTTCAATCTCAGTGCTATCTGGTACGAATGAAGGCTTTGAGTGAGAGAGAGAGAAACGAAATTCCAACTCTTCACTTGAGTTGAATCTTTGTGGAGTGATAATGCTTCTACCCAAGGGGTTCTATTTATAGAACCACTTGTGTGGGCTTCAAGCTAAAAAGCCCACTTAAGTGTATTTTGGCCCATATCTCATAATATGCCAAAATCACTTAAGTATTTGGTACCTTACCATATTTCGTCTCCCATTTAAGTGCACCGTACCTTACGGTGTTCCTTAATTACTCTATTTCTCATCAATCCGTCCTTTGTGTGTGACCCTGTAGGTTTTCGCGACGTTGATAATTATATTAAATCACGCATTTAACATAATAAATAGTGAGCGGTATCTAGCAACACATCACTGCTACCCAAGACACGAAAATGTCATGTGATCTGACAAAACCTCCTGTGATAATAATTATGTGTATAATTACCCCTTTGCCCTTATGCCTATATTGAACACAAGGTATAGACCGTGTCACCCTTGTCCAGTTCAATATTGGGCCCAAAGACATTTATCCTGTTACGCAGTGTAGCACCTCAAATTTGCCCTCCTCATTCATGCATTAATTTTAGGTCATTTAACATTTCATATTGCATTTCATCAAGTCAATCAGAATTAGCTCCAAGAGTTTGTCTTCCAAGAAGCTTGGATATCATCCAAATCACTTTGTGGGTTCTATCTGAATGATCAGTCAACACAAGGGAAATTGTGCATCAACTAACGTTTTTTTCTCAACACTCAAGGAAGTTTGTATTTATCTGGGTATCAAGGTAGTCAAAGTAGAGTTCCTCAAGGATTGAGATGCATTCTTGGTTTGAAGGTCTTATGGATGTTGTGCAGAGCTCTTGGGAGCTAGGGTTTCATTTTCAGAGGTTTTCTTCAAAGGATCAAGCTCAATGGGCTCAGTACAGTTCAAAATTCAACTATGAAGTCAAAAGTCAACTGTTGATCAACTGAGGGTCAAATGGCTAGGGAATGACTTGAGATACTTCCAACATGTTCAAATGGGGTCTATTCATCATTCAAAACATTAATCTTGAAGGAACAAAGGTCCAGTGTGCAGGTTACCAAATTTGGAAAGATGTTCCTGAGTTGTCATGCTCGCTAGGCGAGCAGAATGGTTCGCCTAGCGAGCCCCAAAATAAGCCACCAGGGCCACCAAACTTCCCAGAAAGAGTTGTCATGCTCGCTAGGCGAGCAAATCCTTCGCTAGGCGAAGCCCACGCTTCCTCCTTCGCTCCAGCGAACCTTGATGATGTTGCTACTGGAATTGTTCGCTACCCGCTCGCTAGATGCTCGCCTAGCGAGCAACTGCTAGCTATGCTTTTATCCAAGTCTGGGAGTGTTCACTGGAACCTCGCTGAGTGCTCGCCTAGCGAGCCCCTTCGCTACCTCACTCACCTAGCGAGCTGGCTGATATACCAGGATCATTTGACATTTTTCATCACCAAGGAAGCTCCAAATGAATTTTTCTCAAACATGAAAGTTGTAGATCTTTGTCTGCCCTTTCCAAAAAGTCTTATTTCAAGTCCATATGATGAATGGTTGAAGAGTTATGGTTCTTGAATGATGAAGTGTGCATGAAGGCTTTAAAAAGGCATAACTTGAGTTTGACAAGTCCAATTGGTGTGGCTCTTTTTGCTATGGTTTTGTTTTGAGAAGTACTTCAAAATGGCATGCAAAATGACCTATAATTTTGCATGATTCATCAATGGTGCAAGTCATTTTTCAAGTTTTCTTTCATGAAAAGTCAAAAGGACTCATGGTGACATCATGGAATATTCTCATGTGCCAATCATTGGGAATTTTCACAGCATTGTTTTTTGGGCCAAACCCACCTTGGGATTTGAGCCCATGCATTCCCACATGTGTGGAAGTCATACATGCACAAAAATAACAAAATCATGGACTTGAATTGCTTTCATTTTGAGCCCACCAAGCCACAAAAATCAGAGTATAAACTCTAAAATTCATTGGAGCAAAACCCTAATTCGTGCAGCCTCCATACACTCCAAAAATATGCCTTTCCAAAAATCATCTCACACTTGATTCTCATCAAATCCCTCCATACATCCATGGAAAACGAGAACCAGTAGCATATTCTTGATCTACACACTCTAAGGATCACAAATCACCCTTCATTTGAGTCATTCCAAGCAGTTTCTAAACAGAGCTTTAATGGAGGTTGCTTCTTGAATCTCAAGATCTGGACCGTTTCAAGCACAATCCAGGGTATCAAACATTCATAGAAGGTCAAAGGGGGTATTCTGGAGTTTATCTCGTCACTATACTGAAATTTCGGAAGTCGCCATCTCCGGTAACTCAAATTTAGACTCTCTTATTTTGCTCATTTTTTATGCCTAAATGAAACTACATGCTATGGTGATGATGTAAATGTGTTTACTTTTTAAAATGATGCAATATTGAGTGAGAAATCTTGATTTAAAGTTTTGATGTTCAAACTTTTCGGTTGTGATTTGAGAGATTGGTGAGGATTCATGAAAAACTAATGTGATTTTTGAGTTCCTAGCATAGGATTTAGGGGGGGTAGCCCAATTTTCGTGAATTTCTGAGCCGCTCGTGGCGGTGGTCGGAATCCCGCCGGCGTTACTGTTCACGGCCGGAGTGTCTTGAGGAAGAAGACGGCCCCATAGCCGTCAGATCTTGTTGACTTTGTCTTTTGATCCAAGGGCCCATGTTTTTTTCTGATTTTTGTTTTTGATTTATTTTAATTATTCACTTAAGTGACTTATGGACCAATTGATATTGTTGCATATGTGTCACATGCCATGTACATATTTCATCCCGTTTTATCTTATTTTTTAAAAATAGCAAAAATACTCAAAAAAAATCCGAAACTTTTTGTGAGTGATCCCTGATGAGTCCTTGATTTTTTGGTACCATTGCCCGATTATTTCATGACAAGTGGAATTTAATATGAATTTCTGATTCATTTATGTGCATTTTGACTATATGCATTCAAACCATCCTGAAATCCCATATTTTAATCATTCTGACCCAATCTTTTGCACACACTATCCTCATACATGATACTAAGATGTGGTAACTGGTTTGATTATTTTCTATGTCATTTTGCTAAGGTTTGACACATGATTTTAAATGTTGCGTTTTTGGACGTGTTTTTGCATTCTCAACTTCTCGATTTCTGTTTTCATATCAAACGAATCTGGATGCTCCTGATTTTTTGCATGATGTTTATATACGTCTAGTGAAACCTTGTGTTAAATTCCCATGAATTTAGGATGCATTTTCGATTTGATTTGGATTTTTGAAGTTTTTGTTTGCATTTTAGTCCCTATTTTGATGCTTGCTTAGCATGAGGCATTTGTGCTATTTCCTTTGAGTGTTGAAACCAATCCTTTTGCACATGTTTTAGTGTGTATCTCATGTATTCATGTGTGGAGCCTTGCCCCCTGACTTTGAGTTTTGATATACTTTTGATGCATTTGTTTGACAAGAGGTTTAGGCCTCCTATCCGTGGTTGTTTTTGTGAACTTTAATAGCATGACTCATGCGGTTGCTATGATTCTTCTGTTTGGTGCAACTCTTGATTGCACCCCATCTTGTTATTCTAACTTGTTTGTTGAGTTTTTTTGAGGGCTCACATGACTCTTGAAGAGATAGCTTGCTTGGTATTCCATTTTATTTGAGGGATACCATTTGGAGATTTATTCTGATTGCTCTGCTGACTTGCTTTCTTTGATGGTGCTAGCTTGAGAGATCTCTGGATTTCTTATTTCTTTAGTCGCTGTTACTTCGGATCTTTATCTGTGTGGTAGATCTCTTGATCCCTTTTACATCTTTCTAGCATTTTACCGCTTTCTTAGCTGGAAGACCTCGATAGGAGGCAATGTTTTTGTGTGTTTACTTTTGTGCCCAAAGACCTCCAAGAGGAGGCACCAGTGCTAAAGACCTCCATGAAGAGGCAATTGACGGATAAAAGGGATTAATAGTCAATCCCCCGTTATTTAGTGTGTCGTTCTTTATGCTCGCACTACGTGTCGATGCTTCAGAACAAAAGCCCAAGATCTTTTGTCCGGTCAGTCAGTGGAGAGGGTTCCATCTTTCTGAACCCCCACGCTTTGTCATGAGCTCACCCTGTCCAGGGTTAAGAGCTATGAGGTCGTATCCTCATTACCCTTTTGATCTGCTCACCCTGACGTTCAATGTCAGTGGTTAAGAGCCCATTTGATTAACTTTCCATGGCTTGTTTGTCGAGGTTGATATGACCCCTCTTGACTAAAGCCCTACCCATGTATGTTTGAGCCCCCTTGTTAGTGTGTTTATTCTATGCTATATGTTTTTTTGTGGTGTGATCGTCTCCCCCATAGGATTGCTGGGCTTCGTATAGTCTCTCATTTGCATGTCAATTAAGGTAGCACGGTTCCTTCGTCCAGGACCTCCTTTTTGCATGAGCATTCCTAAAACACAAACAAACTCTTTGATTTTCTTTTCTTAAGAACACGTTAACTCCTTCTACTACAGGTGAGTAAGTCTCCAAAGGTCGAGCATCCGGTAGATTGCGTAGTAATGTCGTTCATCTAAAAAACACAAAACAAACAAAAATAGGTTAGCCGAGCTACGGTGCTCTGATTCTCAATCCTTCTTGAGATACGTATGCAGCAGGGTAGGGCCTGTGCGAGCAATAACTCTTTCCTTTCTCTACTTTGATTTTCTCTCTTTCGCATCGCATATAGGACTTTTTATACACACACTTTAGACATAAATAGCAAGCGTGGATCCTGTGGAGTACCACAGACGTGAAGGGGTGCGATAACCTTCCCTTCACGTAACCGGCCCCCTTACTCGGTTTTCTTTGGTTCGAGACTTTGTTTTATCCGTTCCCTCTTGGTTATGCAGTTCTACCTTTCCCTCCTCTTGGGATAAAAGTACATAGTTGGGGACTCTACTCTTATTTCGCGCCACTCTTTTCGCGTTTGTACTTGGATTCGGGAAATCCGGGGAGCGACACGCAAGATGAGCAAATTCCATCTAGGACACTCATGTCCCTCAGCATGCTTTGTGGAGTACCCATCAACTGTCTTTATGGTTATCCAGTTACGGACAATGTTGGATCAGCAATAAAGCACTCGACTCTACATCTAGGATCCATAGTGGTTTCAGGTCGAAGAGTGGTATACACTGCTATCACCATGAGAGTAACTTATGACACTTTGCATAACTTTCTATATAGTATTCTCATAGCGGGTCAATCCGGTATAAATATTACTCCTAATATTCATACTTATGTTTAAGACTTGATAACTCTTTATCCATGATCCATGAGATGTGATCATCAGTCTACAAACATAATAGTCTTAATGCTTTAATGTTATCCCACTTCACACTAAAGCTCGACTACGGATACTTTAAGAATAGTGTCCTTATGTTTAATGTGTTATCATGATTAAGTCACACTTAATACATTAAACGGACTATCTATTCTAGGGACTTTATTAATCAACCATAATAAAGAAAATGCCTTTTATTATTAATAAATAATTCGATACAAGTACCAAAAGTATTGGCCTCTAGGGCTTACACCAACAGAAACAATTTCAAACTTCAGCTAGCAATGTGGCAACAGATGGATTTAATGATGGATCTTTGTCTCATAATGTTGATATTCAGAGTGACAATTCACCTATGACTCAAGGCCAATTCAGTGCTCTAATGGATCTACTTCAGAAATCTAATCTTGGACAATCTTCAGCACATGCTTCTTCCAACCAAGTTGTTGTTGGTCATCCATCAACAGGTAACACATATCATTGCAAGCATAGTAATAGTAATGGCTCTTGGATCATTGATTTAGGAGCTACTGATCACATTTGTAGCTCTGTCAAATGGTTTCATACACATAAGAAAATTATTCCTATCAATGTTAGATTACCAAATGGACAATGTCTTGTTGCTGATCACTCTGGAACAATTCATTTCTCTCCTGATTTCATTGTGCATAATGTGCTTTTACTCCCTGAATTTTCCTTAAATTTATTATCTGTTTCAAAGTTGTGTGAATCTTCTAATTACACTGTCAATTTCCTTAAATCGCAATGTGTCATACATGACAAACTCACCCTGAAGATGACTGGTTTTGCTGAGCAGAAAGATGGATTGTATTATCTAACACTGAGAGATAATGATTCACTTGCCACACACACACCTGTTTTAACCTCTGCTTTAGCAGCCAGTGTCATTTTACCTGATAAAGCCTTATGGCATTTTAGATTAGGACACTTATCTCAAAACAGATTATTGTACCTACACTCTCAATTTCCTTTTATCAAAGTGTAGCACCTCAAATTTGCACCTCCCATTTGTACATTCATTTCATTTTTAGGTTATTAACATTGCATTCACATTGCATAGTCCATTGCATATCATCAGTCAAGACTGATCAGGAGAATCCATCTGTGCAAGAGAGCAAGGGTTTTTCATGAGATAAAGGCCCTATAGTTGTTCCAATGAGCTTACACAACCCAAGGATCATTTTGAAGCAACTTGACCAAAGGCTAGGGGCTCAGAAGTCCACAGTGCATGACTAAGTCATCTAAGGCCCATAAAAGTCAACTGCAAGTCAACTAAGGGCTAGGAGATGGAGAAATGGTTTGAGACACTTCATTTATGTCCCAAAGAAGGTTATTCAACATGTCAAACATCTACCTTGAAGATTTTGAAGCCAGATCAAAAGTTTCCAAAAATGGAAAGTGGCCTATAATTTGAAAGTTTCCAAAAATGGCAAGTTTTTGGACCAACTTCAACTCAACTTTCCAACATCAAAGAAGCTTAAAATGGAATTTTGTCCAACATGAAAGTTTAAGATCTTTCTCTCACAGTTCCAAAAAGTCCAAGATCATGAATTTCTAATGAATGGTTAAGGAGTTATGATCAAATCATGGCAAAGTGTGCTTGAAACTTCAAATGGCCATATCTTTTGAACCAAAACTCCAAATTTGGTGGTTCTTTTTGCATTGTTCTTCTCATGTCACGAGGTTTCCAAATTAACCACCACATTGCATGAAATGTTAACACATGAGCATTTGCATATCCAAGTCAATTTTGGAGGGAAAAGTGGAAATTTAAAAATGGTGTATTGTATGGACTTTCTACCATTGCCATTGTGTTTGAAATGTGATTTTGAGTGAAAATAATCAAGGAAAGGGCACTGTTCACGTGTGCATCTCATGCATGAGGTGAAAGTGCAAATTTGTGCATGCACCTTGTAATCCCTTAATCTCATTTAGTTTTGGTTTAAGCTTAATTTCAGAATGATTAAGAGGGCATATATAAGGATAATCATAACTGTTTCATTCAGAACACACATTTTCAGATCTAGATCTTGAAATTTTTCAAAATTTTCTCTCAAAAAGATTTTCCAAATTCTTCACATAAACCTCATTTCTCTTGGTGAATTCATGATCATGGAGTAGTTTTGAGTGAGATTGAACGTGCATCTTGTGGATTTCTGCTCAATTTCGTGCATGCTCAAGCTTGGATGCATCAATGGAGTTTTCAAATTCAGTTGGATTCACACGTGTTTAAGCTTCCAGTTCTTCATCAATCATCTCTACAAGACTTCTGGAATTGATCTGGACCATTACAAGCCTTGGAACGTGCAAAATAAGATTCTGCTCTTCAAGAGGTATGATTTTCGAACTTCATTATTCTTCAATCCATGAACATAATTGTGTAGATCTTTGTTTACTAAGAATTCTGGTAGAAAAATCAAGTGAAATGGAGCATTATTGACTGAGTTATGTGCATTTGAAGTTTTGCATCCAAAAATGTTTTTGCACGATTTGAACTTGTTATGATGTTTTAGAATGAATTGTTAGTGGATTTATGATGTACATGGAATAAGGATTTGAATGATATAATTTTTGTGGATTTCTGGGCGTTTCTGAAAAAATCTGGAAATTGGTGATGAATGTTCTTCGTGTTCATCTTCTTCCTCATGAAGAAGATGAAGATTCATGCGCTCTGGAGAATTGCGACGGTTTTGTGCAATTAGCGTCGGTTTGGACCGTCGCTAGCTTGCAGCTAGGGTTTAGCGCAAAAACGCCCGCGTTTCATGAGCGTGCGCCATTCAAATTCAAACACGGTTTGATCCTAGCCGAACGCAATAATTCAATCTTCATTCCATTTTACCATTTTCCCTCCTCTTTTGCCATGCATGTTCATATTTGAATTTTATTTTTTCTATCAACTTGTAAAATCCATAACAAATTGAAAAATGCATCAATTCACTCCCAATTTTTTGCAAAATGATCCTTGTGATGTCTAGTTTTTTATGGTCATGATTTCAAAAGTTGTGCATGGCTGGAATTTTATTGGCTCTAGGTTGATTGATCATGTGTGCATGTATGACCTTGCTTTGTTCAAACTATCATGAAATGCTTGATTTTAATGCAATGGACTTGAAATTTTACATGCTGATTCTAGACACATTGATGGATCTTTTAGGCTTGGTTTGGTATTTTTCTCATGTACCAATTCTGTTTTATGCTTGTGTTTGCATGGTGTGACAATTTGTGTCACACATTTGGTTGTCCAACTTATGCAATTTGATTTCCATGCCAAATAACCTCTAATGCTTCTGATTTTTTGTGTGATGGATGTTTCGGTTATGTTGATTACTCATGAATTTTTCCAGAATTATTTGAATCATTTCTGTTTTGATTGGGAATTTTCATTCATGATGATCAAATGTGTGCCTTGAATTGGTCTTTGGTTTATCTTGCACATGAAATGAACTTGCCTATTGCTTTTGGTTTGGTCCTTTTTAGGACTTGTTCTTGATTGGTTAAATATGATTCATGTTAAGTATCAAGTTCTGTTTTTGATTTTTGATCCCCTTTTGACCCTAGGCCTTGACCTAGTGGTTTGTTACTTACATTTGAGTTGTTATTTCAAGTTCAAGTGTGCATCTCCTTGATTGATGTTGCTCCTTCATTTGAGCTTGACTATTGGTTGTTGTTAGCTAACATTTGCTATTTTGTAGGCTTTGAGAACAACTCACTTGTGTTTGCTCATTGTGCACATTGGATTTGGGTTGTCTGTTGAATATTGACTGTTGATTGTTTGTCTAGATTTTGTACTGATTGGTTTAGCTGTTTCCACAGATACTTAAGTTGCTTTAAGTTCATTTGAACTTTGCTTTGCTTGCTTGTGGTTGGCATACCACTGAGGTATAATCCCTTGATCTTCATGTAGTCTGGAAGACCTGTCATGTTATGTTGGCAGGCACTTGTCTGAAGCCCTCCTTAAGAGGCAATGCTTGTGGTTGTTTAATTTTGTGCCAAGCAGGTAAAGACCTCTTACGAGGCAATTGGCAGATAAAAGGGATGTGCAATCCATCCCCTGCTATTCAGTTGTGTCATTCACTTTGCTCACACCATGTGTTGATGCATTGTGAATAAGAACCCAAGATCTTGTTGTGTTAGTCATGTGGAGAAGAGTTCATTCATTATGAACTCCCACACTTTCTATTTTGATTCAAGCTCTCCCAGGCCAGGGATAAGAGCTATGAGGCATAACCCTCATCTCCATTTCATCTGCTTCACCCTAACTCTCAATGTTAGGGTTAAGAGCTAAAAACACCCCATTCTAGTTGGCTTGTTTTTACAGCCTAGCCTTGTATGAGCCAATTGTTTGCATATAGTGTGTGTGCTTCCTTTACTGTGCTTGTATTTGTTTGATTGTGCTGTTTAGGATAGCTTGCTTCCTGTGCAAGTTAGGATAGAGACCTCAACATAGGGATCGTATGCATGACAACTTCTAGGATCGAGTCGTAGTCTACCTAGTAGCTTGTTATCTCCCTTTGCCTCTGGTTAGGTTAGAAGTTCTTTCCCTGTTAAGGGGAACTACGTCGCCCTGATCCTCATACCAGATGAGGTACGTAGGTAGGAGATGAGCTGATCTCTCCGGGCGCCCTTTTTCTTTTTTAACCCTTTGTATGTGTTTGGAGTCTGACGTAAGTCCAGCGATTGGCAGTCGGTTTCCTGTGTGTGTTTCTTTGTTTGGAGTCTGACGTAAGTCCAGGGATTGGCAGTTGGTTTCCTGTGTGTGTTTGTTGGTTCGGAGTCTGATGTAAGTCCAGCGATTGGCATTCGGTTTCCAGGTTTTCCTGTTTGTGTGGAGTCTGACGTAGGTCCAGCGATTTGCAGTCGGTTTCCTGTTTGTGTTTTGTTTGGCGTGCGTTAGCCGAGCTACGAGTGCTCTGATTCTTCTCTGGTTAGAGAAGATACGTATGCATAGGATGCGACATCCTAGCGAGCACGTTTCCCTCATTCCCGAACTACGTCGACTCTGATGTTTGTGCGAACAAACTACGTAGGCCCAGGATGCGATATCCTGTCGAGTCCCGTTTCTTCCGTCTTTTCTGTGTTTCCTTCCAGCTTGTGTAGTGTTTGAGCAGTCTTTAGCAACCTTTCTTCTATTCTTTTTAAGCATGGATCCCGTCGAGTACGACGGATGCGTAGGGGTGCTAATACCTTCCCTTCGCATAACCGACTCCCGATCCCATCCATCTCTGGTCGCGAGATCATGTCTTTTCCAGGTTTACTTCGAGCGTTTCCTTTCCCTCCTTTGGGATAAATAACGCACGGTGGCGACTCTGTTGTTTCTTTTTCCCGCCGGTTTTTCGTGTAATGCGACAGCTGGCGACTCTGATGGGGATGCACCACAATAGGGGCTAACAGGGACTTGGAGGAAGAATGCTGCACTGCCGGGGACATGAAGATGAATAACTTCAACCAACACTGCACTGAGCAACCTCGCTGAGGAGAAACCATAAGAGGTTCTACAGGAAAAAGATACAGTTATGCTCGAGATACGAACAAATATCTTACCTGTTGGTAATCATACCACCCTTGGGAGAGCACTTCGGATCTCCTAAGTATCCTTCCATCATTGTGAATGGATTCAAAATCAAAATCAAAATCAAAAAAATCAAAATCAAAATCAAAAGAAAGTAAAAAAGAAAGAAAGAAACAAAAGAAAAGTAGCACCCTCGAAGTCCCAAGTTGACTGATGCTGAATGGATTCAGAGTCGTTACGGCCAAGTGAATCTGATCAAAAAGAAGAGATTAACTGCCATGAGTCATGGTCAGTTATATCAGCAGAGAATGAAGAAAGCATTCGATAAGAAGGTCAAGCCTCGTGTGTTCCGAGAAGGTGACCTCGTGCTCAAGAAAGTCTTGTCTTTCACGCCCGATTCCAGGGGCAAGTGGACTCCAAACTATGAAGGTCCATATGTTGTCAAGAGAGCCTTTTCAGGCGGTGCTTTGACACTTACAACAATGGACGGGGAGGATTTCACTCATCCTGTGAATTTAAATGCATTCAAGAAATACTTCGCCTAAAAAGCAGAATAGCTCGCTAAGTTGAACACCCGAAAGGGAGACTTAGGCAAAAAGGAGCGTCTCGGTGGATTGAAAACCCGAAAGGGCGATCCAGGCAAACGTTAGAGACATTGAAAAAAAGAATTTGCATCCCGCTAGATTGAGCACCTCACACTGGGGCAATCTAGGCAAAAATTAGGGATTTGGCAAGTAACTGCATCCTGACAAGACCGTGTTCTACATTTGTCATCCGCCAGGAATTCTCGATTCATCGTCGACTGAAGCTTCGAATACATCGAAATTCGGAATTGGTAGAGAAAAGGTCATTATGTTCAATGTAGCCCTCTCCAATATATATCACCGATTTCAAACTTGTACAGATCTATGGAGTCTTGCCATTTGCAGACTACCATTCCATCAAATCAATTTGAGCTTTTATCCAATTATTTGCACTCTTATTTGTTTCAACTCAACAAATGTTTTGCATGTTTTAATTGATAAAGTATCATTGTTTTCAAAATAAACAAATCTTTCACAAAATTGTTCTTAAACAAAGTGAACATTCACAATGATGGAAGGATACTTAGGAGATCCGCAGTGCTCTCCCAAGGGTGGTATGATTACCAACAGGTAAGATATTTGTTCGTATCTCGAGCATAACTGTATCTTTTTCCTGTAGAACCTCTTATGGTTTCTCCTCAGCGAGGTTGCTCAGTGCAGTGTTGGTTGAAGTTATTCATCTTCATGTCCCCGGCAGTGCAGCATTCTTCCTCCAAGTCCCTGTTAGCCCCTATTGTGGTGCATCCCCAGCAGAGTCGCCAGATGTCGCATTACGCGAAAAACCGGCAGGAAAAAGAAACAACAAAGCCGCCACCGTGCGTTATTTATCCCAAAGGAGGGAAAGGAAACGCTCGAAGTAAACCTGGAAAAGACATGATCTCGCGACCAGAGATGGATGGGATCGGGAGTCGGTTATGCGAAGGGAAGGTATTAGCACCCCTACGCATCTGTCGTACTCGACGGGATCCATGCTTAAAAAGAATAGAAGAAAGGTTGCTAAAGACAGCTCAAACACTATACAAGCTGGAAGGAAACACAAAAAAGACGGAAGAAACGGGACTCGACAGGATATCGCATCCTGGGCCTACGTAGTTTGTTCGCACAAACATCAGAGTCGACGTAGTTCGGGAACGCGGGAAACGTGCTCGCTAGGATGTCGCATCCTATGCATACGTATCTTCTCTAACCAGAGAAGAATCAGAGCACTCGTAGCTCGGCTAACGCACGCCAAACAAAACACAAACAGGAAATCGACTGCCAATCGCTGAATTTATCAGACTCCACACAAACAGGCAAACCTGGAAACTGAATGCCAATCGCTGGACTTACATCAGACTCCGAACCAACAAACACACACAGTAAACCAACTGCCAATCCCTGGACTTACGTCAGACTCCAAACAAAGAAACACACACAGGAAACCGATTGCCAATCGCTGGACTTACGTCAGACTCCAAACACATACAAAGGGTTGAAAAAGAAAAAGGGCGCCCGGAGAGATCAGCTCATCTCCTGCCTACGTACCTCATCTGGTATGAGGATCAGGGCGACGTAGTTCCCCTTAACAGGGAAAGAACTTCTAACCTAACGAGAGACAAAGGGAGATAACAAGCTACTAGGGAGACTACGACTCGAGCCTAGAAGTTGTCATGCATACGATCCCTATGTTGAGGTCTCTATCCTAACTTGCACAGGAAGCAAGCTATCCTAAACAGCACAATCAAACAAATACAAGCACAATAAAGGAAGCACACACACTATATGCAAACAATTGGCTCATACAAGGCTAGGCTGTAAAAACAAGCCAACTAGAATGGGGTGTTTTTAGCTCTTAACCCTAACATTGAGAGTTAGGGTGAAGCAGATGAAATGGAGATGAGGGTTATGCCTCATAGCTCTTATCCCTGGCCTGGGAGAGCTTGAATCAAAATAGAAAGTGTGGGAGTTCAGAATGAAGGAACTCTTCTCCACATGACTGACACAACAAGATCTTGGGTTCTTATTCACAATGCATCAACAATGGTGTGAGCAAAGTGAATGACACAACTGAATAGCAGGGGATGGATTTCACATCCCTTTTATCTGCCAATTGCCTCTTAAGAGGTCTTTACCTGCTTGGCACAAAATTAAACAACCACAAGCATTGCCTCTTAAGGGGGGCTTCAGACAGGTGCCTGCCAACATAACATGACAGGTCTTCCAGACTACATGAAGATCAAGGGATTATACCTCAGTGGTATGCCAACCACAAGCAAGCAAAGCAAAGTTCAAATGAACTTAAAGCAACTTAAGTACCTGTGGAAACAGCTAAACCAATCATTACAAAATCCAGACAAACAATCAACAGTACGAATCAGACAGACAACCCAATATGCAACACATAAACCATAAACACAATTGAATTGTCCTCAAAGCCTACAAAACAAACCAATGTTAGCCAATAATAACACATGATCAAGCTCAAATGAGGGAGCAACATCAATCAAGGAGATGCACACTTGAACCTGAAATTCACAACTCAAATGTAAGTAACAAACCACTAGGTCAACGCCTAGGGTCAAAAGTGAATCAAAAATCCAAAACAGAAGCTCAAACTCAACATGAATCATATTTAATCAGTCAAGAACAAGTCCTAAAAAGGACCAAAGCAAAATCAATAAGCAAGTTCATGTAATGAGCAAGAGAAGTCAATGATCAATTCAAGGCACACATTTGAATATTAAGAATGAAAATTCCCAATCAAAACAGAAATGATTCAAATAATTCTGGAAAAATTCATGAGCATTCAACACATCTAACGTGATCATCACACAAAAAATCAGAAGCATTGGAGGTTATTTGGCATCGAAATCAAATTGCACAAGTTGAACAACCAAAGATGTGACACAAATTATCACACCATGCAAGCACAAGCATAAAACAGAATTGGTATATGAGAAAATTACCAAACCAAGCCTCAAAGGTCCATCAATGTGTCTAGAATCAGCATGTAAAATTTCAAGTCCATTGGATTAAAAATAAGCATTTCATGATAGTTTGGATCAAGCAAGGTCATACATGCACATGTGTTCAATCAACCTAGAGCAAATAAATTTTCAGCCATGCACAACTTTTGAAATCATAATCATAAAAAACTAGACATCACAAGGATCATTTTGCAAAAAATTGGGAGTGATTTGGATCATTTTTCAATTTATTATGATTTTTACAAGTTGGCATACCAAATGAAATTCAAAAATGAACATACATGGCAAAAGAGGAGGGAAAATGGAAAAATGCTGAACAATTTGAAAATGTGGCCTTGCTGGGATTCGAACCCGGTCAAAATTCAAATGGAGCGCGCCAAGGCAAAACGACCTCGTTTCATTAAAACCCTAAGCCTGCGCAAATTTGGACGGTTCAAACCGACGCTATTTGCAAAGAACCGACGCAATTCTCCAGAACGCATGAATCTTCATCTTCTTCATGAGGAAGAAGATGAACAACGAAGAACATTCATCACCAATTTTCCAGAAAATCCAGAAATGTCCAGAACTCAAAAAAATTTATATCATTCAAATCCTTATTCCATGTACATCATAGATCAACTAACAATTCATGCTAAAACATCATAACAAGTTCAAATCGTGCAAAAACATTTTTGGATGCAAAACTTCAAATGCACATAACTCAGTCAATACTACACCATTTCACTTGATTTTTCTACCAGAATTCACAGTAAACAAGGATCTACACAATTATGTTCATGGATTTGAGAATAATTGAGATCGAAAATCATACCTCTTGAAGAGCAGAATCTTGTTTTGCACATTCCAAGGCTCCAAACGTTCCAGATCACCTCTATAATACTTGTGGAGATGTTTGATGAAGAATTGGAAGCTTAAACACGTGTGAATCCAACTGAATTTGAAAACTCCATTGATGCATTCAAGCTTGAGCATGCACGAAATTGAGCAGAAATCCACAAGATGCACGTTCAATCTTACTTAAAAACACTCCATGATCATGAATTCACCAAGAGAAATGAGGTTTATGTGAAGAATTTGGAAAATCTTTTTGAGAGAAAATTTTGAAAAATTTCAAGATCTAGATCTGAAAATGTGTGTTCTCTGTTCAATGCAGTTGTGATTAAGCTTTTATATGCCTTGCTAATGAATCTGAAATTAAGCTTAAACCATAACTAATTGAGATTAAGAGATTACAAGGTGCATGCACAAATTTGTATTTTCACCTCATGCATGAGATGCACACGTGAACAATACACCAAGCTCATCATTTTCACTCAAAATCCTTTTTTAAACTCAATGGTGATGGTAGAAAGTCCATACAATGCACCATTTTTAAATTTCCCATTTTCCCTCCAAAATTGACTTGGATATGCAAATGCTCATGTGATAACATTTCAAGCAATGTGATGGTTAATTTGGAAACCTCATGACATGAGAAGAACAATGCAAAAAGAACCACCAATTTTGGAGTTTTGGTTCAAAAGATATGGCCATTTGAAGTTTCAAGCACACTTTGTCATGATTTGGTCATAACTCCTTAACCATTCATTAGAAATTCATGATCTTGGACTTTTTGGAAATGGGAGAGAAAGATATTTAACTTTCATGTTGGACAAAAATTCATTTGAAGCTTCTTTGATGTTGGAAAGTTGAGTTGAAGTTGGTCCAAAAACTTGCCATTTTTGGAAACTTGAAATTACAGGTCACTTTCCATTTTGGGAAACTTTTGATCTGGCTTCAAAACCTTCAAGGTAGACACTTGACATGATAAATGAACCTCTTTGGGACATGAATGAAGTGTCTCAAACCATTTCTCCATCTCCTAGCCCTCAGTTGACTTGCAGTTGACTTCTATGGGCCTCAGATGACTTGGTCATGCACTGTGGACTTCTGAGCCCCTAGCCTTTGGTCAAGTTGCTTCAAAATGATTCGTGGGTTATGTAAGCTCATTTGAACAACCATAGGGCCTTTATCTCATGAAAAACCCTTGCTCTCTTGCACAGATGGATTCTCCTGGTCAGTCTTGACTGATGATATGCAATGGACTATGCAATGTGAATGCAATGTTAATGACCTAAAAATGAAATGAATGTACAAATGGGAGGTGCAAATTTGAGGTGCTACAGCTGCCCCTATTCAATCAACTGGGAACCTGAACGGATGAGAGCAACAACTGTCAGACTTTCAAGGTAAACAGGGATTGAATACCAAAGAACCGTAGAAATTTGCATTCTACGGGGATCCAAGAAAAAAAAAGTTCACCAAGGGCAACTTCAACTGGGATCTGATATTTATCACTGGACCAGACAAGACGTTCACCAACGACTCCACTGGGGATTTTGATTTTTATCAATGAAAAGATACAGCCAGCCGTCAACGGACGAACGGGAAAAACTCAACGTTTATCGATACCAACGGAGAGGTGACCAGACATCAACGGATGAACTGGGAAAGGATACAACTAGACGTCAACAGACGAATGGGAAAAGCTCAACGTTTATCAATACCAACGGAGAGGTGACCAGACATCAACGGATGAACTGGGAAGACTCGACCAGACGTCAACGGACGAACGGGAGAAGCTCGACGTATATCGACACCAACGGAGAGGTGACCAGACATCAACGGATGAATGGGAAAGACTCAACCAGACGTCAACGGACAAATAGGAGAAACAAAGGGGTGAGGTGTTACCGGTTAGTAGGTAACAATCTCAGGAAGAATAAATATCAAAGACCGGTGTACAGGTGAGCTATATCAATCAACCAAAACATCTGAGGAAAACCTGGAAAAGGTATACTTCGACTCAGGAAAATCTGACTCCACAGGGGACCAAGGTCGCAATAGGGAGCAGACAGGAAGGAACACCAAGGATACCGGGTTGTAGGCATATACCAGGTGGCTGACCAAGGCGTGAACTGGTTTGTGTTCCAAAACACTCATCATCCTGAAGAGAGCTAGCAAAGCAATCTTGTTAGAGGATGGACATTCGATTCCACAAGGAATACGAATCTTACTCAGTTGGGGAAACAAACAAAGGGTTCAACCAAAGAGTGCACGAAATATATTATCTATAGCCATCAAAACATAAATAATATACTCGCAAGGAAGATTATCCATAACCGGGTTGTAGGCTATTAAAGGATAAATCACCGAAAACGTGAATTGGTGTGTGTTCCAAAACACTCATCATCCTGAAGAGAGCGAAAGCAAACTTGTTAAAGGATGGATATTCGATTCCACAAGGAATACGAATCTTACTCGACTGGGAAGGACAAGACTTCGACCAAAGAGCGCATGAGATATATTATCTATAGCCGTCAAAACGTAGATAATATACTCGCATGGAAGATTATCCATAACCGGTTTGTAGGTTGTCAAAGGATAAATCGACCGAAATCGTGAATTGGTGTGTGTTCCAAAACACTCATCATCCTGAAGAGAGCGAAAGCAAACTTGTTAAAGGATGGATATTCGATTCCACAAGGAATACGAATCTTACTCGACTGGGGAAACACGAAGGGCTTCGACCGAAGAGTGCATGAGATATATCATATATAGCCGTCAAAACATAGATAATATACTCGCATGGAAGATTATCCCTAACCGGGTTGTAGGTTGTCAAAGGATAAATCAACCGAAAAGAAAGGCATCGGGATACCAGACTAAGTATGTAAAGATGACCAATCAAAAGGGGAAACCACAAACATTACCGGCAAACGGTGAATGAAAGAGGACCCACTGAGGATAAAATTGCTTACTCAGAGCAATTATCCAAAAGGAAGGGGAAGACCCGCTGGGGATAAGATTGCTTAATCAAAGCAAATATCCAAAAGGGGAAAGGAATATCAATACCGAAAACTCGATAATGATAACCACAAAGAGGGGATTATATCTACCGGTTAGTAGGTAGAAAACCGCGGAACAGTACCCGTCATCAATTAGGATGAGGACAAAGGGTTAACTCCACCAAGGGGAGAACATGGAGTTTACATCTACCGGTTGATAAGTAGAAGACCACAAAGATAGGACTTACAACTACCGGTTCGTAGGTAGAAACCAACAAACAATCTACTGAGGGACAGAGTGAGCAAAAAGGATTTACAACTACCGAGTAGTAGGTAGAAGACCGCAAAATCCGCCAACAACCAGAATGAACCACAAAGGTTACCTCTGCTAGGGGATGAAAGTGGGATTTATAACTACCGGTTAGTAGGTAGAAAACCACAAAGATAGGACTTACAACTACCGGTTCGTAGGTAGAAGCCACAAATTCCACTGAGGATAAGATGAATGAGTGTCGGTTAGTGAGCAACTATTCATTTACACCATAGGAAAGCACAACAGACAGCCACAAGGAAGCCAGTTTAGGATCGATCCAAAAAGGCATACTGAATCAAGACTCATCCTAATGAGGAAAGAACTCAATAGGGAAAACCCATCCCGTTATGTGTGCAGGGAGGGAACGGAAACAACCGTCATCCACGAGGATATAACTTAGTGGATAGCGCAGAAGGAAATGACAGACACTTTCTGCTTAAGGGGTCGACTCTATATGGAGAGATCAGACACACCCACATCTACTAGGGGAGGATCTACTGAGGAGATCTGTATCACCAATTAGCAGGAGACAACCATCAACAGATACATGGCAAAAGATGCAACATGAGTATCTGAATGTTATGATTATGCATGTATGCATTATGCATGAGGAATGTATGATGAATGCTGACAAACAGACATGTTTAACACACATAGGTCCAGGAATCAACCATCTGGTGCTACTCTTCCAGAGGGAAGGCCAAAATCACAAGAGAGCAAAGAAAACCTGCTGGAGACTGGGACATCAGGGAACAACATCATCCTGCAGGTTTTCTTTGCTCCACATGGGGAGTTGCCCGTTGAGTAGCTTTTCTGATGTTGTTGTCTGTGGGGAGAGGACTGAGAGTCTCATTAAAGCAGGAAAGATACAAGATCCTTGCTCTTCAAGTTCTTCGAGTTCTAAAAAGCCATCCTCTGGGGCACCCAGAAGGGGAGAGAGTGAAACAAATGTTGTGCACCGTCGGAGGAATGTGAACAGACGACAGTATCATCAGGTTGTTGCTGTGACTATTCCAGCAACTCAACAACAGCAGAGAAGACCAGCTCATCAATATCAGCATCAACAACATCGTCCTCAACAGCAGGCTTACCAGCCTCACAATGGTAATCAAGCCAGTACGAGTAATGAGAGGAAGAAGATCACTTTTGATCCGATCCCTATATCATACGCAGAATTGTATCTCTCTTTGATAGAGCGGAACTTGATTACTCCCAGAGACCCGCCGACTATACCTATCAACCCTCGGTGGTGGTATAAGCCTGATCAACATTGTGTGTATCATTCGGGTGCTCTTGGCCACGATGTAGATAGTTGCTTTCAGTTGAAGATGAAGGTTCAGGACCTTATGAGATCAGGTATTCTGAGCTTTGAGGACTTAGGTCCCAATGTTAATCGAGCTTGAAGACAGCAAGTCCCGGGCTGGCGTTGGCTTGTCTTCTGAGGTCTTCAAAGAAAAAGGGTTGTTCAGAAGTGGAGGTTTTATCCACGTCAATCAGAGTGGGGAAGCTGTTGATGCAAAGGATACTGACATTTGTCATCCCTGGCGGGATCTGCCACAATTGGGTCGCAGTGGATGTTCCTACAGTTGTTCATAAGTCAGAGTAATAATCACTTTGTTTAAAAACCCTTCTCCCATGTCTAAAGGAGAAGTGATGACGTTGTTGGCCTCATAAATACAATGATATTTTCATCCAATAAGAGCATGTTAAACATTTGTTTTTCCATTTGTTTTCCCTTTTCGCTTTTTGCATGAAGTTGGTGATCACAAAAAACCCTAAAACAAGAATAAAAGCAATCTTTTCATCTGCATAATGATTGCCTTGTTTGTTTTCCAAAAAAGCTTTTATATTCAAAATCATTATGCAGGTTGATTCTTAAACCCATTGAACATAATGATCCAACCCCATCTCCCAACTTTGAATTCCCTGTATTCGAAGCGGAAGAAGAGGATGTTGAAGGGATTCCTGACGAGATTTCCCGACTTCTTGAGCAAGAAAAGAAGATCACTCAGCTGTATCTCGAGAATCAGCAGAACAGTCAAACTGGGGCATTACAAATGTAATAAAAAAAAAAGAGGAGGGTGAAAATCAAAATCAAAATCAAAAAAATCAAAATCAAAATCAAAAGAAAGGAAAAAAGAAAGAAAGAAACAAAAGAAAAGTAGCACCCTCGAAGTCCCAAGTTGACTGATGTTGAATGGATTCAGAGTCGTTACGACCAAGTGAATCTGATCGAAAAGAAGAGATTAACTGCCATGAGTCATGGTCAGTTATATCAGCAGAGAATGAAGAAAGCATTCGATAAGAAGGTCAAGCCTCGTGTGTTCCGAGAAGGTGACCTCGTGCTCAAGAAAGTCTTGTCTTTCACGCCCGATTCCAGGGGCAAGTGGACTCCAAACTATGAAGGTCCATATGTTGTCAAGAGAGCCTTTTCAGGCGGTGCTTTGACACTTACAACAATGGACGGGGAGGATTTCACTCGTCCTGTGAATTCAGATGCAGTCAAGAAATACTTCGCCTAAAACAAAAAGCAGAATAGCTCGCTAAGTTGAACACCCGAAAGGGCGACTTAGGCAAAAAGGAGCGTCTCGGTGGATTGAAAACCCGAAAGGGCGATCCAGGAAAAAGTTAGAGACATTCAAAAAAAGAATTTGCATCCCGCTAGATTGAGCACCTCACACTGGGGCAATCTAGGCAAAAATTAGGGATTTGGCAAGTAACTGCATCCTGACAAGACCGTGTTCTACATCTGTCATCCGCCAGGAATTCTCGATTCATCGTCGACTGAAGCTTCGAATACATCGAAATTCGGAATTGGTAGAGAAAAGGTCATTATGTTCAATGTAGCCCTCTCCAATATATATCACCGATTTCAAACTTGTACAGATCTATGGAGTCTTGCCATTTGCAGACTACCATTCCATCAAATCAATTTGAGCTTTTATCCAATTATTTGCACTCTTATTTGTTTCAACTCAACAAATGTTTTGCATGTTTTAATTGATAAAGTATCATTGTTTTCAAAATAAACAAATCTTTCACAAAATTGTTCTTAAACAAAGTGAACATTCACAATGATGGAAGGATACTTAGGAGATTCACAGTGCTCTCCCAAGGGTGGTATGATTACCAACAGGTAAGACATTTGTTCGTATCTTGAGCATAACTGTATCTTTTTCTTGTAGAACCCTTTATGGTTTCTCCTCAGCGAGGTTGCTCAGTGCAGTGTTGGTTGAAGTTGTTCATCTTCATGTCCCCGGCAGTGCAACATTCTTCCTCCAAGTCCCTGTTAGCCCCTATTGTGGTGCATCCTCAGTAGAGTGCTGTTTGAGCCCTATTGTGGGGCATCCCCAGCAAGTTTGCTGTTGGAACACTTTTGTGGGCCAGTTCCCAAGCAGAGTGTTTATTGAAGACTTCAACTTTCGTCTCTCCAACAGAGCAGTCTTCTCCTCTCCCCGGCATGGGTGCTTGTCTTTGGAAGATTCGGTATTTGGTGGATTGACATCCCAGTAATCCGGCATTCCCTCGGATAGATTCCTCAGCGGAGTTGTTGGCAAGATGAGCTTTATCAATGCCTATCTATCCTCATCAGAGATCTGGTTGCTTCTTGGTATCTCTGATCTCCGGCATGAGTTGTTGTTGTGGCGTGTCTGCCTGTATATTGAACTCTTTCATCCGGTTGTGATTGATGATCCCTCTGGAAGCCTATTGTGGCCTTCCTCCCCTGCAGGATGATGTTGTTCCCTGATGTCCCAGTCTCCAGCAGGTTTTCTTTGCTCTCTGGTGATTTTGGCCTTCCCTCTGGAAGAGTAGCACCGGATGGTTGATTCCTGGACCTATGTGTGTTAAACATCTCTGTTTGTCAGCATTCATCATACATTCCTCATGCATAATGCATACATGCATAATCATAACATTCAGATACTCATGTTGCATCTTTTGCCATGTATCTGTTGATGGTTGTCTCCTGCTAATTGGTGATACAGATCTCCCCAGTAGATCCTCCCCTAGCAGATGTGGGTGTGTCTGATCTCTCCATATAGAGTCGACCCCTTAAGTAGAAAGTGTCTGTCATTTCCTTCTACGCTCCCCACTGAGTTATATCCTCGTGGATGACGGTTGTTTCCGTTCCCTCCCTGCACACATAACGGGATGTGTTTTCCCTATTGAGTTCTTTCCTCATTAGGATGAGTCTTGATTCAGTATGCCTTTTTGGATCGATCCTAAACTGGCTTCCTTGTGGTTGTCTCTTGTGCTTCCCTATGGTGTAAATGAATAGTTGCTCACTAACCGGCACTCATTCATCTTATCCTCAGCGGAATTTGTGGCTTCTACCTACTAACCGGTAGTTGTAAGTCCTATCTTTGTGGTTTTCTACCTACTAACCGGTAGTTATAAATCCCACTTTCATCCCCTAGCAGAGGTAACCTTTGTGGTTCATTCTGGTTGTTGGCGGATTTTGCGGTCTTCTACCAACTACTCGGTAGTTGTAAATCCTTTTTTCTCACTCTGTCCCTCAGCAGATTGTTTGTTGGTTTCTACCTACGAACCGATAGTTGTAAGTCCTATCTTTGTGGTCTTCTACTTATCAACCGGTAGATGTAATCCCCTCTTTATGGTTATCATTATCCAGTTTTCGGTATTGATATTCCTTTCCCCTTTTGGATATTTTCTTTGATTAAGCAATCTTATCCCCAGCGGGTCTTCCCCTTCCTTTTGGATAATTGCTCTGAGTAAGCAATTTTATCCTCAGTGGGTCCTCTTTCATTCACCGTTTGCCGGTAATGTTTGTGGTTTCCCGTTTTCATTGGTCATCTTTACATACTTAGCCTGGTATCCCGATGCCTTTCTTTTCGGTTGATTTATCCTTTGACAACCTACAACCCAGTTAAGGATAATCTTCCATGCGAGTATATTATCTACGTTTTGACGACTATAGATGATATATCTCATGCACTCTTCGGTCGAAGCCCTTCGTGTTTCCCCAGTCGAGTAAGATTCGTTTTCCTTGTGGAATCGAATATCCATCCTTTAACAAGTTTGCTTTCGCTCTCTACAGGATGATGAGTGTTTTGGAACACACACCAATTCACGATTTCGGTCGATTTATCCTTTGACAACCTACAAACCGGTTATGGATAATCTTCCATGCGAGTATATTATCTATGTTTTGACGGCTATAGATAATATATCTCATGCGCTCTTTGGTCGAAGTCTTGTCCTTCCCAGTCGAGTAAGATTCGTATTCCTTGTGGAATCGAATATCCATCCTTTAAGAAGTTTGCTTTCGCTCTCTTCAGGATGATGAGTGTTTTGGAACACACACCAATTCACGTTTTCGGTTGATTTATCCTTTAACAACCTACAACCCGGTTATGGATAATCTTCCTTGCGAGTATATTATCTACGTTTTGACGGCTATAGATAATATATTTCGTGCACTCTTTGGTTGAACCCTTTGTTTGTTTCCCCAACTGAGTAAGATTCGTATTCCTTGTGGAATCGAATGTCCATCCTCTAACAAGATTTCTTTGCTAGCTCTCTTCAGGATGATGAGTGTTTTGGAACACAAACCAGTTCACGCCTTGGTCGGTCACCTGGTATATGCCTACAACCTGGTATCCTTGGTGTTCCTTCCTGTCTGCTCCCTATTGCGACCTTGGTCCCCTGTGGAGTCAGATTTTCCTGAGTCGAAGTATACCTTTTCCAGGTTTTCCTCAGATGTTTTGGTTGATTGATATAGCTCACCTGTACACCGGTCTTTGATATTTATTCTTCCCGAGATTGTTACCTACTAACCGGTAACCCCTCACCCCTTTCTTTCTCCTATTCGTCCGTTGACGTCTAGTTGTATCCTTTCCCAGTTCATCCGTTGATGTCTGGTCACCTCTCCGTTGGTATCGATAAACGTTGAGTTTTTCCCATTCGTCCGTTGACGTCTGGCTGTATCTTTTCATTGATAAAAATCAAAATCCCCAGTGGAGTCGTTGGTGAACGTCTTGTCTGGTCCAGTGATAAATACAAATCCCAGTTGAAGTTGCCCTTGGTGAACTTTTTTTTCTTGGATCCCCACAGAGTGCAAATTTCTACGGTTCTTTGGTATTCAATCCCTGTTTACCTTGAAAGTCTGACAGTCGTTGCTCTCATCCGTTCAGGTTCCCAGTTGATTGAATTGGGGCAGCTGTAGCACCTCAAATTTGCACCTCCCATTTGTACATTCATTTCATTTTTAGGTCATTAACATTGCATTCACATTGCATAGTCCATTGCATATCATCAGTCAAGACTGATCAGGAGAATCCATTTGTGCAAGAGAGCAAGGGTTTTTCATGAGATAAAGGCCCTATGGTTGTTCCAATGAGCTTACACAACCCAAGGATCATTTTGAAGCAACTTGACCAAAGGCTAGGGGCTCAGAAGTCCACAGTGCATGACTAAGTCATCTGAGGCCCATAAAAGTCAACTACAAGTCAACTGAGGGCTAGGAGAAGGAGAAATAGTTTGAGACACTTCATTCATGTCCCAAAGAAGGTTATTCAACATGTCAAACATCTACCTTGAAGATTTTTAAGCCAGATCAAAAGTTTCCAAAAATGGAAAGTGGCCTGTAATTTGAAAGATTCCAAAAATGGCAAGTTTTTGGACCAACTTCAACTCAACTTTCCAACATCAAAGATGCTTCAAATGGAATTTTGTCCAACATGATAGTTGAAGATCTTTCTCTTCCATTTCCAAAAAGTCCAAGATCATGAATTTCTAATGAATGGTTAAGGAGTTATGATCAAATCATGGCAAAGTGTGCTTGAAACTTCAAATGGCCATATCTTTTGAACCAAAACTCCAAATTTGGTGGTTCTTTTTACATTGTTCTTCTCATGTCATGAGGTTTCCAAATTAACCATCACATTGCATGAAATGTTAACACATAATCATTTTCATATCCAAGTTAATTTTGGAGGGAAAAGTGGAAATTTAAAAATAGTGCATTGTATGGACTTTCTACCATTGCCATTGTGTTTGAAATGGTGCCTGCATGAAATGTATGGACTTTCTATCAAT